>NC_092877.1:384674290-385005540 GCF_028372415.1 Notamacropus eugenii
GTTCCTAGCACATGGTGGGCAGATGCTTGTTTCCCATGGTGGTGACAGGTAACGGCCCCAAGGCCATCCTGCTCAGGGTGAAGCGCTAGTTAAAATGAGCATCAAAGGCAGCCCTGAAAGAGAAAACAAGTCATAAAATGGATTTCCTAAGTCGAATGTTTGTACATAGGAAAGTGACTCCTTGGCTTTGGAAATAAATGGAGACTCCTGAGCTGCCTGGGTAACAAGGACCCTGAGGCTGCTCTTTGGCACATGGGGTCTCTTTGTGTGAACTGGATCTCTTTCCTCCTCCTGAATCACTATGTTAGTCTAGGACCTGCTATACATACCATCTCCACTGTTCACACACAAGTTTTTTCCATGGAACACAGAGAAATTATATATACACACATGCAGGCACATAAACACATATGTGCGTACACAAATACACATGTGTATGTGTGTGTATATGCATGTATACACACATGCACAGGCTTTGGCCACATGGTCATTATTTTAAAATTATAGTTCTATCCTACCCAAGTGCAGCCAAGCAATTAATTCATCAGGGAATAGGCTGTGTGTGTGTGTGTATGTGTGTGTGTGTGTGTCTGTGTGTGTGCATGTGTGTGTGTGTGCATGTGTGTGAAAATTAAGTGAATGACAAACTAAGTTGACTTTGTACTTAGGAAATATTTTTTCATTTAATCATTACCTTAATAGGACAATATCATGATTTAAGAGCCAAAGAAAAAGTATTCCATTTCTGTTCTAAAATCTAGAAGAACCAATGAGGAGGGGAAGAATGTTATGAAGGAGATTAAAAGGACCTTCTCTCTTTGTGTCCCTCTGAGACCTTGGATGTGCCTGCTTGTCTTCTATCTCCAGGATGTTAAAGGTTAAGTTCATCTGTGGTTTTGAAGTAGGAGAAGAAACAGCAAAAGACAACCCTGCTGGAGCATCTCTGGTGCACAGGGGGCTGAGGCAGGAGCTGTCTGGGCACAATCCACTACCAGAGCCTGTCTCCTGGGCTTGGCTTTCAAGCATTTTATCCTGGGCTTTCGTAGAAGAGCGTTTAGCACTGAGCTGAATACATGAGAGAAAGGGAATGGTTTTGGTTGCATCTAATGAGGAAAAGAATGCCCATGAGGATTTCAAAATGAATGATTAGTTCTCATTTGAGGGTTCGTACAGTGAATGCTGGTGCACCCTCTGAGCAGATTTCATGACTTCCTCCTTCACTGGAACACAGAAAGATGCAGGCAGCCCCCAAGTCACCAGTGGAGTGATATTCCACTTGGAGGTGGATTTGAATTCAGAAGTTCAGAAGCTGAGGAACTTGGGACCAATCTCCTCATCATTCAGGGTCTGGAAAATTATCTCTGGGAATAGTCATAAGGAAACTTACCTCGGGGGCTAATGTTTACTACAGACATTCTCTAAGAAACCATTCAAGTGTGGGTTTAGACCTGTAAACTAATGTCCCTGGTAGGATTAAAAAACTAATCCAGCTCCCAGAAGGTCTGGATTTGTGCCTGGAGGGCAAGAAGCAATTACTCAACCAAGCCTATGGTCAGAAACTTCCCTCTGCATTTTAAATATGTGTTTACGAACTTGGCAAGCCTAACTTCCCTCTTCATTCTCAGAAAGTTTCTCCTTAACAACACATATCTGTTGAGTCCAGGGATGGGGAACCTGCCACCTTGAGGTCACATGTGACCCTCTAGCATCTTAAACTTCACATAAAATGCTTTTAAGTTTGGCTTCAGTCAAAGGGCTGTACTTGAGGACTTAGAAGGCCACATGTGCCCTTGAGGCTGCAGGTTTCTCACCCCTGCATCAGTCAATGAATAATGAACTCAACAAAATAATCTCACTGTTCCTTGTTCAGACCAGTGCTCTTCCCTGCCCCGACCTACCTAGGACACTGTCCTCTGATTTGGAGCCAAGTGGCTCAGTGGAGTTCTTAAGGGGGTCAGGAGGTCCATGGCTCATGTTACAGAGCCTTTTCCTTGATGGATTGATTTTTTAGCTGTCCTTGCCTGTGGGCTCACAATTTTATTTTGACTGGGCAGGACCATAATGTTAATATACTGATCATGCAACCAGACTCAGTATTTGTTCAAAGGGATGAATATGGCACACTTATGGTGATACATGCTGGAGCAAATGATGCTACCAGGAGGAACCTGGGAGTAATAATTAATATTGCAACATCTTGGGTAAGAAACTGAAGAGCATGGGAGCCCAGGCAGTGCTTGTCTCTTTGATGCCTATGGAATGCAAGCGATGAAGGAGAAATATTTGTTGTGGGAAAAGAATAACTGTCTGAGAAGTAAATATCTGATAATGGAATTTGTTTTTTCTGAAGCATGGTATAAAATAGGGGAATGACAGTCTACTGTCCAGGGATGGAGGGCCCGTAACGAAGACTTTTTAAGAATGCATTTGCCAATTGTCTAAAATAAATTTTTTTTAGAAGGAAAGAGAAAAAAACCTTCCTCTGTATATCCACCAAGCTACATACTATCAAGAGTAGAAATAATGAAATAAGGATTGTAGTAGTTGAGTCACCTAGAAGTTCATGGGAGAAAAGATCCAAGAAAGGAACCAGTGGGAAAACCCTTGGCCTCCATTGTCTGGGGATAAAAGCCCTCAGTTTAGGTAACAAAAGGAGGCACTATGTATCTTAGCACAAGAAGGGAAATTTGATGAGTCTTAGTATGACCACACTAATGCCTGGAGTATGGATCTTATCCTAAAGAAACAGAAGAGATAAAGATGGAGAAGGGAGGCAGCTCTGGATAGAAATAAGGAATCATCATGGGATAAACTCTTGATATGAGAGAGAGAAAGTGAGGTAGAGAACACTTGGATGAAGGTGAAAGGAATAAGAAACAGAAGTGATCTGAGCATTGGAATAATCCACCTGGACAGAAAAGGGAAATAGATGAGGAATTTCCAAAACAGATAATACATCTCTCACAAAGGCATGATGTAGTAGACATGGGGAACTTTAATGATTCAGGCACCTGCTGGAGTTCTCTCCATCTCTGTGTCCATCTCTGTCTTTCCCCACTCTCTCCAGTAAGGTGAAAACTCCAAAAGCTGAAGTATATGAGAAAGGTTTTTGCCAACAAAAGAAGGTTCTGTTGTTTGATTACTTATTTTTGCTCTGTGGGAATTAAATGATAGAAGAATATACGGGGGTAGGCAAGATGTGGAAAGCAAGCAAGGGAGAGGAAAACAGAACTGCTTATTTTCCATTTCCTTTTTTTGTTTTGTTTTGTTTTGTTTCTGTCGAGAAGAATAACCTTTGCACTGGAAAGAATTAAACACGTATGACCCACAGGGAGTTAAAAGCCAAGATAAGCCAGGGCCTGGCAAGACAACTTCAGGCTGCTCTTACTGAGCTGAAGTCACAGAAGAAACGTCCAGGATCATCTGAGCTCCATCCTGAGGTGCCCATGTCACTGATGGATGCTCTCGCCAACTGCTCCTTGTAATATTGTAATATTGTGGAGAACAAGAGAGGAACTGCCGTTCTGGAGAAGAGCAAATGGTTTGATTTTCCAAAGAAGAAATAAGATAGTCTGCAAGCTCTAGATAAAAGAAAAAATGACAGATATTTACAGATGAAAGCCTTGGGTTAAATCTAATAAAATGAAATTTGTTAGATATTAATGTAGAGTCTTGCACTTGGGATCAAAATCAGCTTCACAAATGCAAGATGGGAGAGCTGTCTTTAGACTGAAGATAAAGATGAGGATGGAGGAGGATTACTGGTTTAGGGGGCTACAAACTCAGTGTGACTCAGCAGCGTGACTTGGTATAATCCAAACAGTTAATGACAAATTGGGCTCTATTCAGGGAGAGCAAACTTCCAAGAAAAAGGAGGTGAGCCACATGCTTGTACTCTGCTCTGCTCACATCGCACGGGCAACGCTAAGTGCGGTTTGGAGCACCACTGCTTGGGAAGGCTGCTGATAAACTGGAGAAGATCCGCAGGAGGACACCTTAAGGGTGAAAGGCTGCAAGTTCACATTATATGAAAATTAGTTTTTAGAAGAGAAAACTTGAGAGAGAAGGGGATAGTAGCTGTCTTCAAGTATTTGAAAGACTGTTCTGTGGGAAAGGATCAGAATTGTTGTTTGGTTCCAAAGGGACGATGGAGGAGAAACAAAGGACGTTAAAAAAAGGTCACTTTATTATTTGATGGCAGGGGTTGATGAGGAACGACAACAAAATGGGTCGCAACAAAACCAGTACAACCACAATTAAACTTTCCTCCCAATGAGCACTGTCCCAAAAGAGGATGTGCTGTTTAGGGGAAGAATGGGTTTTCCCAGAGCAGAGATCTTGGAGAGAAGCTGGGTAAATTCATTTCTAGTAGTTAGAAGGCGGATTGTATTTGGGAATAGGCTCTGTGAAATAACAACTTACATCTGTTCGAATTCTTGGGATTCCATGAAAACGTTGTGGTTCTCAACAACTATTCACTCAAGGGGCAAGAATAACCATTGCCATTTTACATATAAGGAATCTGCATCTTGGAGAATCTAAGTGACTTTGCCAAGATGAAGCTTCTAATTAGAATTTTATTCTAGGTTTTCTGACATTTATTCCAGTGCTCCTTCATTATCTCACTATCCCTCCAATAAGAATTTAAGCTCTTTAAAGGAAACAACTATTTTGTTTTTAATCTTTTTATTTAGAGCATCCAGCACAGTGACTGGAATATAGTAGAAGCTTAATAAATGTCTCTTGGATTGGATTAATGGCCTATAGCAGAAGAGAAGATGATGAACTGTCGTGTTTGGGCAGATCAGGGGGCCATGATGTTCAGAAATGCAAGAATCAATTGGTTTTGACCAACAAAGAATCATAGGCTTCCATAAATCAAATCGTCAGTCCAGTCATCAACACTTCAGCATCTATTCTAAAAGTAAATTCCAGGGATTCGAGATATACAGATGCGGAAACGAAAAGGTGACCTCAATTTACGCTGCACAAGTGAAGTCTGAGCAGTAGTCCCATCAGTCTGTTTCCTTTGCCACTACACAGGCTGATTCTCTTACACTTAAGGCATGCAAATGGGGAAGAAAAAGGACCAAAAGATAAATATGAGGACTGGAAATACCATCTCTCCTGATCTAATTAACTCCTGACCCCACCCCCACCCTGGGAAAAATGCAGCAGTCAGCATCCCCTCTGCAGGTAATCATGGTGGAGAAGTCAATTCTACAAATGGCATTTTCATTTTCATTGTATGTGCTTGGGAAAATGAAAGCGAAGGCTGACAACATTACAGAGGAGAGGAGAAACAGGATCCGCCATGGCATTTCTGCCTGATTAAGAAATGTTATCCTTCTGTGAGCTGTGGGAAGGGAAACAGTCATCATTAGGGTCTGTGCAGAGCATGACATGACCTAAAAGGCAACAGGGAAGAGTAAGAAAGAGGAAGAGGAGAGAGGGGAGAGAGAGAGAGAGACAGACAGAGAGGAGAGGGGTATGACTGAGGAATCCTGGATGTAACAGATGGAGTCACATTTCAGGCATAGGAAGATTTTTTTTTCAGCAGTGAGACATAGAGATGTGTCTATTCTGAGAATGACAAAGCAGAAAACAAGTACCCTGATTGAAGTGCTGAGCTCATCCCCAGACTCCCTGTATCTCCCAGCAAGAAGGGAGGGGGCCTACATATGTGGGAACACAGCCCTAGTTTGCACACAGAGAGGCAATGACTTCTCCCCAGTCTGGTCAGGGACTGGGGCCAATTCAATGCAGTAACCTTCCAATGATGTCCCTTATCAATAAAGCCAGTAATGAGTTTATAAAATGAGCAGGAGCTGATGAGATCATAGATTCTGAGCTGGAAGGAAGCTCGGAGACTAGTTATTCTAATTCCTTTTGGATACAGTTGAGGAAACTAATAAGTGACAGAGACCAGATTTGAACTCAGTTCCTCTGATCTCAGAGTACTTTTTGTAAAGCTTCCTCCTGTTAGGGCTCAGCCTCATAAAGGTGAGGATGAAAGGCTCAACTGACCCCAGGACAAGAAGTGCTTAACGAATGTTTGTTGAAACAACACTTACCTACCTACTTGCTTTTCCTCACATATTTCCCTTCATCTCCCAGTTCCATAACATTTTCACTGACTCACCTCCACACGTGCCATGCTCTCCCTCCTCACCTCCATTTCTTGGATTTCTTCAAGACCTTCTTTCGAGGTCTTCGAGAGGGTTTTCCCTATCTCCTGCAATGCTAGTGCCTCCCTTTGAGATGAGCTTCAACTTTACTTGTTTATATCTTCCGTGTGTGAGCTTCTGGGGGGGGGGGGGGGGGAACAGGGATCATTATTTGACCTTTTTTCCTATCTCTAGCGCTTAGCACTTAATAACTGCTTGTTGACTGACTGACTAGCTGACTGACTATAGAAGTTATGCTCATGGCAATGTCCTAGAAATGACCTCTAGGAAATGCTGTGAACATGTAGGGGCTGCTCTCAAAATACAGAACGATGTTCATTATTGTAGTTTATTCATTTTCGGTCATTTTCAGCTCTGTGAACCCAACTGGAGTTTTCTTGGCAATGATACTAGAATGACTTGTCCTCTCTATTTTACAGATAAGGAAAAGGAGGCTAACAGGGTTTACACAAGGTCACACATTAAGTGTCTGAGGTCAGACTTGAACTCAGGTCTTGACTCTAGGTCCTGCCCTCCATTCACTGCAGTGCCCCCTAGCTGTCATATTTGATAAACTAACCTCTAAAACATGCTCCCTAGACAAGTAGTACACTGAGCCATACCATACAGGATACCAGGCAGGCTCTTCTGCTGTCTGTTTCTACTTTTATAATCCAGTTCCATAACATCATGGCAACTGGAAACCAAGGGGCCCATTCATGGTTTCTGGCCATAGATCCCTAAAGGATTTTAATAATCATGAATAGTCAAGCAATTAACAAGAACTCAGTGATTATCTTCAACGTACCACAAGCTGTGTTAGCTGCTGGGCATGACAAGAGAAGATTGAAAAAGCACCTGCCCCCAGGAAGCTTCCATTCTATTGGGGGTTACAGCATGTCCATATAAAGGTATAGCCAAGATATGATCAAAAGAAAGACAAGGAAATTTGGTGGTGAGGGTAGGGCAGATTAGGGTGGTGAGCACTGGTGCCTGAGGAAAAACAGAGAGGTTTTAGGAAGGAGATAGCACCTGACCTGAGTTTTGAAGGAAACTTAATTTTTTTTTAGGTGAAATGAGGATGGAGGGTTAACTCCTTCCTTTTACAGATAAGGAAATTGAGGCTCAGAAAGGAGAAATGATTTTTTCACATTCACATTGGCAGGAAATGGGAGTTCTGGGGCTCAGAGCGCAATCCTCTGACTTTAGATACATAGGGATGACCCTTTATAGTCCAAAGTTCTAAACTATCTTGGTTTACGCTGTCCTGAGTATCTCAGTATTTTTTTTCAAAGTGCTCCCAGGACCAAAGAAATGGCTTCTTTTATTAAGTAGTTACATGCAAACCAACTAAGAGGTATTCATGTCTGAACAACTTACTCACTTTTTGAAAAAATATATACAAAAATTGAAAGAAAAAATAATATTTTTCTTCTATTCTTAAATAAGCACAATGACCAACATGATGAAAACACCCGTGTGGGGCTGCCCAGTTCTCCAGTCTGGGAATCAGGCTGACTCCGGGTGCAGCTATGATGGAAGAGGATGGATTTGTCCCAACATTTCTTTCCTGTTCTCCAACACTTATGACCACTATCCCTTTGGCCACTCTTAAAACCACCTGTTGCCTTTTTTTCACCCTTCAAGAAAGAAGATTGTGGTAGGCTGCCTTGGGAAGGCAGTACAGTCCCTCTCTGATCATGACCTGGGGTTACTATCCCCAACCACTCTATCCTAGTTGTGGCTCACTGCCTCCTACATTTAGCAGGTGCCCCAAATTCACTTTCTGAGGCCAGTGTTTGATATGTATTTCCACTCCACCACTCACTCACCCACATTCCACACTCAGTGATAGCCTGGTAGAATCAAATCTGTCTCTTTTCAGTCTATGATGCGATAGATGACATGGAAATCTCCATTTTAGAGCAGTGACAGGCTGATGCCTCCCTCACCCTGCATTCGGCCCACTTTGACAAAACGATTGCTTCCGTGCTCAAACCCTTAGGGGTGTGTCAGGTAAGATGCTAAGCTTCCAGCGGAAAATCTCTGTGCTTACAGGTATCTAACACTAAAAAAACAAAACCAAAAAAACCCATTAAACAAATAGTCACATTAATAAACCAGTTCAGGATTACCACAGAGCAGCCCTGAGTGGTTCCTTCCAGCTTTCTCTAATTCAGGGAGTAAGTGAGCACCCCAGCAGTGACCACGTTCCATTCTCTAGCCCTGTGTGACAGTGGTCCTGGCTGGGAGGCGGTGAAGGAGGCGGCAGCAGCAGCGGCAGCGGGCTAAGTGAAGCATCTGAATACAAATGTTCATCGCTGGCACATAATGAGGATGTGGGAGGCCAGCTTCAAGGACAGGGCATAAATTCTTGCCGTGGTTGCTCCGTTCCTCCCTCTAACTGCCTCTTTCCATTTGTAGCATTGTCTTAATTGCTGTGGGACTGTTGAGCACAGTGAGAGCCTGAGTCATCACATCCTTAAGGAAGCTGAGCCATCACACCTAGGAGAGGAGGTGGAGAAGCAGCGACCGGCTAAGCCCTAGAAGATCTCGTGAGAAGCCCACAGTTGGTCGGGGAAGACTGATGCGACTTGCGGGTGGGTGTCCAGTCTGAGCCAAAACTCATAAACATAGCAATTACTACAATATTGATAAATATGATGGTGGGCATGGCCATACAGCACTAGGACAGAGTAGACACCATCAAGGACTGGATTGGGAAACAAGTTCAGATCTTCCTCAGATACTTACTAGGTGAGTGATAGCAGTGGACAGACTCAGAATTCCTTGGACTTAGCGGACTCCTCTGTAAATGAGGAAGTTATATTTACCCCATGAACTCTGAGGATCCTCATAGATTTTAACACAGGATCTTACAAGCTCATTTAACTCCTGAAACAGCTGAGGCTTGTTATCATCCTCACCTGGAAGAAGAGGAAGCTGGAGCTCAGAGAGGTTAAGGACTTGCCCAGAATCGCACATCATCAGAGGTAGAATACAAAGCTGGCTTTTTCACGGCACCAAGGCCAGGCAGTATTGTTTCTACTGAACAAAACTGCTTCTTGGTCATAGTTTATCCAGTTCCTAACGGCGTTCTGTATATGGTAGGTGCCTGATAAACCTGTGCCATCAGTGCCGATGGTGGGTGGTACCTATGGTGACACTGGATAGAAACATGAGTAAATGAGGAAGGCATGTGGGTGGGAGCTACAGAGACACAGAATGGAGGAAACATACAGTGATAGAGCTTGTTTAGACTCAAGTTGTAATTTAGGATTTTTGTTGGCCTTGTTTTCAAATGTGATGATGGTCGATGTGACTGATTGTCGGGGCTGCTCAGCACAACTCAATAAGCTGGGGGTGTTTATGTTTGTGGTGAGCACCTGTCTGCCTTCCCAGCGGCTCCTCATTGCAAAGACTGAGGACCTCTCCTCAAAGCTCAGTGACACCTTCCTGGCAGGACATCCAAATGCAGAAGTCTTTATCCTCAGGGCCCCCATCTTATTAGAAGAGACCCCTCTCAGTTTACCCATCAGTCAGCTGGCCTCCTCTGGTCTGGAAGAGATATGGAGCCAGCCCTAGGTGTCTAGCTATCAGAGATCTACATGGATGAGTCATCAGGGGTTGTCAGGACTTGTGCAATTTATGGCCCCACTTCACTCGTGATCATGGCCCAAGATCTGAGGCAGGAGGTGCATCTCTACACCACCTCCCTGAGCAGTCCTGTCCTGGGCTGCAGGTCTGGATGGTCTCATCCTCTGCCAGCAGCCTACCTCCCTAGACACTATCTGACTTTTACCTGTTTTTCCTGCGTCTCAGGCCTCCAATGAAACCACCCTTACCTAGAGACCCCAGAGGTTCTGAACTTCAGCTGGCCTGTGCTCTCTGTCAAGGCTCAGTGAGGGGCAGCAAAGTCCTCAAGTGAAGAGACCAACTGGCTTTGACCTTTAGTTCAGATTTCAGCTGGGCTACCAAATACCCTACACTTGCCCCCTCCTCTCTGGAAACTGCTTGGTGAGATCTGTGCTGCTCCCCAGGGGCTCCCTACATCTAGGTACTTCCTGTTTGATCCTTGGCCTTGTGTCGCAGTAACCAGCCCTCTCCTCAGCTTCAGATGTCTGTGCTCTCTGAGTGAAGCACTTTCCTCAAACACCCCTTAAACCATGACTACAGTAGGGGAAAAAATCCCTTTGACTCAGCAATCACATGGACAGGGTCCTTCAGAAGGAAGACATTTCTGAGTCCAGCTGGTCCAACCTTTTCATTTTAGTGATGGGGAAACAGAAACCCAGAAAGGCAGATGATGAGAGGCCTTCTTGGGAGCACAGCATCTGGCCTCTTTATACCAGCTTCTTTAGTACAGAAATAAGGGGGTTTGTGATCATGTCTGGGAAACACTCCAGATGACATATCCTCTGTCACACATACAAACACCCATGACAAGATGTGAAATCTCACCATCAAGAGGAAAAATGGGCTCAGATACTTTTGAATCATGTAGTATATGACATGGTACAGTACATGAATTTACAAATTCATACATTAAGTATTTTGACTTGCCTGTTTCTTTCAGTCTTTTGGAAGAGAGATGTGGAGGGCTTTTCCCATAAGGTTCAGAAGATACGGGGAGGGAAAAAAGACAAAGATCACAGGGAGGGAAAGAGAAAAACTCCACCCCACGTCTCTGCCCTTCTGCCTCCAGCGGGGACTTTTGTCTCTGTCTGCTTCTGTCTCTCTGTCTCACTGTTTCTTCCTCTGTCTCTGTCACTGTCTCCCCTGCCTTCCTTCTTTCCTCTCAAATATTATTTTACCAAATATAAAAAAGGAAAACTGCTTTAAGACGTGGCTCCTAGGATTCTGACTGGAAGAACTAGTGGATTCAGAGCAAATATTTAGGAAATCCAAAATGTGTAAAAAATAAAGACGCAAGAAAATATCAGCTGGAAACCTTTCCCTGCTCGAAAAGAAGCAGCCACAACAATTTGTTTGCTGCTACTATGCTGATCTGAGAGGGTTTTTAGTTCAAAGAAGACCAAATCTGCTGACCTTTGGAAAGTCTGCTCGAGCCCATTATCCCTCGCAGGTTTTCTTGCCTGGCCCCTTAACTTGGCTTGGGAAGTTTCCTGGGAGCCATGCAAATGTTTCTTCTTCACAGCCAGGACTGCTCTAATCACACCCAAACTCCTCAGGCCCACATTAATGAGAGAAATACTCCTCGAGAAGTAACTTCTCTGGGATCCTGGCAGCCCAGATATGGATCGAGGGCATTAAGGGACCTCACACTGCCTCTTTGCTGGGCTGGTAAAGGCCCTCATGGCATGAACTCTACGTTGCAGACCAGCAGCAGAGGATTGGAGGTTCATTTCCCCTTTCCTGTGCCATCGCTTTCCTAGACTACTCCTTCCTCTGAAATCCTCTCCTCTTCTCTATCTGCATACCCACTTCCTGTGTCTGAGCCTGAGCACCTCTCATCCTGGACCATTGTACTGACCTGCTAACAAGGCCCACTTGGCCCCATGCTCTTTTCTCTGCAAGCCATGCACTCTCCCCCAAAGTGCCCAAATCCTTCCAAAGACACACCTCCCTGGTCAGGTCATTTCCCTGCTCAGATACCTTCGATTACACAGCACTAATTATCATTGTCTTCGTCTACCACCCAATCAAGCTTAGGTTGGCATACAAGCCTAATTTTTCATAACTCCCGTCACATACCATACTGTCCTGTGGAGTCAGGTCCCCACACACACATTCTCTTTCAACTCTCTGCCATGCCGTTGCCTTTGTCCCCTTGCCAATCAATGGTCAATCATCTTGAGCACTGGTTGTACACTTTTTATACAGCAGACACAGGGCAAAGGGCTGGAGATACCCAGATGAGGAACCATAATCAGGAAGAACAGAATGCTGAGACTTCTTAACCTCTTCCAGACCATGTGACCTTGGACAAGCCATTTCCCTTTGATCAATCTCAGTTTCCTCATGTGAGAAATGGGGATATAATAGCACTTAGTTCCCAAGATTGTTGTGACGATCAAACGAGCTGACATATGTAAGTGCCTCACACATCTTACACTAATGCCACGGAAATGTTAGCAATTACATTATCTGATACAGAGAAAGGGAGAATACTGAGAGCAGAGGGATCAGGGAAAGCATCAAGTAGAAGACAGCACTTACACTGCGTCTTCAAGGAAAAGAAGGATCCTAAGAGGCATAAATGAGGAGGAAATGCCCTCCCAGGCAGGAGAGACTGCTGATGCAAAGTCACAGGGGTGGGAAATGAATGTGGTGTGAGAGGAAGAACATGAAGGTCATTTGGGTCAAATCACAAAGTATGGGATGGGGAGTAAAGAGGTTGAGGAGTCCCTTTATTTCATGGAGTAAGGGGCCTCCTCCTCCTCCATTAAGAGAAACCTCATGTCTGGATCTAAGCCATTGTCCTCTGTCTCATTTGGACCACTTTGAGAGGATTGTCCTTGGTTCTGAGTGATAGATATTGGAAGCTAGGATGTGTCCCCAGGATGCTGACCAGCACAAAGGGCTAGAGGGTGTATCTCCTGGGGATCAATAGAAGAAATTGAGACTGGTTAGCCAGAAGAAGAGACAAACTTACTGGAGGGAAGATGGTACCCACCTTCAGGTATTGGCAATTGATTCCACGACATATGAAAGTGGGGCTAGATTTGGGTGGTGACCCCAGAGAGTGAAGTCATGAACAATAAGCAGAAAATAAACAGAGGCAGACTGAAGCCTGATGTCAGGAAAGACCCAGAGATCTAATCAGTTCAGTGGACTTTACATCTAGAAGGCTTGAGTTTGAATCTAGCCTCAGACACTTACTAGCTTTGGGATGCTAAGCAAGTCCTTTAATTACCCTCTGCCTCAACCTTGTCACATGTAAGATGGGGATAATCATTCCACTTGCTCTCCAAAGTTAGTGTGAGGAAAAAAATGAGGCAATGTTTATAAAGAGCTTTGTAAGCCTTAAAATACTATAGAATTACTACTTCTAATGACACTATTGTTATCATCAGCAGCAGCACCAGTAGAGCTGTCCAGAAGTTGAATGTGCTGCCTTGCCAGGTAGTGAGTGCCTCATCTTTGGAAGTCCTCAAGATGGAGCTGAACGCCTACTTGTTGTAGATGCCATGGATGGAATTGTTGGTCAGATAAAGGCTGAGCTACATGGCCACAAAAACCCCCTCTGTTCTGGCAATCTATGAGATGTTTTACTCCATTCCCTTCCTGGACGTAGAGTTTCCCTGCTCACATTCCTAACATCACTTTGCATCTGTCTCTTGCACTTTACCTGAGAGGATTCTAGATCTAAAACTGAAAGGAAACTTGGGTAATTCTAGTTCAGCTCATTCATTTTACAGATGAGGAAACTGAGGCCAGGAGAAGTTAAATGACATGCCCAAAGTCATATGAGGAATTAAAGATAGAACCAGGTTTCAAACCCAGAACCTCTACCTTCAGACACAGGATTCTTTTTCCTTCCTACAGGAACCTCGTGCCATTCTGATCTGCATCATCATCATTTGGGAAAGAAAGGGTTGTGTTTGTCTTGGTTTTGTTTGGAAGGAAGAGTTCTGCTGCAGTCTCACACATGAAAAGTACTCAACAAATGCTTTTGAATTGAATTGTTGATTTTGGAACTGGAACCTGAAGTTCATTGACCTCCATGTGTATGGGACAGAGGAATGGGATGTTTCCCAGGGACCAATAAGCATTTTTCTGCTAAACACACGTTCTTGTTCCTGTAGGCATTCAGCTTAATGCCATGGGTCCCATGGCCCAGAAATTCAAGAACGTATGCCAGAATGTAGGGGGCATGAAACTTTCCAGAAGTCAAAAGCTTTTAGCACTTTTAGTGAACCATCCTTCCTAACTCCCTCGGGAGGTGGGAAAGGATGGAATAAATGGTCCAATGCTGAAACCAGTGAGGTTAATTCCAGATGGGTATTGTTTTAATGTGATTCTGAGCACCCAAAATAGGAAATTTGTTGAGCCAAATTCCAAAGTCAAATATAAATTTTAAATTTCTTTTTTTCTTTGGAATTGCACACAGGAACTCTTAAATGAACACATTCCCATTTCAAAAAGGCTGCTGAAGGAATGGGAAGAGAGGAATTTTCTAAAGAGAAGGAAGAGTGGTTACCAAACTTGGAGCAAAAGATAGGCTGCTGCTTGGAGCAAAGTCACAATAACTTAAAATCTCCTGGCAATTTGTTCCTAAATAACCTTCCCTGCTTCTCTCCACTGGGGCACTGACATGCTTCAGTTTTCCAAACACTTCTGCACGCATCTCAGAAGCTGATACTGCTCTGCTGTCCACAGTTTACTTCTCTCTCTCTCTCTCTCTCTCTCTCTCTCTCTCTCTCTCTCTCTCTCTCTCTCTCTCTCTCTCCCTTTCTCTCTTTCTCTCTCTCTCCTTCTTTCCCTCCCCCTCTCATTTGTAGATTACTACAGTAGTACCCGGCATATAATAGGTGCTTAATAAATGTTCACTGAGAAATTGACTTGATTAATGACTCATTTCTTCTTCAGCAGGTATGCAGGCCCTAACTCACTTTTTTCCCCTTCAAGGGAAGTACGTCTGAATTTTCTTTTCTTACACTGTGAACAGGTATAGAAAACAATAATGAAAGGTGGAAAAAAAAGGATAAAAAACAAACAACCAAAGGAGGGCTTCCAAATCATCCGCCTAGTTTCAAAAACAGACTTTTATTCAAGAAATCTATGCCACTCATTGCTAAGTTGAAAACACATCTGACTTTCTCAGTGTATTTGAACTAATAAGACAACACTCATGAACTTTGGAATGACTATGTTCAAGGATGAGTCAAGAAAACAAGGCATAGATAAATCAACTTATACCACCATGGGCTTAGAGCAGAAAAGGACTCCAGATGGATTACTCCTTAATTTTACAGATAAGGAAACTGAGGCCAAAAGAGGTTAATTACTTGGCTATGGTATAGAAGTAGCAAGAAGGCAGCTAGGTGGTGCAGTGGATAAAGCATCAGTGCAGGAGTCAGGAGGACCTGAGTTCAAATCTCACCTCAGACACTTGACACTCACTAGCTGTGTGACCTTGGGCAAGTCACTTTACCTCAACTGCCTCATCCTGGGTCATTTCCAGTCATCCTGATGAATATCTGGTCACTGGATTCAGTTGTCTCAGGAGGAGAAGTGAGGCTGGTGACCTGCACAGCCCTTCCTCACTCAGAACACAGTCAAGTGCAAGTCATGTCATCATTTCTCTGATGGCAATGAAGGACAAACACACACACACACACACGTACCAAGAAGAAGAACTCAGAGCAGAAGCAGGTGCTCAGAGGCCCCTCAAAGTCCACGTTTTCCACTGGCCCCTCTCTTTCTTTACCCCTCTCCTCAATTCAGTTCTATCATTTTTGAGGACTAACCACTGATCTCTCCTGCCACACAACTGAATTGATTTCTTTTGCAACTCTGCTGGAGTCCTCTGAAGGCTCCGTCTGAGCAGCTGAAGAGATGTGGGCACCAGATGAGCTCAAAGTGAATGAAACACCAACAAACGCTAACAACAATACTAATGCCCTCATCGTCTCCAAGCCTCTGCCCAAAGGGGAATAGGATCCTCTGGCCTGGGTAAGCGTTGAAATTCTCCTAAGTTCCCTTCGGCTATCCTTTTAAAGGCTTAGGAGCCAAGATACAATTGTGTTCTATACCAAGGAGAAATTAGATGCCATCTGGGGTGGACATTCACCAGAGGCCAGGCCCTGACCCAGGAGACCCGCAAGCCAAGTCCCTGCCCTCTCTGGCTTAACACTACACTCCCTAGAGGCAGAGAGGGACCTCACCTGGGATGTCTCATTCTCAGAGTCTAAACTGAAGTAATCAATCAGCAGAAATCAACTCAATGCAGCGGTCCATCAGAGCCTTCTAGGTACAAGGTTCTGGGGATAAAGAAACGGGCCTGCCCTTAAAGAGCATAGATTTTCCTGGAAGAATAAAGCACTTTTTTCTACATCAACCCTAGGATCTAAGCATGTGCAAGAATCCATATCACCATTTTACAGATGAGGAAATTGAGGCTAAGCAGCTATGTAATTGCTTGTGTTATCATTCTTTAGTCATTTTTTTCAGTTGGGTCTGACTGCTTCTGACCTCATCTGAGGTTTTCTTGGAAAAGACACTAGAGTGGTTTTCTACTTCCTTCTCCAGCTCATTTTACAGATGAGGAAACAGAGGCAAATAAAGTTAAGTAACTTGTCCAAGATCACATAGGTACTAAGTGTCTGAGGCTGGATATGAACTCAGGAAGAGAAATCTTCCTGATCTCAGGTTGGCGCTTTATCCAGTGCACTACCTAGCTCCCTTAACTTGCCCATATTCTCACAATTAAATGAGTATCTGAGTAAGTATTTAAACTCAGGTATCCTGTCCCTAGGTCTAGTACTCAAAAAAATCATAGAAATTCAGAATTAGGAGAAGCCTTGAGGGCCATCCAGACTAATCACACAGATGTGAAGAAAATGCAGCCTTCCATATAGGCAAGTAGAGGTCCTTCGATCTTTGCTGAATGGTCTTGAGTGAGGGGGACCTCCTGACCTCCCAGGCAGGCCTTTCTGCCATCCTTGGACAAGTTTCTTCTCACATTAAGTCTAAATCTGTCTCCATAACTTGTCCTCCCCACTCCTCATGTTGTAATTGACAACCAAGGAGAATGAGGCTAACCCACTATTTCAAGGTATTCCACAGAGGTTCACTGGAAAAGGCAACTGGAAAACCCATCCGCCATGTTCCTTCCAATGAAGTTTATGTCATTTCCTGCAGCTCTCTGAAATACTTTGAGTTAAATGCCATGGCTTAGTAATGATGAATTGAAACTCTGCCCATTGCAACTGCAAGCTAAGTGTAGGAGGGAAAAACCCTATCTGTTCATCTGCCAAACTCCAATCAACATATGAATGGCAAAAACCAATTCAAATAAGAACTTATAGAAACCTGTAGGGGGCCGTGGAATTTATTGATGAAAGTTAATAGCATTTGTATGAAGAGCTTTCTCTTTCCCAGAGATGTCAAACTTTGTAAATCAGAGAGCATGCTCATTGTTTTAGAAAGCCAAGCTACAAGAACACCCCTGGGGTGAATTGAACTATATTTCAGATATATATATATATATATCATCAGATAGGGAATGAAGGTAAAGTATGATCCAGAACAAGCAGGAAGCAGTGCCCTCACCACTTCTACGTTGGGCATAACTACACCAAAGGCAGCCCTGCCCCCAGAGCCCAATTTCCATCTCCAACACAACTCTCACCATAGTGGAACTGTCCGTCATGCATGCTGCTCTCCTCCTTAATATGTACTGATTATAGACCAAATGGCAGCACAGAGCAGGAGCAGAGGGAAGCTGGGTAGGAGCGCATGTATACAATGGAAGACAAGTGTGTGTGTTCATCTTCTGTTGCCGAAGAAGACCATTCCATCAGAGAAATGATGACATGACTTGCACTTGACTTTGTTTTTGAGAGAGGGAGGGCTGTGCAGGTCACCAGCCTCACTTCTCCTCCAGAGCCATCTGAATCCAGTGACCAGATATTCATCAGGATGACTAGAGATGACCCAGGATGAGGCAATTGGAGTGAAGTGACTTGCCCAAGGTCACACAGTTATTATTGAGTGTCAAGTGTCTGAGGTGAGATTTGAACTCAGGTCCTCCTGACTCCTGCAATGATGCTCTATCCACTGCACCACCTAGCTGGCCCAGACAAATGTTTTAAAACATGAGAATATGACGTGGGGCAAATCACATCCCATTCCTGGCCTCAGTTTCCTCCTCTTTATAATTGAGGAGTACAAAACTCCTTTGGTCCCTTCCTGCAAGAAACATGGTGACAACAAAGTTAGGAGATGCCTGGGGTGGCCCCCACATGTCTGGACATCACAGTTATCCCTCTAATGTCTGAACTCTATAAAAGAGTCTTATAGTTTCTTATGAAAATGTTGTCATCACCCTCTATGACCTTCATGCTGAACTTGCCTGACATTGGCTACTGCTCCTCAACCATGTTGTTTAAGTGCATATGCTTATCTGCATTTGGAACTTTGGACCTACAGACTTGGAGGGTTGAATCTGATGCAGTATAGAGGAACAGGGACAGATTCAGAGCTGGGAGAAACCTTGGGGAGTCTGAACTTTTGTATTATAGCAGAGGAAATAAAGTCTGAAATGTGAAGTCCTTTGGCTCCTGCTTTTCAGGTAATTAATGCCAAATCTGGACCTAGAACTCCATGTTCTTGACTTGCAGGCTGGTGCTTGCTTGAATGCACCATGAATTCTTTCTTAGAGAAAGACCAATTCTGCCTGTCAGGGTGTCCCCAAATCTTCATAGAATTAGAAACAAACAGTAAACAAACGAGAAGTATTTAGGGTTGTTTAGCTCTTGAATCTTGCTGAGTGCTAGGTAATTATTTCTTAATGACCCTCTTCCAAATGCCTGCCAAGAAGGGGCTCAAATTGATTTGACTTCTCAAATCCTAGCCACCCAACCCCTGATATGCAGCCATGAATGACTCCCCTGTGAAGGTCAGAGGTGACAAGAGGGAGATGTTGAAGATGATTCAGAACAAGCATGTTTGGAATCCTTGCTGAGTAGAGAGCGTAATAGAAAAGGTACCAACTGGCATTCAGAGGATGTTTTGTTTTTGCAAAGGCTTTCCTTCCAATGACCTTCTCAACAGACCATTCCGGTATCACAAAAGGGAAGGGACCTCAGGTTTCATTGAGTCTAAGCCCCAGCAGCAGAAGAAAGGTCTCTGCACCATACTTGGCAAGTAGAAATCCAATCTACATTTAGCCAGCTCTGACTGAGGCAATTCACTACCTTCCAGGGCAGTCCATTTCATTTTTGCAAATTTCAAGAAGCCTATTCTAATATTCAATCTGAATTTGCCTTTTTTACAATTTCAACTCCCTGCCTTCTGAGGCTAAACAAAATAAGTACAGTCCCTCCTCTATTTGTTACCTCCACCCCCCACCCCAATATAAAAGTACTACTCTCCTTTCTCCAGGCTAATTTCTTCTCAAGAACTTATCCTGGTAATAGCTCCAAATTTCAACGTCCTTTCTAAGATGTGTCAACCCAAATAAAACTCAGTATTTGAGAGATGGCCTACCAGGGTGGTCCTTTATTAGGCTGCTTTTACAGATGAGACAATTTGGTTAAAAACCAACAACAAAGTGACTTTTTCAAGAAACCAGAATTGAGACTCAAAATGAGATCCCTCTTGGACACCAATTTGCTGCTCTTTCTATTTTCTGATGTTGTTCTTGTATCCACTAGCTGCTGGTGGGCACATAGGTGAGCTAGATGGAGTGGGGAGCAGGGAGGAGAAGAGAGGAAAAGTTTGTAGGAATCCGGAGATAACACTGAAGCAAAACATGTTTTTATTTCCTTCATGAGTTTGGCTTTCCACTTGAAAAATAGAAAACTTATCTGGAAAGAGCAGCACAGCCCAGATCATGGGTCAAGTTCTCAGCGTTGTTCAAGGCTTTAAGAAGAGATAACAGCTCCTAAAGGTCATGGGGTGCACTTGCTGCAGTTCCATCCAAAAGAAACAATTCACATCAAGTGTAATGAACTCTACCTTCATAATAACAAACACAAAATATAACACAATAATAATGATAGAATTTATACAGGTCTTTAATATTGTAAAAGTGCTTTATAAATATTATTTCGTTTTGTTTTCACAACAACCGTAGGAGTTAGATGCTACTTTTATCCCCATTTTGTAGATGAAATAAACAGAGGCAGACAGGCTCAGTCTGCCAAGAATCACACAACTACTAAGAAAGTGAGGATGGATTTGAACTCAGGTTTTTATGACTCCAAACCCAATGATATCACAGTCATGGAGTCATTTTTGTCTAGAAGTTCATGTGACCAAGAGAAACATTAGCAACCCAAGGAATAATGAACCAAAATGGCTTTTGCCTGCTCTAATGATTCAGGCTGCTTTCTCTTGGCTCTAGCACATTCACACACCAAATTCCCTTAAACACAGGAGTCCTGGGTTCTAGTTCCCATTCAGAGAAGCATAGTATCAAACAACATCGGAATGGGCAGGGATCTGAGTAGCCAGATAGCATTCTTAAACTAGAATAAGAAAATTTAAACAGGTTGAAACGAGTATCTTTTTGTAAGAGATTAGAGTGATTTGTGTCTTATTGAGAAGATGTAAGAAACTCTCAAATTTTCACTAATTTATCATTTTAATTCCACATGATTTGAAATGCCAATGTTATTCTTATTACAGATGAGGAAACTAAGACTTCTTACACAGTGAATATGTATAAGAAACAATAAAGCAAGGAGGTATAAAAAAGAAAACAGAAGAGAACTTGACAATTATTTGTCTGGATTAGAATACAGAATTTAATGACAACATTCATATGGAAAAATAGATGAAGTACTGCTAAAAATGCAAAGGGGACACTTACCACCTCAGGATTTACAACATACTGTAGAGTGGCAAGTAACAAACCGACCATGATAATGAACAATGGAAAAGAATGAGCTTAAACATAGAACTAGAAGTAAAGAAAATATTGGCATTTGAAAAACCCAAAATTGTGAAACATTAGGAAAAGGAATCATTATCTGATTTTAAAGTCCAGAAAAATGAATATCAGTGAGGCAGAAAATATGACTTGCTATTGCTCCTTATGCCACAGGCTACCTGCATAAGGGATATAGATACTGACTTTATTATGAAGAAAAGTGAATTCTACATTCACCTCAATTACGGAAGAATAAAAATCTTAAGCAAACAAAGGGAATTATTAGTTAAAAATGGATGATTTTGATTGTACATGAGAGGTACTTCATATGTTTATTATCATTTTTAACATTTTGAATATCAAGAAAACAAAACATTTAAAAGAAAAAGAGAAACAGAATAGGCTTAAAACATCTTTGCTGCAAAACAAACCTGATATAATTTTTGTCTCTATACGTGAAATTGACCCTGGTCTATAAGAATAATTCTGATCTTCCCATGCAAAAATGGTCAGAGTATGAGAACAGAGAATTACTGAAGGAGGAAACGTGAATAAAAAATGATCACTTGAAAAACTGTTCAAACTCTTTAACAATCAAATACTAAAAATGAAAGTGAAAGCATGGTGAATCTGATTAGCTAGCACAAGAAATTCCTAGAGATCAAGCTGGTGTCATAAGTACCATAGAAAGGGGGCCTGGAAGTCTAGCCTCGGACATACAGGCTGCATGACCCTGGCCAAGTCACTGAACTCCTCAGAGCCCCAGACAACTCTAAAACTCCAAGTGAGACATCTGAATGTAAGAGGGGCTATAGGCAAACCGGTGCCCCGGGCTACAGCTGCATTTGTAGCTCCACAATGGAGACGAGCTGGGTACCGTTGGTTCTGAACCTGAGACCCAAGGACAAGGGGAACCAGGTAGGGATTTTGGTGAGTTAGTGACAGACTCTTCTTTTCATGCACATCTAAGCAAAGTTGAGGGTTTCTGCCAGTTACTTAAAAACATGTTTTGGAGAAGGGAGAAAAAGTCTTCACCAAAGTGACTAGAAAAGAGGTCCAGGACAATAAAGAGAAGGTTGAGACTGTCTCCACCAGTGTAAGAATGCGCGTGTGAATGTGTGTGTGTGTAATTAATTGTGTATGTGTGTGCATGAATGTGTGTGTGTGAGGGAGAGGAATCTTTTTTAGAAAAAAACATTAATAGAACATTTATTTCTGATTCAAACGAACAGACCATTGGAAAGAATCTTTCGGCTCCCATTTCAATCCTAGGTTACTGGTTCCAGGAGCAAACTACATTATATCAATGTATTGGAGGATGAGGAATAAAATGAAATCCAGAAAAAAGAATCTGAAAATAACACAAAATACACATGGTCAGAGTGGATTGTAGATGCCTCAAGGGACTGTCGATGGCCACACTGAGGAGCTCAGCAGATGGGAGAGGGTTAGGATGGGTTCTACAAAGCACACATTCTTGAACTGATCCTAATCTGTGATTGTCATCCAGAGATAAAGTTTATTTTTTGAAGGGGGGATGTTATTCCTTGGTTTGTTAATTTGGTGAGAGTGTTATTAAGTATATAACATGCATCATTATTTTCAAAATCAAATAAACAAAACTGTTGCATTAGACAGGCCACATGGGGCCCTAGGAAAACCTGACAAGTGTGGGTTGAAGACAGAATATGCCTCCCTCGTATGGATGAAGCTGAAGCTTCTTAAGTATAGAAGGACTTCCCTAGAGATGGGTATCATGTAGAAATGAGTACCAGGTCAGTGTCTCTCATCTGTATGCTTTCCCCCCAATGCCTGCCCTGTCTCTAAGACAAAGTTACCTTTGAATTTAGAAAGAGCCATCCACATGCACACAAGGCTCCAAGGTAACTTTGTTAGGGGAAAATTCCTTTATTCTCATGTCTTATTAAGTCCTCTTTGCTAATAGTGTTGCGTCTGGGTAGAATTCAAATAGTCAAAGGAGATTCATGCTCTACTTTCCAGGGACCAGAATGCATTAAAAAATCAGCTCCATTCCACCCTATAGAGAAACATCTGCTTGTTGCGTTTGCTACTGAAAACTCTATTATATCAAAGATGCATTCTGGACTGAGCATCTCTGGCTCAGAGCCCACTTCCTGCCCGGCAAAATGTTGGGCTCAGAAACAATACTGTTAAGGCTAAAACAAGAGCAAAACCAGCCCCATCTTCTTTCCTGTTTCCCTTTCATTTAGAACTTTCAAATACTTAGATTTAAACTGAACTTATAAAGTTTATAAAAATCCATTGTATCTTATAACTTGTGTCACATATATACAAATAAAAAGCCCCATCGCACCTGGAAATATGATTAGCTTAGAGTCCTAGGTCAAAATTTCCTTGATGGTCTTGGGATGGTGTGGCTGAACTGGGTCTCTCACCAAATTAGCTTTTCTTCTATGGAACTTGTCTTCCAAGGGGGAACCAGACTGAATCTCCTCCTATGGCTGACCCCTTCCCAACCCTCTTTCCATGGCACTGTCCAACACAAAGTTGTGCATCTGCATAAATGAATGTGTTGAACACATGAATATTATGTTTGTATATGTATGTATATGCATATATTTATGTATATATGTATGTATATACATATGTATTCAATGGCTTAAAACTGTGTTATGACTTTGGGAATTCTCTGAACATAGATAGATAAATCAGTGAGTGATTCACATATGTTAACTCCTGGATCCTCACATCAAGCCTTGGTGGTGGGTAGTATCATGGATATAGATAGAGATATATTTATCTCTCTATCTGCTTAAAGCACAGCAGTAAAGAGTATGAAGAATAACTTGAGCAGTTTGCCATATTCATCAGTGTCCACTGAAATCCCAGTTTGACGTCTTGCCCTTAGACGGAGACGACCTTGCTTTTTCTGAGATTTGACCCACAGAGAGCAAGCTTGTCAGACTCTGCTCCCGAGCTCACAAGGTCTCCAACAAGAGCCCAGCCATAGATTCTCTGAGAACCACTTGAGTTATCCTCAAAGAGCTTTCTGACCATCTGGCCCTGTGGCCCACAGGGAAGACCATCTTTGAAGATGCATAGGGTTTGCAGTCTGTGCAGATCAATGCCCAAGTGCCCCCATCCATATCTAACAGAATGGTTCCACGGATATACAAACTCCTAATAAATAATTGGAGGCTGTTCTTTCAGGATCTTGTTAGTTTGTTAGTTAGCATTTACTGAGTGTGTACTATGCTCCAGGCAATGTGCTATGTGCTGGGGATACAAAGAAAGGAAAAGCACATACACAGACATACACAACAGCAAACAAAATAACAATAATGCCATGCCTTATTGACATGTCGCCATCTATCTTTTTTCTACCCTGTGGTTTTGGATGAGACATTTTGCTTCCCATGAATCCTGGGTCATCTACCTCCCATGTTTGTGATGGAATCATGGTACAAGCATAGTTACAAACAAAACCATTTAAAAGTTATTTTCTCTGTCTCAGCAGCAGAAATTAATTAAATTCAACCATGAGACCTTTACAGTGAATCATTCAGTTATTTCATCCTTCAGAATTTGTCTCACTAAGTGCGTGGTTTCACTTCATTTGCATGTGTCCTGTTGACCCATCCCTAACCCCGCTGATGACATATCTCATGGCTGTCACTCCTCTATAAGCAGTGCAGATGCTTCAAGGTGATTCATTGGTCAATGGGATAATTAATTATCCATGCGCTTCACCAAAATGACCAGCTGACTTTTGGTGATGCTTCCATTTCCTGAGGTCAAATCCCAGTTCTTAGCTGTTGTCTCTAACCCTGGTTGTAGTTAAAAATAAAGAGTGGAATGAGCAGCTCTGAGGTTTTTTCATTAGACAGGAAAATCCCCAGGGAAGATTTCCATGTGGTTGCAAGGTTGCAAAGTCCTCCTGTCCCAGCTATCAGTATGACAGCTCTAGGCATTTCAAGCTCAGCTAAATAGCAATTGCAATTAACATTGGTTTGGATAGGAAGAGATATTCGAGAAATCTGACTTGGGCTTTCAGTCTATGAAATGCTGACATGGCCATCCTACTTCCTGGTGACCATATACCTCATCAATCCATTGACTGATCAGCAAGAACTTATTAAGTGTCAACTGTATGCCAGGCATTGTTCAAGGCAGTCAGGATACAAAGTACCCAAGAAGATTGCATTCTATTGAAGGAAACAATATGTACCTAAATGGCCAGGTAAGTCCTACTGGAAGTTGGAACCATGATCCACATCTTAGAAATAATGAGGTAATAGCAAGAACTCTTGGATCCATAACTCAGAAGTCTGTATTTTTCCTCTGCAATTAAGGCCAAAGAAAGTCTTAAAGTTTTCAGTGGAGCTGGGACAATAGAGATTCAAGTAGCTTCAGTTCTGGGGGATGCAGACTGTGAGACATCCACTACTGCACTATCCTGACACAAGCAACCTCCCTGTCTAAGCCTCCAACTGTTACTGCTGCCAGACACACCTAACAGCACACCCACTTGTCTAGACTTCTACTGATTACCCAGAACTGGTTCTTTCCCATATCACTGAGTCACAGAATTTGAGAGTTGTAAAAGATGCCCAAAGTCATCTAGTTTTCCCCACAATAGAGAAAGTGTGACCAGAGAGCCTAGTGCTAGCCTTGGGCTCAGGAAGACATACTTAGCACTTACTAGCTGACCATGGGGAAGTCATTTAACCACTTGAACTTACAGTATTCTCAACACAATGAGTAAAATAATATCTATTGTGTTTACCTTACGAGGCTGATGTGAGGATGAAATGAAAATAGGTATGTAAAGTACTTTGTAAACCATTAAGTTCTAGTTAAGTGAAGAAGTTGGAGTCAAATGACTTGCCCAGGGTCACACAGCTAGTAAGTTTCTGAGGCCAGATGTCAGCTCATGAGAAGATGTCTTCCTTACTCCAGGCTCAGCACTCCACGCAGTATGGCGCCACCGAGATGCTCCCAATAGTTAAGCTTTGAACACATTCAAATCCACAAACATGAATTGAATGCCTAGTCTATGGTAGGCACTGTGCTAGGTGAAAAGAACAGAAAGACACAAACGGAGCCCCCCCTACCTGCCCTCCAGGAGTTTTCCCAATGCTGTAGCAGTCATTTCACTGATCCATTTCTCTCACAGTCATTGGCCTTTTCCTTCTCCTTCCTATTCCATCTGAGTTCAAGCCCTCAAGCAGCAGAGGGCTGTGAAGGGCTTTACATGTCAAAGACAAACTGTTCTATTTTATCTGAGAGGTAAAGGAAATCTTTGGAGTGTGTTATGTGGCAGAGTGACCCGGCTAGAACTGAGCTCTAGGACAACAGCTTTGGGGGCTGAATGGAGAATGAACCTGAGTGGGGGGAGACTGGAGGCAGGGAGGCTGTGGTCCAGACTCGGGCTGTGGTTGTATGAGTGCAAAGAAAGGAACCAGGATGAGGGAGGTAGAAATCACAAGAACAGATGATATACATTCAAATGTTAGGAGTCAGAAGGCCAGCAAACATGGCACCAGAAACCCCTCAAACTGCCAGTGCCTACAGGGGCGGGTGAGTGCTATCATCTTCACCAGAAGCAGCGGGAAAGGAAGCTGCTTCTCACTTTTTCAGCCACAGAAGGGCAGTACAGTCTGGGGTTGGAGTTAAAGACCTGGGTTCAAATCCTGCCTCCACTGGCTATGTGACCTTGGTAAAGTCCCTTCCCTTCGCTGAGTCCCAGAGACGTCCCCTGTGTATACCTGATGATCTCAAAGGGATCTCCCAGGTATGAATTTGAGTCCATGATCCTTGGATTGTCCTTTTTTCCTTCCTCCAACCTAAAGGCCTTGTTTCCTCCAGGATGCTCTTTGATTACTTCAGCCCTCAATGATCTGCCTCCCTCTTCTAAGGACACCTGAAGAAACAGGTGTCTGAATAACCCACTTGGACGTGTTCCATTACAAAGCAATTGGACAGCTTCACATGTGCACATCTGTCTGACGAAGGTCTGTCTCCACCCTCTTCAGCTTCCAGTGATCAGTGGCTTATTTTCAAGGGCAACCTGGGAGTTCATCCTGGATTCCTCGTTGTTGCTGACCCCCATATCCAATCTGTTGCCACAGTCAATTTCATGTCTTCAGCACCTCTCCAATATGGCCCCTCCTCTCCTTGGATCCTGCCCCCACCCTGGTGCACACCCCCACACCTGGACTGTTGCAACAGCTTCTGGGGGCTCTGCCCACCTCAGGCCTCTCAGTGTTACAGTCTGTTTTCCATGCAGTCACTGAAATGATTTTCCTAAAGCCCAGGGCTGATCATGTCACCCTCCTACTCAATAAACTCCAGTCGTTCCCCACTGCCTCCCTGATCAAATGCAAAATGCTGTTTGGCATTTTAAGCCCTTCCCCATCAGGGGCCCACTCCCTGTCCAGTCTTCTGACATCTTACTTCCCAACACATACTCTTTGATGTGACACTGGCTTTCAAATTGTTGCATCAATAAGTTTCTCCTTCTCCATACTTTTGTGAGATACTGGCTTTCAGATTGTTTCACTAATAAGATACTCCATCTCTTAACTTTCTGGGCATTTTCTCTGGCTGTCCCCTTTCCTCAACCATGGCTGGAACGCTCTCCCTTTTCTGCTCTGACTGTTGACTTCTCTGACTTCCTTTAAGTCCCAGATAAAATCCTACCTTCAACAGGACACTTTCCCCAAGTCTTTTTAATTCTAATGCCTTCCCACTATTAAGTATTTCCTATTTATCCTCCATATGGCTTGCTTTGTGTATATGTGTTTGCTTGTTGTCTCTGAGATTAGATCATAAACACCTTGAAGGAAGGGACAGTCTTTCACCTCATTTTGTATTCCCAGTGCTTAGCACAAAGCCTGTCACATAGTAGGTGATTGATAAATGTCAGAGCGTACAGGAGCAGTGAACATCTCCTGAAGAATTACCTGGCCCTTCCCCCAGACACCCAGACTGGCAGAGCAGAGCCAGGAGTGTTGGCTTCACTGAGGCAGGAGTCTCTGCATTTGGCTGGAGCACAGAATGTCTGAACAGATGGGATGACAGTAAGAATACTTCTAAGGAAAACTGGGAAAGAAAAGATGAAAAGAGCCACATGTGTACAAAAGTCTTCTGAGGTTCAGGGTAAAGGGCTGGGACTCAGGGAAGATCAGAGAAGTGATAGACATGGAAGGAAATTGTACCATGACCCTCATTTTACAGATAAGGAATAAAAGGCTATGGTAAGTGACTTCACGGTCTCTTCAGGTTACTTTTTTTTTCAAGATGAAGAACAAAATGTTGGCTACATGATGGTGCAATTATGTGCAATCTGGGCTGGTTGAATGGCTAGACCTAAAGTGTAGAAATAGCTTGATGGATAATAATGTGGCAGACAGTCTATCGTGCTGTGTCCCTGGTCTGTCCTCAGTCTGGTATGTACTTATCTGGGACTTAGATAAAAGGATAATGTATGTCCCTGTTGAGCATACAGATGACACAAAGCTGTAAAGAACAACTAAAACATTAAAAGAGAGAGTAAGGATGCAAAATGTCATGAAGGGCTAGAGCATCGGGCTGAATCTAAGAAGATGGAATTTAAGAAAAATAAGTATAAAGTCTTATTCTTTGGTTAAAAAAACCAATTAATTTCCCAAGTACGTGTTATTGAACACACAGATGAATAAATCATATCAAAATAGAATTAAAGATGTAGAAACAGCTTTAAGATCAAGCTATAAGAAGTCAGGGTACAGAGCCTGTTGTTGAGAAGGGTCTGGGAGCTTTTTGCAAAGGCATCAAGATTCCGTGTTGAAAACATTGTAGAAGGTTTCTTTTCATTTTCTTTTCCTAATTCTTTTTTAATCTTTTCTGCTTTGTCTTGTTTTCAAGAAGGGACGGGGCTAGATATCTCTGAGGTCCCTTTCAGCTTTGGGACACTATGATGTATCAGTGGATTCTCACCTTGCCCCCACCCCAACATGGCGCAAAGATCATTTCACCAATAGGGAGCTTTGTCCTCTGCTGTACTTTTGGAATGACTACTCTTTGCTCCCAGAGGATTCTTAGGAGCAGGATGAGCTCACGGACTTCATTTGGGTGGAACCCTACATCTATTTCGTCCTCAAGGGTGACATCTCCTAAGATCTCCTTATACAGGCTTTTGTATAAGGAACTTGTAGTGCTTCCCAGGCATCTCTAATGAGTCTTCCTGAAAGCCTACTGGGGCATCAAGAGGACGTCACACTTTTCAGAAGCCTAGTCTTTTGTCTGCAGCAATGATCCAGGATCCTGGGGAGGGGAAGGTGGGGGGGGGGGGTTCCTGCTCCATGAATCAGCTGACTTGTTTAGCTTCCAGTAGAGCTGGAAAACCAATCAGGAGTGGCTGCTTCTCAGTGCTCAGCTCACTGCCTTCCCTCATCAGCTGAAAGCAGAGTGACAACTGGCTGCCCTGTTGCATCTCGAGTGCAGAAATGCAGAGGGGGAGGCAGCAGGAGGAGGGAAGGAAGAAAGGGATGGAACCCTTAGTAATTGAGTGGGGGGTTAGTTTGCATTTGGGGAACCAGTGTAGACAAGGCAGAGGATTGATGCTTTCGAAAATGCCCTGCACTGGTGAGGGAAATTGGTTTAGCTGCTTTCTGGGTTCACTACACCAGGAGCCAATGATGCTACTCAATAATGAGTGAGAGCAGCCTAGGCTTCTGTATGACTGTCCTGTCTCTGAAATTCCAGGCTCAGCCCTGACACAGAGGGCATCTCATCCTCAGCTAAATCCCACAACCGCACAGCTCCCAATTCTGAGCCTGCAAAGTGGAGATAATGGCTTCTGCCAGCTCCCCGGAGGGTGATGCAGACACATTAAGATAATATTTACCCAACTCTCCCAAAATGAACAACATTAAATCTCCTCACCTATGCCCAGCCTCCTGGGGCCCCTGATTAGGCCAATTTTATGGACTAGCCAGCTTCCTTGCACCTGTTCTGTCCAGCTCATCCAGGAAGGTGTAGCTGTGTTTGCACAAGGCCATCCTCCAGGGGAACACCAAGCAGCCTGCCCTCACTATTCTCCATTTTAATTAGAAAGTGTAGAACAAAACATTTTTCACTGTGTACTGATGAGTACATTTTACTAGTGGAACCAAAGCAGACCGATTTTGCTTATTGACAGGGGAAACAAAGTGGGCTTGACTGATTCGAAAGTAGAGAGAATGCTTTCCCTGTGTCTGTGTTCCGATCCCTGCCCTGTCTGAATCAACCCACTTAGGCCACTGTCTTTGTCCACCTTCATGTTCTGTCAGACTACCTCTCTGTGTCTGTCTGCCTGTGTCTGTCTGCCTCTCTGTGCCTATTTGTGTCTGTCCCCCTGTCTGTGTGTATCTGCCTCTCTGTGTCTGTCTGCCTATCTATCTGCTTGCCTGTGTCTGTCTGTCCGTCTGCCTCTGTGTGTCTGTCTGTATGTGTCTGTCTGACTGCCTCTCTCTGTTTGTCTACCTCTATCTGTCTGTCTGCCTCTCTGTGTCTATTTGTGTCTGTCCCTTGTCTGTGTCTGTCTGCCTCTCTGCGTCTGTCTGCCTGTCTGCCTGCTGGGTATGTCTGTCTGTTTGCCTGTGTATGTTTGCTTGCCTGTGTCTGTCTGTCTGTGTGTCTCTCTGACTGCCTCTCTGTGTCTGTCTGTTTGACTGCCTCTGCCTGTGTCTGTCTGCCTGTGTCTGTCTGCCTCTCTGTGTCTGTCTGTCTGCCTGCCTCTGTCTATCTTCCCTGTCTATGTTTGCCCATATGCCTGCCTTTTTCTGTCTGTATATCTATCTGCCTGTCTGTCTGCCTGTTTCTGTCTGACTGCCTCTCTCTGTTTGTTTGCCTCTATCTGTCTGTCTGCCTCTCTGTGTCTATTTGTGTCTGTCCCTTGTCTGTATTTGTCTGCCTCTTTGTGTCTGTCTGCCTGTCTATCTGCCTGCCTGTGTACGTCTGTGTGTCTGTCTGTTTATTTGCCTGTGTCTGTCTGTCTGCCTGCCTCTGTCTCTCTGTCTTCCTTGTCTGTGCTTGCCCATCTTCCTGCCTTTTTCTGTCTGCATCTCTGTATCTGCCTGTCTGCCTGCCTGTGTCTGTCTGTCTGTGTGTCTGCCTGTCTGTGTGTCTGCCTGTGTTGGTCTGTACCAGCTTGTGACGTGGGCCTGTATCTGTAAGTGTTCCAGGCATGATTTCATGTTGTCCAATTATTTCTCAACACCTGGTTCAGTTGGGGGAGTTTAGACACAACCCAGAGGAAAAGCTTAGACAGCTTTCTGTGACAGTCCTGGGATGGTTAAGATTCTGGATTCTATCCAGATGAGTGCATGAGTGCCCTGGAATGATCCTTTCTGGATGTGGCTCTGAATTGCTTGCATCCCAGAAGCCTTTGGGGTGTCCCTGAAGGCCTCTGCTTGCTCCTGATTCAAAGCAGTAGAGAATAAACCATGGAGGGCTCTCACTGTGCTCTAGACAGCCCTGGTACTTCTTAGGCAGGTCAGAACAACAGAGCTTAGCATATATTTGGCAGGAATAATGAGATAAAATGGGAAACAAACAGATGGCCCTGCATTCTCTCCCTTCTCCCAGGGTGCTGAAGCCTCCTTCTAGCTCCACACACCAGCAGCGGGCTTCCCAGTGGCATGGTCAGTGTCTGAGAGCACAGTGCTTTGTGGGCATTTTTGTCCTGAGACCTGAGGTATTTACATACACCCATATGAGTGTACACACACATATGCATGCACATATATGCATATACACACACAAATGTGTCTTGATTTTCACATTGCCTGTCTGGGGGCACATTACAATGGTACATGCCACAGTCAGAATGGCTCCTGAGAACTCTTCTTGGCCATCTGGTGCCTTTGTTTTATGTGAATACTTTCCACCTATTGCTACAGGGTTGTTTGTCTCATACCCCCAGTGAAGAGCAAGCAGGAGAGAGGCTGAGATTTAGAGTCAGGCAGACATGGGTTCAAGTCTTGCCTTCTTAGCTCCTCTCTAAAAGACTCAAGTTCCTCATCTCTAGAATGGGATAATCTTTCTTTTCAAAACCCCATAAGGTTGTTGTGTTACTCCAATAAAATAACTCATGTCTACTGCTTTGTTAGCCTCAAAGGGCTATAGGGGTGCTAGGGATGATGATCATGAAGTTCCTATGGCACAGGGAAATTGTGAGAAGAGTCAAAACTGGCTCAAGACCCTAAGCTCCCAACAGAAAGGAATGAAGGTTCATAGATTTGTAACTGCAGGTATCCTCCAAGGTCTTTAATCTAACTTCTCATTTCACAGAAGAAGAAACTGAGACCCAGGGAGTTAAGTGACTTGCCCAGTGTCACACAAGTAGCAAGTGTTAGAGACAGAATCTGAACTCAGGTTCTCTGATGGGAAGAAACAAGTGTTCTGTCCACTGAACCACTGTCAGTAAATAAGCCCTTATTAATCGCTTCCTATGTGCCAGGCATTGTGCTAAGCTCTGGGGAAACAGTGATCCAGATCTAAAACTGAGAACAACACATGCACAGACCCTACCCTCAAGATCAGGTATTCCAACCGTGGAGGCATCATGCAAATATCACAGTACAAGATACACAGTATGTTGAGGTGATCCCAAAGAAGGAGACATTCATAGCTTGGGGATGGAGGTGGGAGGGTACTAGGAATTGAGCAAAAGGTAGTAACTGAGCTGAGTGTTTAAGGAAGTTAGGAAAAGGAGAGCTTGAGAGGACGAGGGAGAGCATTTCAGTCATGAGACAGCCAGGACAAAGCATCGAGACAAGAGACAGTGCCATGCTTGTGGAGCTGGACAGAGTTCATGAAGAGGAGGAAGATGAAATGTATCTAAGAAAGTCAGGAATAATTCTGAAGAGCTTTGAAGCCACACAGAGAAAAGATTTTATATGTAATTCTGGGCATTGCAATAGGGAGCCACAGAGTAGGGAGTAACATAGACAGATCTATGTTTCAGGAGGAGGGCTTCAAGTAGGGTGTTACAGTTGTGCTAATAGTCCTGGTGAGAGAGGATGAGGTCCTTCCCCAAGACCCTGGCCTTGGAGAAGAGAAATTGTAGAGGCAACAAGATCTGATTAAATTATTGGGGCTGTGAGGTGAGGCAGAAATAACCATGGAGGCCAGGGGTCTGGGAGGCCAAGAGGGTGATGGGTGCTGGATGAGTTGAGAATCACCTTAAAGGGTGGGATCTGTCTCACAAAGAGATGCATGTAGGCAAAAAGAAGGTAGTAAGGCAGCACTCCATGAGATCCACTGTGCCACATCCCAGGTGTCTGTAGATCTCGCTGTTTCTGACAACAGCGAGTGAACATTAGGCCCAACTTAGGTGGGCTACCCAGCTCCCTCAAGACACCATCAGGGCGTCTGCAGGCCCATGTGATAGTCAGGAATTACCACTGTTTCTAGGATGCCATCACGAGGATGGAGGGCTGCGGCTGCTGCATGAAATGTTAAAGAGAGAACCATTTTAAAACTCGTAGTGAGCAGCATTCAATCTGAGAAGAATAACTGATGTCTGCACAGACAAGATGCTCTCATTTCCACCCTGGGAAATGGTCTAAAAATGTCTCATGAATCAACGAGCAGAAACACTTAGCAGCATGCTCACTCCCATCCCCCCACCAATACAAACAACAAACTTTGCAAGGAAAAGTCTGATCCAGCTAAGCCCTGTCAGAACCCGGCCCAAATGATCCGATGACGAGGGGGCTGGGAACATAAGATGCATTCACCATACGGATGCAGACTGTGTGTCCAGCACACATGCGTGAGCCCCATTCTCCCCACACTCCCGTCTGGCAGGCTCCCATTAAAGCTTCTCAGGGCTGCCCTGCTGCTCTATCAATTCCCTCGACTCCTCGGGGGCCTGAGGAGGGAACAGGCCTCCCCAGGAGCTCCTCACCCACATAGCCCTTTGGGGTGCATGGGGGTGGCTACCTTGTCACTGCTAGGGGAGGATTTATGATTCAAAGACATTATTTGTTTGGCTTCAGCACTGAAGCCTACTCCTTTGGAACCCTGAGGATCAGGTGAACTTTAGGCTCTGGGCAGGTTCCCAATCATTATGGGTTTGTTTTGAGGAACATAGGAAGGGTGCCAGGTTTGGAGTCAGAGGGCCTCCTTTGCAATCCCAGTTCTGCTAAGGACTGCTTCTGTAATCAGGCATGTCCCTTGTCTTTTCATGGCTACAGTTGTCTCTACTGTGATATGAAGGGCTCAGGGTAGAGGGGATTGAGGGTAGGGCTTTGAGTCAAGCAGATGTGGCTTCTGATCCAGCCTCCAGTGAGTCTTCTCTGAGTGACCCTTCTCTGGGTGTAATTTTCTTTCTCTTTTGGAGAGGGTTCATTTTCTCACCGGTAAAACAAGGGGGGCTTATGGAAAGTTCTAAGTCTAAATGGAAATTGTTGACTGAGGAATGGGGTGGCTGGAGGGCATAGATATCATCCATCTCCAAACTGTATTAAATCATAGTCAGATCCCTTTGTGACTAGTAGAGTGGAGAGGCATGACATGAAGCTGCCAGAGTGGAGCTAAATAGAGAAGCCAGAAGCCATGGGGAATAGGGAGGGGGTGATCCCTCCTAGCCAAGTGAGGCACAGAGCGAGCTTGCTCATGACCAAAATGACAAAATCAACATCCTTGCACTGTGACCTGTGACTTCACGCACCCAGCAAACAAATCCACAGGCCAGCTCACTTCTCCAGGACTGCCACTAAACACTACTAGCCAAGTTCTAGCCAGGCTGTGCCAAGATGTCCAGGTATTGCTTTGCTTCATTTCTGAATGCATTCTGCTTGAAAGTGGGAAAGAGCTTTGGAGGCATTAACTAATTATCTCCAGTCATGCCCACAAGGTGAGCATGAGCTCCTCCTTCTGTGGAGGCACTGATGAGCAAGAATTACAACCTCTGCTCTTGGGGGAGAGGGTGATCAAAGACATCCTGCAAGAAGAGAAGTTTCCATACTCAGGGCAGTGGGACCACTCATGGAGAGTTTGACTACTGGGAAGACATTTGAGACCAAGAAGAGTGAAGCTGAGACAGAGGCAGGAGTAAACATTGGGCTGTAAAAGTCTTTGGAGTCCCCAAGAAAAGTCACCAAGCATTTATGAAGCTCTTGCTCCGGATAAGGCACTGTGCCATGTCCTAAGGATGCAAAGAAAGGCAGAAACCTAGTTCCTGACCTCAAGGAACTCACAGTCGAATGAAAGATGACAAGAGTCAAGTGACTATGGACAAACTAGAGAAATGCAGGACAAATGGAAGATTATCTGTATGGCGAGGTTGGGAAGAGAGAAGGGGCAGAAATCAGGAAAGACCTCTTAGGGAAGGGAGGGCCTGCCAGGAGGCAGAGCCAAGCAGAGGAAACATCTCAGGTGTGTGTACAGTCATGTGTACAGGCAAGGGAAGTATTCAGAGCTAGAGGATGTTGAGGCTTATGGGAAAAGGAGCAAGGAAGCCAGAATGAGGTGAGAGGAGGAGTGGTGAGCAAGATGTACTAAGACAGGAAATGTAGGAAGGGGCTGGGCTATGGAGGGCTTTGAATTCCAAACATGATTTTATATTTGATTCTGGAGTTTATAACAAAACGGTGAAGTGGGTTGACAACATGGTCACTGAAATATACGGGGGAGTTTCCAAAAGTGAATGTCTCCCCATCTCTTTCCATGATCAATCTGAGGTCAAGTGTGGTACCAGAGCAAAGACCACTGAGGTTGGGGTCAGGCAACTTGAGTTCACATGCCAGCCCTGATACTAACTTGCCTTGTGAGCTTGGTCCTCTATAAATCTTGGTTTTCTTCATCTGTTCAATGGGTCCAATGCTATTTCCCCTCTCTGCCTCAGAGGGTCATCAAGGGCAAAGCATTGGTTCGGTATTAGAGGAGCTAGAAAACAAGCAGTAGTTAAGTCCTCCTTAGCACTTTGAAGCTCGTCTCATCATTCACATACTTCATCTCACTGGATCCTCACAACTCCTTGAGACAGGTACTGGTGTTATCTCTCCTACAGATGGTCAAGTTGAGGCTCAGAAAGTTCCCAGGGTCACAGAGCTAATCTGGTTCTGAGAGCCTGAGCACCACCCACTTTGTCTTCTGTGTAACAATCCAGTCCTGCTCCCTTTTCTAGGATTCCCCATTAACCTGTCCCTCCAATGGACTTGTCAACTCACTGATGTGGACATTCCATGGAGTTATGCCATCACTGTCTTCTTATCTGGTGGCTGTCTTGCCATTTTCCTCCCCCAGGCTCCCTGTCCCTCATGCATTTCTCTGGTTACAGTCTCTTCTCCCCTTCATTGTCATCCTTGTTTCCTGATGGAATGAAGACTGCTAGCTCACTTTCTATACTATCCTATTGTCCCCTGGAGGGATCCTTATTTTCAGTTCTTTGGAGGCTGTACTGCTCTGTGACTTTTAGCCTCATGACAATGCCAGCAGAATGCTGCTATCACAAAAGGTGGCCATGAAACCAAGTCAGTATGCTACTGAAATTCCAATTAATTCAAACCACTGATCTCAGTCCACTGATTCCTTTCATTTCAAAAACATGATTGTGAGAATCTTTGCAATATCTCCACCAATCTAATTGGGAGAAAAGACCAGTGTACAAAGAGAAGTTTAGAAAGGAGATTCTGACACTGCTACAAAGAGTGATGGGGTCAGGAGAACAATGGTATTGTCCCTGAACCTTGGTTTTTCTATTTTCCTAGTCACAGTTATCCTCACCTAATTTTAGTTTGTGGATGAGCCTCATTCAATAGGACCTGTCCAAGAGAGTGTCTTGCCCAGGAAGAACATAAAAACGTTCAACTGACATGGATGGGGAGGAATCCTTGAGAACATGGGCAAGAGTGTATCATTATGGTGTCAATACTGGGTGGGAGCTGGACCAAGCGAAGTTGGAGGCTCAGAGCTCCGTGGGATCTCCAAGATCATCCACTTCAACCCACATCTGAACAAGAATCCATTTCATTATGTACCTAAAAAGGTCTCAATTGAGACCCGGGTGAGCAATGGGCTAGGATTCTTTGACAAAGCAGCCTGGACCAATTTGTGAAGGGAATGTTGTGGAGGGGAGGGTGCAAGGAGGAAGGCTGCGCACCATGGGAAAAAAAACATGCTTAGACATAGGGGAAGGAAGCCAAAGGTGGGAAGCTGACCCCTTCATAACAAGGGGCCTGGGCCTCCAGTTCTTTAATTAGGAAAGATATTTGTTATGACTTGTCAAAGCCCCACCTTGGAACCACACGTGCTAGGCTCTTCACTGCCCCTTTCTTGATACTAGTCTCCATTGATTCACGGGCCCAATACCTGGTCTACACTGGGCTTGGGTGAGCCCCAGCTCCTGACTTCTGGTCCACAACATCCTTTTACTGCCAAACTCATTGCATAATCCTCAACAACAAGGTACTGTTTTTCCTTTACTTTTTTTCCTAATTCTGCCCATCATTACCTATATAACCTAAGGCAAGTCACTGAACCTTATTACTAAGCAGGCTAGATGGCTGGAAGCCCCCTGCTTCCTGCCTGAACCCTGCCATTGGCCAATCAGTCAATCAATTAACATGTACTCAGCACCTACTATGTGCTAGGTTCACCTGCCTGCCTACCCAGATGTCACCATCCCAGCATGACCCAGGCCAGAACCACATTCTTTAGTTTAGTGCCCCTAGCCCTCTTGCTTTGCCTCTGATCAGTTGGCTGAGCTTTTGGTTATTGGTCACTCTCTCAGTGCAGGAATGGTAGGTTTAATTTTATTTATCTGTTTAAATGACATATCCCCTCAGTAGCATGTTAACTTCTTGAGGGCAGGAATTATTTTCCATTCTGTCTTTCTGTCTTGTCTTTGCCACCTGTGTGACCCTGGGCAAGTCACTGAGCCTCTCTGAGTCTCTCTGAGCCTCAGTTTCCTCAACTGTAATATGTGAATGTTGGACCCAATGGCCATGACAGTCCATTCCACCTATGGGTCCATAACCCTATGATCATGGCACCCAGCTTGGTGCCTGGCACATAGTAGGCACTTAATAAATGCATTGTTGGATTAAACTCTCAAGTAAAGGATGGTTTCCAATTAAAGTGGATTAACTGATGTAAGGCTGGCACTTGGGACAAAGTGGCTTTTGATGTTTCATTTGTTCCCAACCCAAAGAAGCTGATAAACTGCTTCCCTGTTCTGTCATCATTCAGAGCCTTAAAAGTAATTAAGTAATGTCTCCCTTGAAAGTGATTCTTACTTGTTCATCTCTGAGAGCAGGGTCTTCTGTGGCCGCTTTTAATGGTAGACTGCTTCAGGAAGGTCCTCCTCTGATATCATCATAGTTGGGATCCTGGATTATCAAAGGCTCTGCCAGCAGAGTACAACCTAACTGGGCTTAGGTGTAGACCCTTCCACGGAAGACAATCGACCCTATTGCCCATGGACAAGACAATGGTCCAAGAGGCTCTGGCATGCTGCTCACCACATGATGAGCTTAGAGAGTTAGAGAATGTGTGAGACAATGATGGTAGGCAGAAAGAGGGGCACATGGAACCCAAGATCACAAACAACAAGAGCCCTCCTTGTCCAAAACAGAAAGGGGGGAAATTCATGTCACATTCACTCATATAGTTGTATCAGATTGACCTCCTGGTTGTTCAGCAGCAGGGGAAACTTTGGGTGGCACAGTGCATAGAGTACTGAGCCTGGCATCAGCAAGACCGAAGTCCAAATCCAGCTTCAGATCATCATTAGTTGTGTGACCCTAAATAAGTCACCTCACCTCTTCCTGCCTCAGTTTCTTCATCTACAAAATGATGACAATAATAGCACCTCCCTCCCAGCATTTTTGTAAGAATAAGAGCGCACTGCAAGGCTTAAAGTGACAGTTACTATTATCATCACTATGGGTAACGCAATCACCAAGTTGTGGAATTTGAAGGCACCTCAGTATCTACCTTGTCCAACCCAAAGTCAACCGCAATCTCCACTGTCCAGTACCCACCAGTGAAAACCCACATGCTCCTGCAGGATCATTCAGAAGCGTTTCCTACATGCCAGGCACTGAGTGAGGTGCAGAGAACACAAGGATGATGAAGCTATCCCTGCTTTCTAGCAGCTTATCTGCTGTTGGGAAAAGCTCATGCACTCACACGTCCACACACACTTACAAGCATGCATGCACACACACATACACATGTGCCCATACACATATACCCATACATACATGCATATATATGTAGACTATAGATTTCAAATAATGAGCTCCTTTGGGGAGGGAGGATACCAGCAGGCACAAGGAGGGTGGTAAAGGCTTTGTGCGTAAGACTTGCCTTTTAGGTGAATATTGAAGGTAAAGGGGAAAAAAGACTCTGTGGGGGTAAAGTGGGAGGCAGAGTATCCCAAGCAAGAAGAATGGCCAGTACAAAGACATGGCAAAGGGAGATCAAGGGAGGAGGGTGAGGAATGCCAAGATGGCCAGTGGACAAGAATAGAGCTGAGATGCAGCAGGACTGAAAAGCAGGGTGGGACCAGGTTATTGCCAACCAGAGAAGTTAGAGTTTATCCTACAGGCAATAAGGAGCCATTGGACTTTATTGAGTGAAATCGTTAAACCTGTGCTGGAGGACAATTGTTGGAGAGAGAAGAGGATACAGGGAAGACAAAGGAAAGGTCATCATCATTGCCATTATAATCCTGGCCAGAGGTGAGGATAGCCTTCCTGAGAGGGCTAGCAGTGTGAGGCTGAGGCGACTGGTCCAAGAAACATTAGGAATGGTGACTAGCACTGGCCCGTGAGGGCTTTGTCTCTTTTCTCCTTCCAGAACATGTTAGCCCTAGGTACTCCATGAAAATTTGGAGGTGGTGGTTGAATACCTGGTAGCTCCAAAGATTAAAAATCTCAGCTAGACACCACACCAGCTCTCAGCTCCACCATTAGGAAGTGAAGTGATCATCAGATATTGCTCCCAGGTTGAGGAACCAGAGAGATTAAATGAAGCAGAGAATCCAGGCAAGCGAATCTGTTAGCCCAGAAAAGCAAAGGGTTCAGGGCTGCTGCCAGTGTTTGCCAAGTGACCCTTCTTTCTACTCTCTAGCTGTGGTCAGACAAGGGAAGAGGACTGAGCATGCAGATAGAGATTGGATAAGGTTTTCCTGATAACAGGAGAAGTTTAATCTTTAGAGTGGGTGACGGGGGACAGTGATGGAGGCTCCTTTCTTTGGCATCCTTGTAAAACCAGCCACATTCTCATCTTCCTGTGCTGAGCTGGGAGTAAGAACCTGTGTGGAAGATGGACTTTAGATCGATATACCTATAAATGATAAGCGGCAATGAAGGACAAACACACAAATGGTCACCTGCTGATTGAATGGATAGATCCTTGGCTAGGTGAGGATTCATTACTATGGCCCAGCTGTTCTTTTGTTCATCCTAAAGTCAGGCAAGGGGAAAGGATTGTTCTGGGTAATCTTGTCTGCTTGATGGATTAGTGAGCTACCACAGAGGTCAAAGGGAAGGACTCCTGGATAATAGACACAGAGAGGGAAGGAGGGAGTGCAGAGAGAGAGAGAGAGAGAGAGAGAGAGAGAGAGAGAGAGAGAGAGAGAGAGACCCTCTGCTATTGAAGACTAGTACCTTCTCTTTAAGTTCTAATCTTGGAAAGTGTCTCAGAGTAGTAAGAGGTAACAACTTGCCCAGAGTCACACAGCCAATGTCAATGGGAGAGTAGAATACAGTACTCCCTGTTTCCAAGGTCAGCTCACTATATATCAAAACAAACCATCATTTGACAATGACAAGATAAAGAACCTAGGTATCCTCTGAGAAATGGAGAAGGGAGCTGTCCAGGAAGGCTTCAGGAAGGAAGCGCCATCAGACTTGGGCCTTGAAAGAAGACCTAGGAGCTGGGCAAACATGGACTAGGAACCTCCATTTACTTTTCCATAATATGAGGATGATTGTAGGTAGAGAGTCATCCTCCCTGTGTCTATGTCTGTGGGTATGTCAACCAATCAGATCCATCTCAAGCATTTTGCCATCTTGCAGTGATATGGATGTTCCAGGCATGATCACAGAAGAGAAAGATTGCACCCAACTGTTCAGATGAAGGAAGGAGTTCCTAGAATAGAGTGTGACCTAGTGGATGTTTGAGGGCAAAAGAGCTCCAGGCCCACGGGGGGGATGAACACTCACTCGGTTTGACTGGAAAATACAACAGGCAAAGAGGAGTTTCAGGGTAAGGAAAGACTGGGAAAGAGTGTTGTACAGTGATGATGGATGGATGGAAACATCAGACAAAGGTCTGGGTATTTTCACCGATAGGCAAAAAGGAGAACCAGGAATAGATTTTGATTGTGAGGACCATGGCCGACCTTGCCATCAATCAATCAATCATTCAACAGATTCCTCAATGCAAAAGCATTCAGGAAGTGTTTTCTCTGTGTCAAATGCTACATCCACTGTAGGGAATGTGAAGATTGAAATGAAGGGGTCAGCGCCTTTGAGGAGTTTCTACTTTATGGGTGGGGAGGGAGAAAGGGAGAGAGACAGAAGTCCATTTGAGAGGCAACATAGAGAAGTGAAAGCCTCGGTGTACCCAGAGTGAGGAAGACCTGAGTCTGAATCCTGCCTCAGACGCTTCATATCCTGGTGTCTGTGGATTGGTTTTGTCACCTGTAAAAGGATGGGGTTTGACATGATGACGTCTAATGTCCCTTGGAGCCGTAAGTCTATAAGGCTATATAATATATAATTATATATATATGTGTGTGTGTGTGTATATATATATATATACACACATATATATATAATATTGGGAAAAAAGCTAAATTGGGGTGGAGGTGCTAGCGTTTGTGGGGATTGGCATAGGAGATGGCTCAGTGCAACAAGGTCAGTTTGGCAGGACTGTAGAATATGGCAAGGGAGGAGAGCCACAATAAAAATGGAAAGGCAAGTTGGGTATGGGCTGTAGAGGTCATCATGGGCCAGACATATGAGCTGAAATTTGCTCCTGGAGGCATCAGGGAGCCACTGGAGTTTGCTGAGTAGGGGAGTGACAAGGTTAGACTTGAGTGTGAGTGAAAGTATTTTGACAATCGTGTAGCAAAAGTTTGAAAAGGGAAAGGCCAGAGGTGGGGGGACCCATTTGGAGGCAAGAGCTAAGATATGAGGTGGTAGCCATGCTGTTAGAGAAAAATGGACAGATATGACAGAACTCACAGGGAGAGTGCAGGGGATTTGGCAACTCACTGATTAGGGTGAAGGCAAAGCAGAGGGAAGGGTCCAGGGTCGTGGCAGAATTGTGAGCCTGTGAGTAACTGAAAGGACAGTGTGGACACCGTGGGAAAGGAAGCAAGTTCAGTTTTGGACAGGCTGAATTTGAGAAGTTTGTTCATGAATAAGAGGAACATTATAATTTTTTTAAAATTCCATGATATCTCTCCTTCCTCAATGGTATATGACCTGTGAGTTGGTTACCAGGTGACATAGCTACCGCCCCTTTCTGATACTTGTAGGTGGGCACCATGAAGCTCAGGCCTCTGCCCAAGCCTCTCAAGGAGATCTTCTTAAATGATGACCAGGTGACTTGACCAAGTCACACACAGAGCCAGTGGGAGCCCCAGAAGTAACGAACTCGCAGCTCTCCGTATTCCTCACTCTATGTTCCATGAAAGGAATACATCTGAAAATAACACTGTTCTATACCGGACATGAAGACAACAATCATCCCAAAACAGTTCAGACTTTTTCAGGGAACCAAGGAGACCATTGTACAGGCTGGTCTCTCACTCCTGGATATCGCACCACTGGGCATTCCACTTCTCTTATCTTTCCTATTCTAATGGACTGGGAACCTCTCTGGACTTCAGATTGCTCTTCATTTGCCTCTCCCTGGAAGGCAAAGATTCTGCCTCATTTATCCCCATATCTCCCCACCGATGATCATAGTAACTGATGAAGATGAGATGATAATCATAATATAGCTTTCTAAGGTATGCAGAATTTGGCATATGAATGAGCTCATTTGAGCAGTACTAGAACTCTGTGAGGTTGGTACCAGGATTATTTTAATCCCTATTTTACAGATGAGGAACAAAGAAGCTCAGGGTGAGTAAGCGGCTTGGCCAGAGTCGCAAAGTGAGTTTCACATCACTGGAAGGTTTTCAAACAAACTGTGCTTCCTCGGGGCTCACAATGCAAGGCAGCAATGCACACAGTACTTCTTCCAGTGCCTTCCATAACAGCATAGGCAGAGCTGGGAAGGACCTCAGAGGCTATTTCCTAAATCAGGGAGCAGTGACCATCTACATCAGGGAAGGCATGTTCACCCAAGGAAAAATGGATTGCTGGAGCCTTTGCTTCCCCAGCACCTTCTACTATTAACGTCATTGTTCATCACACAAATGTGGATGGAGTGCTCCGTCTCTTATGTTAACCACTTAGTAACTTGACCAAAGTCTCACAGACAGCAAGTGAAAGAGCTACAATTTGAACTCTTATCCTCTGATATCATACCTAGATCACCCTTCCCACTGTGTCCTGAATCTTTGGACTGTGAGATGCCTTTGGAGGTCATGCCCATAGATATCTTGTAAGTTTAATACTGTGAGGAGAAAAGTCACAGAAGTTTCTATATGGAATTCTTAGTGTAACAGGCACAGGATGCCAAAATATCCCAGTAATCCAGTGAATTGTGTGTACGCATGTGTGTGTGTGTGTGTGTGTGTGTGTGTGTGAGAGAGAGAGAGAGAGAGAGAGAGAGAGAGAGAGAGAGAGAGAGAGAGAGAGAGAGAGAGAGAGAGAGAGAGTTAAAGTCCAGTTTGATGACCCATGGTGTTCCATTTTCTACCTAGGCTTTTGGAGTGATGGAAACTGTCTCCAGCCTGCATCCTCACTGCCACTGGCCAGAAGTCAATAGGGCGTCTTGGGCATGGGATAAACTCCATCACTGATCTGGCCAACCCTGCTCAATTTGGGGTTGTGTGAATGATCCCCTCTGACTCCAATACTTCCCTCAGCAGGTTTCTTTGGCCAGTTGTGGTAGCTTTACGAGACATATTGTGAACCCACTTTGACACCAGGAGTGATGAGGAATTATTGAAACTTTGATTACAGCCCAGCTGAGCAAGACTGATCCTGCTGATAGATGTATTTGCTGAGTTCCTGGTTAGCTTACCTGAGACTCCAGCTCTTTTAACCTGGCCCAACACAAAAGGACATAGGTTTTGTTGGAAATTCAGGCATTAATGCAGAAAAGAAATGAAAATTGTGTGTTTCCCTTAAATCAGTTTTATATACTTGAATGTTTCAAAAGGAGTAATTCATTTCTCCTGGGAAAGATTGAGTCTGAAATCACAACTGCAGTGGAAATCATCATGAACTCCTCTTGGCTACCGCCCAGAATCATTGCCCTGCTCAGGACTGCAGATGTGATGCCCAGACTTCCTTCCTCAGCCCTTTATGAGACCTGCATCTCTCCTCTCAGGCAGACTTCTTTCTCTCTTCTCCTTTGCAGGCAGACAGCTCCCTAGAACCATCCAGAATGATTAATAAAATACTCCCCACCTTGGCCAGAACCAAAGGAATGTTTCCCCAACCGCATCTTAATTGCTCAGCTGAGTAGCCTTTTCCCAGTCCTCCACCTTCTGTATCTGTGCAGGCTCCATGCTGTCAGCCCCCTTCTTCCAATAATCTGGTTTTTGAGACACTGTCCTCTCAGGGCTTCTTCCCTACCTGCCTCACTCTTCTATCTCAGGCTCCTTTGATCAGTCATTATCCATGTTCCATAGGAGCAGAAATTGGGAGAGGATGTGAAACATAATCTAGTCAGACCCCCTCATTCAGAGATGCAGAAACAAGTTTAGAAATGTTAGGTGACTTGTCAGTAATGGAGGCAGTCTTTAAATCCTGCCCTTCCTGCCTCCAATTCCAGGCTCCCTCTGCCACCTTCTACAGTGGATGTGCCCTCAGCCCACTCTGTACTCTCTGCCTTGATTTCATCAGATTCCATAGGTTCAATGATCACCTCTAAGCAGGTGATTTTCTGAGCTAGATTCCCAATCTTGGTCTCTGAACCCTGAGTTCTAGGCCTGCATCACCAAATTCCTGCTATCTCTACCTGAAAATTCTATAGGCATCTCAAGTCCAACAGGGCCAAAACAGAACAGATCTTTCCTTTCAAACCCATCTCCTGCCCACACTCCCCGCTTTGTGTCGACAGTATCATCATCCTTTCAGTCACTCCGATTCACAAGCTCAGAGTTTCTTTAGCTCCATCTGTCATAGAATGTGCCAGTCCTAATCCTCCGTCTCCAGGACCACGTCTGTCTATACCATTTGCCCCCTCCCACCGTATTACCTCTGGTCTGGACCAGCTGCCTTTCTGTCTGCAGGATCTCTTCTCTTAAAGCCACCTTCCATGTAACTGCAAACCTGGCATTATTAAATTACAGGTCTTAAATGTCATTCTGATGCTTCAGAGACACTGAAGCCTCCCTTTGCTTCTAGAAGAAAGCACAAGCTCTTCCATTTGGCATTTCCATCCTTCAAAGTTGTAGCCCACTTTTCTGGACAGACATTCTCTCACACCTCCTCATGCACCATAAATCTAGCCATACATAGTACTGTCTATTTCTTATATGTAACATTAGGTCTCCCACTTCCAAATCCTTACACAAACTGTCTCCATACCTAGAATGTTCTCTCTTCTCAGCGATGCTTCTAAGAATCTTCCTTCTCCAATACTCACTGCTTTCAAGCGCCACTTTGTAAGTGAATACTTTAATCTTCCATTGTTAGTACTACCCACAAAATCACTTTGCATGCACTTTGTAAGGATGAGGATTTTCTGATGAACCCTGGCTCTCAGAAAAGCCTGGAAAGACTTACATGGCCTCATCCCAAAGTGAATTGAGCAGAACCAGGAGAACATTGTACACAGTAACAGCAATATTGTTTGATGATCTACTTAAGAGAATAACTTAGCTATTCTCAGCAATAGAATGATCCAAGACAATTCTCAAGGATTTATGATGAAAAATGTGGCTCATCTCCAGAAAAGGAACAAGTGGAGCCTGAATGTATATTGAAGATACTTTTTCTTTACTTCCTTTAACTTTGGTTTTTTTTTTTTACTTTTTGTCTGTGTTTATGTTCACAGCATGACTTATAAGCAAATGTCTTTTGCATGACTAAACATGTATAACCCTCTGTTAAATTGCTTGGCTTCTCAGTAGGGCTAAGAAAGGTAGGATGGGAGAGAATTTGGAATTCAAAATTTGAGTAAAATAATAATGTTAAAATAATTTTTACATGTAATTGGGGGAAAAAACAGAACATTTTTTAAAATATGAGAATTTTCTAGTCCTTCTCCTTCTGGTATGTCTTTCTTCTGCATACATGATGCTTCCCCCAGCAATACGTAAGTTTTCGTTTATTTCAGTATGAGTATCCCTGGCATACAACCCAGAGTCCAGCTGAGAAAAGGTCTTTAATAAATGGTTATTGACTTGGATTGGATGAAGTAACAAGGAGGCATTTCGTCCTCTAAAAATAAAATCAGCTTTGTCTTCAAGACATTAATTTTGTGGAAATAGTAACAGATAAGGCATCTAATTTAGAGCAAGAAGAGATCTGCAAGATTGTATTTTCCTTTTCCAGAGAAAGAAGCTGAGCTGCAGAGAGGTTAAGCAATTTGCCTGAGATCAGATAGTATCTAGGACAGGATCTGAACCCATATTCTCCACCTTCCAAGTCCATGCTTTGGAGCCTAGAAATCTACCTCTTGGGGGAGTTGGGGGAAGAGCTCTCTGTACTCAAAGTTAAAGATAACATCTCAATGGCCAAGCTGATTTCTTTTACAGAGGAATAGATTTTTCCTTCAACCTCAGTCAATCCAATTCAACAAACAATTCTCAGACATATTTTAACTGCCAGATGTTGCTCTGGGCACTAAAGACACAAACAACATAGAGAACCTAAATAGTTCCTACCATCAAGGAGTTCACCTTCTACTAAAGAAAACTCTATTTTCCTCTGGGAATCAGAGTAGCCTATACATATACTGACTATAGAGCCTGCTAGGTTGAGCTGCTTTCTAATGAAGTGTGTGTGTGTGTGTGTGTGTGTGTGTGTGTGTTTGTGTGTGTGTGTGTGTAAAAGAGGGACAGAGACAGAGAGACACACAGAGAGACAGCTAAAGGAAACAGACATGGAGAAATACAGAGAGAGAGAGACAGAGAATGGAGAGAGAGATGGAGAGACAGAAGAGATAGCCAGAGAGAGAGAGCATTGTATAACTAAAGATCGTTTGCTTTACTTCCCAAATAGTCTCACACCAAATTCCTCCTTATCTCCAAGTGCTATTGAGGGTTACAGGGATATATGTTTTTTTTGTTTTGTTTTGTTTTGTTTTTGCCAAATGATACTCTCTCCAAGAAAATAAATTTACAAGAAAGTGCCCAGTGTACCCAGTCATTCAAAAACAGGTCTGACTGCATCTTAATTACTGTAAGAGCATGACTTAAGGCTAGATCTAAGAATTAATTTCTTAAACATTCAGAAGTTCATTCTTCTTTAACTCTTTTTGTTGGTATATTCAAAGCGAGGCACTTGGTGAAATCTCTCTATCGTGACAACACTGTTCCTCTAATTACCAGGTCCCTAGTTTGACTGAAGAAGAAAAGGGGGTAGCCTCGCATGACAGATTTTCATTAAATTAAAGTCTCTCCTTCTACTTGTGATGGACTGGAGTTTCACTGTCCGTTTTCTATGTCCCATGTTTGCCTCTCTCTGTGCTTACAATGTCCTTCTAAAGTAAAGAGAAATTCCCCTTCTTTTCACCAGATCTGTATTTCCATTGGCATGGAGAGGATACAAGCTCTCTACCCATGCCAACCATTACATTTGCTGTGACTTAAAGTTTTCAACAATTGACTGGGGTGTTGAGAAATGAAATGACTCTGCCAGAGTCAAGCAAGCAGTATATGTCAGAGGAGAGATCTGAAATCAGGTCTTCTTGGATCCAAGATTGATAAATCAGGTCTTCTTGGATCCAAGATTGATAACCTCAGCCCCATTATTCAATTTCCATCCACTAACTTATTAGATCATAGTGTTTCAAACTGCAAGCCATCTAAGAGACCATCACATCCAATTCTCTCATTTTACATATGAGGAAACTGAGGCCTGGAGAAGTTCACTGGCTTCTTCAAATGCATATAGGTAGTATATGGCAGGAGCAGGGTTGGAACCCAGGGCCTCTGCCACCCTTAAAGGACCTGGTCAGCTGTTCCCACAGAACAGGTCAGGGCAGTTCTGGAATTCCAACACAGATGAAATATGGTATGGATGGAGTGGAGAGGAGGGATCTTGGAATCATGGTACTTTAAGGATTAGAGAATTTGCAGCTGAAGAGTCTCCTTGCTCATGTGACTTTAAAACTTATTAGAAAATCAGTGCATTGTGCAAATGTGTTTAAGCTTGGAGATTTTCCTTCAGCCACTGTCCTTAGAGACATTTATCAGAGCAAGGAGATGGCAATGGCAGATGTTGAAGCTTTTGTTCACAAATCCCATAGTCATGAAGACACAAGGACTGGAGGCAAGGCTGTCTGATCCAGAATCTCTCTTTAGAAGCTATCTGGACCTTCATACATTGTGTGAGGCTGTAAAAGGCTGAAAAGGCTTAGTGATCACAGGCCTGGTTCTGAATCTGTGCTGTTATGAGTACCGACTGGATGGCCAAGGAAGTCACTTCATCTTTCTGATGCCTAATCTTCTGTTACATGGGATGATTTCATCCATAGCACCTGCCTCACAAAGTTGTGAAGCAAGTGCTCTGTGAACCTGAAAGTGCTTTAGGAATACAACTGATTAAAATGAACGTGAAATAAAGAACGTGACTCAGGCTAAAGTGTTGGGAAGTTATCCTGTCCTTTGCCTTTCAGACTTTCATGGAGCTGGTCTTCAACAAAGCATTAAAAATTCCTACACCAAAGAGCACACTGAGCAAAACTTAGCACTGACCTGAAGTCCTCATTCTTCTGTGAATTTATTTCTGATGTCACCATTCCTGGTCGTTTATGGCTGCTACGATCTGCAGCCCACCCCTGACAGAGAAATGACTTAGAAGTCAATTAATCGCCCCTCTTAGTAGGAACAGAAAGGTGCCCCAGCTGTCTCATTAAGAAAATGAGTTTAAACTCTTGCCCAGTTTTCTCTCCTTGAAAGGATCCCGCCCCCAGCAGTCAAAGCTAGAAGGGATCAATAGTAGGGGATCTAAATGCATTTACCTTTTGGGCCAATTGATGCTAAGGTCATTTTTGAAAGAAGAAAGAGTGTTCTATGTCCATGGGCTTATCTGCTCCCCAGGCAGACTCCAGGATGCTCGGGTGTCCAGAGGTCAAGCAGAAAGTCATGGCAGACAGAGATTCGTTAACATACCACCTTACCATCTCTGACTTTTCCCTAAGTTTCAAGGGGATAGGGTAGGGGTATTGGAAGTGTCAAGTGATCTCACTGACAATGTTTCAAAATGTAGCATAGAATATTTTTTAAATGAGATTAATAGTTGATCTTTACTTGTCCACACATAGATAATGTTTTCCATGCATTAAATTTCATCTTTTCTATGAGCAAAAAGAAATTGTTGGTGTAGTTGATAGAATGCCAGATTTAGAATCAGAAAGACAGGAACCCTGCTTCAGACACGATCTGTGGGTGAGTCACTTAAATTCTCTGGGTCTCAGCTTCCTCATCTATAAAATTAGGAGTCTGGATTCAATGGACTTTACATTCCCTCGTAACTCTAAACCTATGATCCTATGAATCCAAGGGACAAAGGGATTTTTCTCATCACTGTGGACATTGGTTGGAGCCAAGAAAATAATTCAGAAATTTGTCCTTCTAAAATCCCATTCTCTGTCTGCTAAGCTTTCCTTACATATTAGAAGTCTAGGCTATTAGAGATGGAAGGGAGTTAGGCTGTCCATCAGTTATTCCTCACTCCCACTGCATCAGCAGCCTACCCTTTGGTCAAGCATCTCTCTGATGGAAAGCATTATGCCACTTCTCATGGGAAAATCCTTGTGGATGATGTGTTGAAGTGTACTCATGGCAACCACGTCTATCCATTGTGCTTTGGGTGACTTTAACCTTTCGTTCTTCAGGGACCATAGTACTCCATGACTCACAGTCATACAGGAGCAATGGAGCTGATATACTTGATATTGGTATCAAGAATGCTAACGTAGCTTCTATTGCTTTTTGAGACACTGAATAGTAGAATGTCAGACTCCTCTGTTTGTATTTTAAGCTCTGCACATTTTGCTTGCCTGTCAGTCTTTTCAGGCTGCAAGGCCACCCCTCTTTGCCTTGCCAGTTCAGCAAACTACTGTATCATCTGGTCTTCAAAAACAACATTGCATCTCTCACCTTTTCACAGGTAAATCCCCTATGCCTAGAATACTTCCATTCCTCAACTTCACCCCAGAGAACCCTGAACTTCAGCCAAGACTCAGCTCAAACAGCACCTCCCACATTAAACCCTCAAGCACATTAAGCCTCTCTTACCTCCTAGTACTATGAATTAACATTTGCCTTTGTGTATGTGTGGAAGGGTATGCGTGTGTATATATATGTTGTCTCTCCAAATAAAGCTCCTTAAAGAGGAGAATGTTGCTGCCTTCTTATCTCTGCATCACCAGTGCCTAGGATGGTGCCAAACATACCAGAGGCATGTAATAAATGTGCAAAGCTTGTTGATTGATTAATTGAACAAATGAATGTTTGTTTCAAGGAGGAACTTGGAATCATCTGGTGTACTGCATAACTTCTCCAGGCAAATGAGCTTGCCATGCTCCTCTTGTTCTATCCACTGATAGGGAGGTAGAAAAGCCTTTTGGATATTTTGGATTATTAGGTTCTCGCATTCTTAATACGACGATTGCTTCTGCTCCAGTGGGTCATTATCCAGCGATCCTGCCTCGAGACCCCCTCTGCCTCCAACTGAGCCAAGCAGAGATGATCCATCAGTGTCTCTTGCCCAGGGACGTGAGGATGCAGTCTGACTCCAGACAAAAAGAGCTGATTTGTCAGGGAGAAAGCTTTGAGCAGTGCAGCAAAATCTGGGCCCAAGTTTCTCTAAGGGAGCTAACAATGTGATTTGGGGATTGGACAACAAAGTTTTGTAGAAACTAATGACCAAGGGCTGTATGAGGAAAGGAGAAAATCAAAGATAGTGAGGAAAGGCAGAGCGAGCTGCACCAGGGAAAAGCTACCAACAGCTGGGCAGGCTGATGCTGGCACTCATTAACCATGATTTCAGTGTTAAAGAACCTGCTATTTTCATGGGTTAGACATATGCTCCTCTCTTGGGCAGGCAGGACTGACAGGCTTGGAATGGTCCCACGATGGAACAGGACAAAGAAATGATTGGGGTGGTTGCATTTTGGAAATTAAACTTTGTTCTCGGCCATTTCAACCTTCTCACTGTCATCAGAAACTCATGTTTTCAACACCAATGCTCTCTCAAGGATGTTATGTGCCTGTGAACCACAGCACCCCACCATTTCAACAGAATCAAAATTATAAAAGCCAAAATATCAATGCTGAGATGTGATCTAAGCACAAGCAGCCTGTGACAGAAGACCCCTAATGAGTTATAAGCAATTGAAATACATTTTATCCCTATTTTATAGATGAGAAAACTGAGACTGAGTGAGATGAAGAGACTTGCCTAATCTCACAGAGCTAGTAAATTAAGAAGGATGGATTAGAAGCCAAGTCCTGCTAACTTCAAGTCCAACAGTCCAACACTCTAACCACTATGCAGGACTGCCTGACAACTATGTTCAGGTACTGTTCAGGGTGCTGACTACTGGACCTTCCCTTCTCCTTCTATGCTTTCTTGCATCACCTCCATGTATTCAATTATCATCTTCACTCCAGTGATTCCTAGAGCTGTATAAACAGCTGTCATTTCTTTCCTGAGCTCTAGTCCCACATCACCAACTGGATTTTGGACATTTCAAACTGGATATCCTCTAGGCATCTCAAATTCAACATGTGCAAAAACAGAATTCACTTTCTATCCCATCAAACCCCTTCCTTTTCCCAACTTCCCTCTCGTTATCAAAGGCACCACCATCCTCTTAGTCACCTAGACTATCGATATCAGTGGCATCTTCAACTTGGCACTCTCATTCACAACATATTCAAGCTACTGTCAAGTCTCCGTTAATAGCTTCTCCCATATATGTCCCCTTCTCTCCACTCATACAGCCTTATTCTAGTGCATGCCTTCTACCCACCTTTCAAAACCATCCCTGACTCAGCTAATGGGTAGGTCTGACAACGTCACCCCTACTTAGTAAGTTCCAATTACTCCCTACAACCTCTGGAATCAACATCAAATACTCTTTGGGACTCTTAAGATCCTTTGCTTATGAGCCCCTAACTATCCCTATTTTCTTATACCTCACTTCCTAGGCACATACTATAACTCTGCCTGCCAGCCTGTTTGCTCTTTCTCACACACAATGCTCCATCTCCCAATTCCATGCTTTTTCTGTACTGCCCTTCATGCTTGGTGGCCTCTCCCTCCTCACTCAGGTCTCCTGGCTTCTGTCAAGACAGAGTTCCAGTCATACCTTCTTAAAGAGGCCATTTCTGATTCCTCCCTCCCAAATCTTGTTTGGCACTGCCTCGCTGCAAAGATTGTTTTTCATTTACACTGGACACATGTATTTTATAAATATAGTTATTTCCCTTCTGGCTTCTCCCTTTAGAATAGGAGCTTCTTGAGGGCAGGGATGGTGTTTTGATGCTGTTGCTATTTCGGTTATTTTTTTATGTTACCTTGTATCTTAGGGGTTAGAACAGTGGCTGGCACAGAGTTAGGGGTTGTTGATTGATTGATTGATTGACTGATTGATGACAGACACAAAAGAAATAGTCTCTCCCCTCAAGAAGCATACCTTCTATTTGCCTCTGGTGTCATGCTGTCAAATCTAGGCTTGGGAAGGTTCTTGGAAGATACCATACAAGCATAATGGACCTTTTCAAAGTGCATTCTGCAAGTATGAGTGAAGGCTCTTGTAACACTTTTGTCCGTGTCCCTGTGCATCTGGAGGAATGATTTATAAGTTTTGAGAACAAGGCTTGTGGGCTTGAAGGATGTCTGAGGTACTTCTGACCGCAAATGAGCATCCCTTATGTTCATCATGAACCTTAACCGCATTCTCAAGAAGAAGGAAACTCTCAGAAGAGCTGAACTGAGCATCGCTATACATGGGAAATTGAGCTAGTGGCTAGAGATGGGGAACAAGTTGAAAAAGGACACAGGGTTATCATGGAAATCATCTTCATTAAGTTATTCCTGGAAGTTGAGTCCTAAGGCATCACCTCAAAAGTCTGCATTTGGACAGTCCATCCTCCACCATGTTCTTGGCTCCCAAGCTGGTATTTGTCATTTTCATCCACCTTCATGGCCCCATTCTGATTCTCTCTGGGCAATAATGCCCAGGGTACTCAGAACTGACCCTGGACAAGGGTTTCACTCAAGTTCATTGCCATCTGCCTGGAAAAATTCTCCAGACTAGTGTCTAGAGCTACCATCTTGTTCCTTCATGCCAACTCTTGCCAGTTAATTTCCTCCAAACCTACAAAAACAAACACTTAAGTAGCCCCCAACACTTAGGACAGCCAGATGTTCTAGAATGTTTCCAAGACAAGAAAGTGTGCCTTTAAACAAAGCAGGCCTTACTAAGAATGAATGTGTATTTATATTTACATATGCACACATATATACATATATACACACATAAGCATACATACATACGCATATGTGTATGCATTCTTTGGTTAGGACATCTATAGCTTTTGGTCTAATAACAAGGCCATTACAGGAAGGGCATGAGCCATCCAGGTACAGAGGATCTATTGCGTATGTACCAGGACTACATACTGGTTAATTAACTGCTAAATGATGAATTAAAATCTTAATAAATAGCTATAAAAACTCCAGGCATATGACACAGGACCCAATGGGTTTTCCACCACCATCACTCCCTAACCTACCAAATTACCACTCTTTATCTCACATTAAGCATTTTTTAATAGAAAGAATGGCCATTTGGTATATAGTGATTAGTGGGCTGATCATGTCATTGTAAAGACTTGGAATCAAATGCTACCCCTGACACGTGCAGGGGAGGGTTAGCCTCTCACTGACCCCTGGCAATCAGCTAAGACTAAGTTTCGGAGAAACATCCCTGAGACCAGTTTTACACAAGAGCTCCCACATAATGCCCTCCTCACTCCAGGAATGGCACATCAACGTCAATGATCAACCAATAAGCATTTATTAAGTTTTTATAGTGTGCCAGATGCTGTACTAAGCATTGGGCATAAAAAAGAGGCAAAAAAAACTGTTATTCACCTGCAAGAGATGAAGATTGAAAGAATTATTAACTTAGGATGTCCTTCAGGCATTTCGGTAGTGCCTGACTCTCTGTGGCCCCGTTTGGGGATCTTTTGGTAAATATACTGGAGTGGTTTGCCATTTCCTTCTGCAACTTATCTTACAGATGAGGAAACTGAGGCAAACGGGGTGACTTGCCTAAGGTCATACATCTATTAAGTGGCTAAGGCTGGGTTTGAACTCATGAAGATGAGTTTTCCTGACTCTAGCTGCCCATTCCTAATAAAGAAACTCCTGAAACACACACATGCACACACACATACATATAAACACACATGAATATACATATATATGCATGTGTATATATGTGTTTGTGGGTATATATACATGTGTGTATATATATTATATATATCATATATATATATATATACATGAGAAAGAAGTAATGAGCAGCACCTTCGTTGCCTCCCAACAGCTTGCTTTGTACACGATGTATGGATTGCTTCTCTCCCCTTTCCCCCCAAAACAAAGCCAAACTACAAAGTCATATCTGTGATTCCTCATCTGCTCTGTCCTTGGTGGTGGGCAGTTATGTCAATGTTTTCATGACCCTACAATGGATGCAGATGGTCTCTGTACTGGAATAAGTTGAGGGTACTAGGGAAGGACATGATAGCTGTCCTCAAGGCCCGCCAGATGAGAAAGGGAAGACACTTGATCTTTCTGTCCCTCAAGGTAAAACAGGAATGAATGGGAGATGGGGGAGGAAGTAGAAAACAACTCAATTCTTCCCAATGTAAAGGACAATTTAACAGTTTTACGGCCATCCTAGCTCCCCATCACTCGAAGCCTTCTAGCAGTGGCAGCATGGCCTCAGGATTCTTCCCTGGGCCCAGGTTAGACTCACTGCCTCCGAGATTGTGATTAGAACATTTATTCCAAAGCTCTGGTGGGCTAAGCTGGCGGTTACCCTGCTTGATAGCAGCACTGAGGCCCCAAGCATCTCAGGAGGAAGGAAAGTCAAACATCTCTGCGTCCATAGGCATTGGTCCTTGCAAAGTGGCTAGTTTAAGTCTGCATATCACAAGCAATTGAGATCCATATTCAGCCTTTTAGCATGATTTGAATGTAAGAAATGCACTTTTATTTCTGTGCTGGGACTTCTTGCTAGCTCAGTTCTTGTTATCACCAGAAGGTGGGCAAGAACTTTGAATCTCGCCTCGCTTCCCCCATAAACGTTATTATTTCCCCTTGTTCAGGGCTTCATAATTCCCAAGCTACGTGTGTGGGCATGCAGCCTGGCAATGAGTAGGTAAGGTATCAGCGCTGCCCCAGAGAGGAAAATGGAGCCTGCAGGGAAGTTGATAAAAGCCATAGAAAGTCACAAAAATGTGTGGTTTTTCAGAAAGGGGAAGAAGCTGAGTAAAGATCCACAATCAATGGAAAGAGAATCATTGACCTCTGAGCCTCCAGACTCTGTTTCCGATCAATAATCCAAAGAGTCAGCAACACAAGCTCCCCATGACACAGGCCTGATCACACCCATTTCAAAAATTGTTAGCGTTTCCCTATGACCTCAAGCATGAAATGCCAACTCCCCAGTCTGGTGGTTAAAGACCTTTACCATATGATTCCAAACAATCTTCCTAGGCATTCCAAGTGATGCCTTTTGGCACATGCTACCTTCTAGTCACAACAGGTTGTTGGTGGCTCCCCAAGCTTACACCCCATGGCCCATACCTCATCCTTCAGAGTTGGGACTGTCCTCTTCTTTTCCTCTCAGAATGCTTAGATTTCTTCAAAGGTATTTGAATGGAGCCCTTATCCCTATGCCCTCAGGCTCTGACTAGGGAGCTATCATATCTACCATTCCATTTCCCAAACACCTCCAAGTCATCCCGTCAATGTATGTACTCTCCCCTTCCACCTCTCAATCAGAAAACAGTAAGCAAACCGACATTTCAGTCACTTTGAACCCTATCCCTCTGCTCAGCATACAGGGATGAAGTTTTCCAAAAGTCTCTTCCCAGGCTCCCACGTCCTCACATGTGTTGTCTTTCTCTAATTGAATGTAAGTTCCTTGAGGGCAACGACTGTCTTCCCTCCTAGTATTTCTATTTCCAGCACTTAGCATCTATCTCACACAAGGCACCTCACTATTAAATAAAGCTTTTCCGTCTGTTTCTTCACCTCATTCATTCCAACCATATTGACTACTTCAGTGTCTTCCAGGTATTTCTTAGCACCTTGGGCCTGGCATCTAACTACCCCAACCTTTCCAAACTACAATCTCTCCTGAAGTTCTGTCCTCCCATTGTTGAGCTCTTCCTGGTGCCTCCTTTTGGTGAAGGGATCCAGGTCAATCTTCATTCCCCTCCGAACCCTGTTTCTGACTCCTGCACTTCACCCCCCCACGCACACATATACCACCACCAGGAACCTCTTTCCACCACATACATTTTCCTGGTCCCTTTGGTGTGCCTTCGTCCCATTACAATGTCAACTCCTTGAGGGCAGGAACTGTCAAAAATTTCACCTTATTTTGTGTTTTCAGCACTTGGCACAGTTCCCTTGCTCCTAACAGGGGCTTAGTTTCCTATGAAAAGGGCTTATTTTCTGTGTTTCAGGAGTCCCCTTTATAAACCCTCTCCTGATTCCATTTCGCTGATTTCTAGCATTCTTTCTCTTCCAAACATTTTGTCTTTATTTATCTTTGTATATCTTTATGTGTCAGCTTGTATCTTCTCAAGAGACTGTAAAATCAAGGAGGACAGCAACAGCGCAGTGTTTGTGCATGGTTGTGACTGCACATGTTGTACAAACAAATCTAATGAATAATCATTGGATTGAATATCATATACAATCTGCCTCCTAAGAAGTTCATGAAAATCCAGGAGGTACAAAGCCCTTTCCTGTACAAATAGTGGTCTACCTCCTCCATTGAGCTTTCCACTGGATAAAGTCCATGCAGAAAACTGGTCATCAGAATTAAAGTCCAGAAGCAAAAAAGCATAGGCATTTTCCTCATAGAAAGGCACACGATGATTTCCATGCATCCCAGGAGAGGAACAAATCGTACACCATCAGGATGCTCCTCTAAAAAGTGTGCAGGACAGGAGCAAGGCCCAAAAAGGCACATGCATGAGTAGGTGCTTCCTGTATCTGGTAGACTGAGCTTATCACCATGAACTCATCCTCACTGAACTCCAGTTCATAAATATACATTGTTGAGCACCTCAGAGGCTCCCATGAAGCTGTTAGCCAGGACTAATAATCACATTTCACCTCAACAAGAGAAGAGGATGTCTTATTGATGGACATGATCCCACAAATTAGTTTCTTCAGAACAAATGTCATATGGAGGGTATTGTGTGGGAACCCCTGCCTGGCAGTACTAATGCATTCACTTCATAACCAGCCACCCTCTGAACTATGAGTTTCAGAGATGTTTTTAGTTATCATTCCTCAAGTTCTAAAGTCCAGACCACAGAAATCTGCTGGCTATACACAAAGGCTGGTTCTGAACTTAAAGGCATGAGAGATGCAAGATAAATGGTGCCAGACACAATGATGGATTAGTATTGACCTAACAATCTTAGTCTCTCTTGTGGCCAAGGGCACACATTTGTAAATCAGTTGGCTGAGATCAGGCTGACAGACTGAGGTTGGGGAATGCGATGATGTGAGTCAGCCTACAATGGCATCCAAATACGATCTGATCTTCATCAGCATGATATGGTGCTCCACTCCACCAAGCTAGCTAGTCCCAGGGCACATTGAGAAAGTGCATCCAAGTAAAACTGAGCCTAGAGAGCTATACACAAGGAAATTTTATAGACCCCAATTCTTATTTTCTTTGTGAAACATGTTGATGACATCAGGGGGCGTGTGATGACAACAGAAGGGGCGAGCATGGCACAATGGAATGAGTTCTGCTGATAGAGCCACAGAAACTGATTTCAAATCCTGCTTCTGGTATTTATTACTTGCGTAATCTTGGGCAAATTATTTGGGTCTCATTTTCCTCATCTGTAAAATGGTGAAGTTTCTCTAAGTGACTTTTGAGTTCCTTTAGGGCCCTAGACATGTAATCCTATAAAAATATAAAGATAGAAGAGCCTAGATGATGCTTTTGGGTGAAGAAGAACCTTGTCTCTAACCTCATTTAAAGCTGACACTTAGAACTTGAGCCAGGTATATGTCTGGAAGTAGAAATTCCTTGGGGTAAGTAAAGCAAAAAGAACCACAAGGTGAGAAGGGATCTCAGACCATGAATTCCAACTCTACTTTCACATCTATGACATGACCAAGATGTCAGCATCTAGGATCTGACTGAAGGTGTTAAACAAGCGGGACCTCACCACTACCTAAAGGCATTTCAATCCCTGTGATGAAAGCTTTGCTAGGAAATTTTTCCAGATACCAAGCTTAAATCTACCTCTCTTCAGTTTTTCCTCATTACCCCTAATTCCTTTGTTTGAGGTCTTATCCCTCTTCTATGTGATGGATCTCCTAATCTTGGAAGACAGCATCCTTTCATTCCCTTTCTTTTCTACTCCAAGAGCATTGTCCTGGAAGCCTGATCCCAGATATGATGCAAACTACTTGGGCAAGGAATTTAAACTCTCTGGATTAGTCAAAGTTTCAACATTTATAAAATGAGGGAGAACTGGAAATAGAAAGGACTTCTTGGGTTCTTTCTCTAAACATTTTTATTTGCTAACATCAAGATGCATATATGTAAAAGTGCCCTTCATATCTCAAAGGTGTCTTACACATGCAAACATGGTGTTTTAGGGTACATTTCCTCCATGGAAAAAGAATGACATGAATGCTTTTTGAAAATGGAAAGGAGAGAGAAAAGGGAGAAAGTGAAGGAAAGAAAGAGGGAGAGAGAGACACACACAGAAACTGAGACACAGAGGGAGACACACAGAGACAGTGAGAGACATAGTCAGAGACAGAGACAGAGACACAGAGAGAAACACATAAACACAGACACAGACACAGTGCAGGGAATGGCAGTTAGAAATCAGTCCCCATGAAGGTACCAACACCTGCAAAATGTCATCCTAGTGTATGATGAGAAGGATCCAATAAAAATAGCAACTTGAGAGTCTAAATCCAAATTTCACATGTGGAAACAGCTGTCTGAATTGTGTCAAAACCTGCCTGTCCCAGATTTGCCTCATTAGTCATTGAGGAACCCCTAAATAGATCAGGGACAGAACCCCTGCTTCTGCTGGAGACAGATCACCAGCCTCACATGGGACATCTCAAATGCCTGCTGGTTGGGAGCCATTCTGAAAATGTAGCTCATACCAAGGGAAGCCCTTTCAGGTCCAAAGGTTCCCTCTCAAAGAAGGTCATGGATGGAATAGATCAAACCACAGGAAAAGGTCCCATTGTGGACCTGTGGAAGACAGAAAGAAAAGCCAATACTGTTCTAGAATTGATTGCATCTCTGAAGTAGCAGAGGGCCATGTGGACAATCTTGTGGACTCAAAAAGCAGGTATGTTTAAGGCAGTCCCACAGACTCCTCCACCCAAGTGCATGGGGATCATCTGTGCCAAGGTACCTTCTGACATTGATCACATTTGTGGTATTACAGAATAGCATCTCTGTGCTGTGAACTGTCTTTACATTTCCCAAACACAAGCAGAAAAGCAGAAGCAGCATGAGAAAATGACACCATGATGCTTTCTGAGCCCTCATTCTCTCATTGGACCCAAGGAACCATTCCCAGGAGTCTCAGATTTAGAGATCAAAGAAGCCCTGAAGCTCACTCAATCTCAACCCTAACCCCTTCTGCTCCGCTAACCCCAACTCCCTCCCTCTGCACTCAGAGGGCCGAATGCATCCTTCCCCTAGCAGCTTCAAAGAGCATGGACCAGAACCCTAGCACAACACTTGGTCAAACAACTTTGGTCAAAAACCTGTTGCAGCATTCTGTGTCTTGTCTTCTTTCCCCACAATCATAGATGGGCAGCGCCCAGATGGCTTTCAGAGGACAGGCTCTATTATCTTTCAGGATCATTTGATATTTCTATGACTCTCATGATGTGGCTACTCACTTTACTGTGGTGGGTGGCACCATCAACATGCCCTTGTAGCTAGGTCACTGTACTTCACGTCTTACCATAGAGAGGATTACCTCTGTTTCTTTAATGTTTCATAACTCTTAGTAGAACAGTTGGGATGCTGGGCTATTACCAGTGCCTAGCAAAGTATGAGTGTTTAAGAAATGCTTGTGAATTGGCTGATTGATCCCTCCCTCTTATTACATGGCTCTTTTCTAATCACTCAGGTCCTTGATGCTAAAGAGATCACTTCACTGGACTGAAGTCTGTGCTTTACAGAGGTTTCCTCAGAGCTCCATCCCTTGGGCAGTTTATACCCACATAGAGGCAAGGAAGTAGTTAGAGGTCAGAAGGACCTGGCTTCCAGGCCCTGCTCTGAACCATGGAGGCTTCAAGACCATGAACAAGGCCCAGGCCTCTCTTCATTGTCCCAGGAAGCTCTCTAAACTAACATCTGAGTTGATGATTAGAACTGATAAAGGAAATTTCCCTGACTGATGAAACTACAGGTATCAACATATGCATAGGCACACATGTATGTGTGTATGTATGTATACATACTTATGTATGTGCATACATGCATACGTTATATGTGAGTATGAACCTAGACATTCACATATACATAAGTGGAGACAGAAAGAAATGGTAACAGAGACAGCAATAGTGATGGAGAAACAGAGATGGTGAGAGAGGTATGGGGCCTCTTTTCCTTTTTTCTAGTTTTATTCTGTTGGACCCTATTTATATGAAGATGGTTTTTTAATGATTTCCTCAGCTATGGAAAATGCATTTGTTTTTCCAGAGAAAAGAGGAAAATGAAGCAAATGAGAACACAGAGTCGATTAGGTTCCCTGAAAAATGGAAACTCAGCAAAGGTCCCTTGGGCTTTGTCTTCACAGAGGGTGTAGGCTGAACTGGAGTCCTGAGTGCCAATTAAATGGGTTTCGGTAGCCACCCTCCCCATCTGTTCTAGAGCTTTCTGTTGGGGCCAGAGGCTAACTTCCAATACCCAGTTCAGGGTCAAACCACAACTACCTATTTAGGTGTTCTTTGAATACCATGCTGGGCTCATGCCAGCTGCAGATCCTCTCCCTCCTCCCCCATTTTGTTCTTGCATTAGGAAAGGTCCATAGAGGGGAGGAATCGGGGTTCTGGTTGGTCCTAGCTTCTATTTGGATGCAGACTATGGCTCAAACGGAGAGAAGCCAATGCATTTCTAGGCCTATTCCAAGGACCAATGTATAAAGCCAACATAGAGGAAAGAGCATTAAATCTGGAGTCAGAGAACCTGGGTCCAAATCCTGCCTTTGACATTTATTACCAATGTGACCTTGAAAAAGTTATTTTCTTTCCCTGAGCCTCAGTTCCCTCATCTGTGAAATTATGGGTTGGACTCAATGGCCTTGGTGACCCTTTGATCTGTAAGTCCAAGGTTCTGTGTTCTTACCCTAGGACTGAGCCTTCCACTGACCTCTAGCCAAAATATGCCTGGTAGGTCCAGTCTGAGCCCAGAAGCCATCAGCTTATTTTCCTTGGTATAGAAATGCAACCAGAGTCATACAGGGCCAGAGGCAAGCACTGTCCAGGCTGCTTTTTTGTTTCTGAAGATCATACTCAGAGATTTAGCCTGGAAGAGCTTATTCACTTTCACATCTACCCAGAGCTGTCACTACCAATTCTCATGCCTGAGGCAAGTAACCCAAAATGGTCTTGGGGCAGAGACAATCAGTTAATATTGAGTGAAGAGTTGAGGAACAGACCTTGGAGCTCTGGGCATTCAAGACACCCTGAAAATTCCACCAAGCTAGCTCAGACCTACCTTAAAAGTCCAACTTTGTATGAGAGAAAATTCTTGAAGTGTCTATCATCTCAGCTTCCTTCTGAGTAGGAAGAACCCATGAGTGACCTGACCCTCTGGGTATGCAGTTGGACCAGTTGGGAGCCCGGATTAGAATAATTTTTGTGAAGGGTTTAGCAAAAGGGAAATGACTATTAAAATATGAACTTTTCTAGCTAAGAGGGAACTTATACATGATACAGAACAATCTCCTTAATTTACAAATGAGGAAACTGAAACCTAGAGAGATGGAGTGATGTTTCAGAATCATGTGAGTTATATTGCATGTCATCACTCAAAAGACTGAAACACCACTAATTCAAGTATCATAGACTCCTAGAAGGTTAGCGCTGGAAGGAAAGTCCAAACTTACTGATTCAGTGCCTGGTTACCAAAGGATTACTTTATGGGGCTAAACTAATAACAATAAGAAGGCGATGATGACGATGATAATGAGATTCATCTGATGGAACAAAAGGTCAAATATCCCAAGGGCGATAATGAAAAAGAATGGGGGCAAGGGAATCCTAGAAGTGCCCTCTCTCAAGCTAGGCTTCAAAGCTAGAATCATCCAAGAGATTTGGCACTGGTGAAGAAATGGAGAGGTTGATTATTGAAACAGATGAGATACACAACGTGCAGAAAGCAAAGAACAAAGTAGGCCAATGCTCCATATGCCCAAAGACCTCAGGTACCAGCCTAAGGGCATCCTACTTGAAAAAATTTGGTTCAGGGTGGGGATGGAGAAGCTACAGGACAGAAATGAGATGTAGACTAACACCTACCTCCACATCAAAGGTAAGTTCCAACAAGATATATGACTTAAACACATAAGGTCATATGACCAACAAATTAGAGTGGGAAATATTTCATTTTTCTGTAGAACAGAAAAATGAACAGAAGAAGATGCCATGATCAAATATGAGATAAAGGAGATCATAAAAGAGAAAAAAAGACAATTCCATTTACATGATTTTTTTTCCAGTGGTAGGACCAACACAACTAAAATTAGAAAGGAAGGAATTAACCGGGGAGAGGGGCAGAGAGCAACACAGGCAGCAAGTTTCTCTTATGAAATGCCCATTTACAGGATATAGAAGGAATCAAATATTTATAGCAGCTTTTTTTCTGGTAGCCAAGAACTGGAAATCAAGGGAATGGCCATCAACTGGGGAACGTCTGAATAGGCTGTGGCATGTAAATGGAATGGAATACTATCGTGCTATAAGAAATGACAAACAGTTGGACTTTGGAAAAACCTGTAAAGACTTTTGTGAACTGATGTTGAGTGAAAGGAGCAGAACCAAGTGAACATTAGGCACAGTAACAGCCACAGTGTGTGAGGATAGACTGATAGATTAAGCCCTTCGCAGAAAAGTAAGGACCTAAAGGTCCAACGTAAGGACTCGAGACAAAATGTCAGCCCCATCCAGAGAAAGAATTATGGAATTGGAACACAGAATGAAGCAGATTTTTATCTCTTGTTTTATGTTTTGGTTTGTTTTTTTTCATGGTTTCTCCTATTCATTTTAATTTTTCTATGCAACATGACTAATGTGAAAATGTATTTAAGAATGTACGTGTAGAACCCATATAAGATTATGTGCCGTCTCAGGGAGGGGAGAGAGAGGGAGAAAATTTAAGACTTGTGGAAGTGATTGTTGAAAATTGAAAACAAATAAATAATTTTTTTAAATTTTTAAAAAGATATAGAAGGAATCAATTCAAATGCATAAGAGCAAAAGCCGTTCAACTGACAAATGTTCAAGGCATGTGAACGGGAAATTTTCTAAAGAAGAAACTCAAGCTCTCATTAACCATATAAAAATGCTCCAAATCACTACTAATTAGAGGAATAAAAATCAAAGCCAGCCTAGTTTTCCTCCACCTGATCCCCTTCAGAACATGACACCAAATTAAAATGAAAACTATTTGAGGGGCTGAGAGAACACCTACACCTAAATTCCCTGGTAGTGGTATGATTGGTCCAGCCCATCTGGAAAGCAATTTCAAACTACACTCGAACAGACATTTCACTGTCTTTATCCTTTGACTTTCTGCTACCACTCCTACATCCGTACTCAAAGACACTTTAAAGAGGAAAAGGATCCATACATACAAGAATACTTAAAGCTGCTCTTTATGTTGTAACAAAGATCTGCTTTCCAATATTGGCGGTGTTAAATGACAGTGGACACAGACGGAAAGGGGGCAATGGTTAGCACACATGGTTAGAGTGCTGAGTCTGGAGTCAGGAAGACTCTTCTTGAGTTCAAATCTGGCCTCAGACTCTCACTACCTGTGGGATGCTGAGCAAGTCACTTAATCCTATTTGTCTCAGTGCCTCATCTGAAAAATGAGCTGGAGAAGGAATGGCAAACCCTTCCAGAATCTTTGCCAAGAAAACCTCAAATGGGGTCGCAAAGTGTTGGACAGATGTGAAATAACTAACCAACAGCAACATAGCCTATCTGAAGTAGGCTAAGGAATCTTGATGAATCCTTCTCATGCCTTGAGTGTTATGTGGTTTCCAAAGCCCTTTCACTTGCTTCAACTGACCTGAGGCTCACTACAAACAGCTGCTCTTGGAGCTAGAGGGCAGGTATGGGCACATGGGCTTTCAGACAAGGCAATTCAGAGAGGATACAGGTGTTGTCCAGTGTCACAGAGCTAGTGAGCAGGGGGAACAAGGCTTGGGCCTTTGGCTTCACTGTCCCCCTTTTTCTGCTTAACTCACAGGATTGTATCAAGGCTTAGTGAATGAACAGATGAGGCAATTTGATTTTGAAAAGATCAAGATTCCACAAACATAAAGGATTATTGTAGGCTAACCAATAATCTTCCTTCTTTGCCTTAAAATGTGCACATTTGTTCTGCATATTTGTGCACATGACCACATATGCATGTACATGCTTTGCACATGCACATGGGCACACATACTCATGTGTATATCTCACTTTACACATGGGGAAACTGAGACTGAGAGAAGGTAAATAATCCTACAGAAGTCACAACAGTGAGTTAGTGGGACAGACACTGGTTATGATCTTTGGGTTCCTGAGCCCCAGACCACTACAGTGGTCTAAAAAAGAACATAATAAAATTCCATTGGAATTCTCCTATTCAGCTTATCCTAGTTAGGGAAAAAATGGATGCCTTTCCCTGAATATCATATCTCCTCTCATGTTAATGTCAACTTTAATTCCATTAGCAGATTCCCCAGATTTTCTGACTTATAAACGGTTCTTTGCACCAATCTGATTCTCCTTCATTCCACAGTTCCATTCCACTAAATTATATTCACCTGAGAATAATTAATGAGTAGGTATTCTCGACTCCACTACCCTGATCTCCCATCTTACAGCTCACTCAGTGTTCTGCTTCTGAAACATCTTTACCAACAGCCCTGCCCCCAACTCTGACCACTTTGTATGTTAAATTCTTACCTGTCTCTTAAATTCTAACTCCAGAATTCAAGAATCTGAAAGTTAGAAGAGCCTTCTGATGACATGTAGTACAACTTGTGCCTCACCCAGAATTCCTTCTATAATGGCCATAAAGTGGCCATTCAGCCTCTGAATGATCACCTCCAGAAATGGCAAACCACACACAACCGACTGAACTGCCTGCCCTGTTGGAAGATATCTCAGTTGGGTTCCATACTTCAAGGACAGATTCACTTCTTTGAAATGTCCACCTATTGTTCTTAAGTTCTGCCTTCTGGGGGTAAAGCAAGAGGAAAGCAATCTCTCTTGCACTCACTCAATAATTTGCTCAAGAATCATTTATTAAGTGTCCATCATGTGCTAGGCACTGGGTCCAGACACTGGGGATATGCATCTATAAATGAAGCAATTCCTTCCCTCAAATGATCAAAGGAATCGCTATGTACATAAATAAGGATATGTCAAAGAAGTCCAAGGTCATGGGAGCAGGGAAGGGGAGAGAGCTCCCAGGAATCTTTGGGTTACAGGAAGTACTTAAAAGATGCTTGGAGGAGAATTGGGAATTCTAAGACACAGAGATGAAGAAAGAGGGGATTCCTGGCATTTCACACATATCCTGTGCAAAAGAGAATTATATTGTGCGGTGCCATATGTAAGAAACTGAAACAGGATCAGATAGGATGCCCCAATGAGGAAGTAAAGTGGTGATACAGAGTAAGTCTGGAAAGGTAGACTGTAGCCAGACTGTGGAGGACTTTAAATGCCAAGCAGAGCCATTGAATTAGATCCTAAAGGATTCAATATAATAACAAGGGCCCAACAGGGGGTTCCTGGAGCTTCTGCAGCAGAGGAGAGATATGGTCAGATATATGTTTTAGGAATATCATTTATGGATCTTTGGTGAGGATGGACTACAGAAGAGAGAGCCTTGATATACATATTTTTGAAAGATTTGCAGCTATAAATTGGTCTAGTCATTCTGAAAGCAAATTGGAATGCTGTCCAAAAAATTTCTAGACTGGGCATACCCTTCAACCTGATAATATGACTGCTCAGCCTTCCTACAAGCCAAAAAGATCAAAGAAAAGACTCATATGACATACAGACACACATATACCTCCATCCATATATACATACACACATATATATTTCTAGTGGCAAAAACTGAAAACTGAGGGAAGACAAATCAACTGGGGAATGACTGAATAAATCATTGCATTTGAAGATAATGGAGTATTTTTGTTCTGTAAGAAATGATGAAGGGGGTGTTTTCAGAGCAACCTAAGAAGACTCGTATGAACGGATGCAAAGTAAAGTGAGTAGGAACAGGAGAAAAATTCATATAGTAACAGCATTACTGTAAATACAGATCAATTTGAGTCATTAAGAACTCTGATCAAAGCAATAACTAATTATGATTCCAGTGCATAGATGACGAAACATGCTATCCGCCTCCTGACTAAGAAATGATGAACTAAATTTAGACAAGGAGACATATATTTTTGGACACAGTAAATGTCAAGATTTCTTTTTTATCTCTAATTCAAATTTGGGAATTTTGGAAAAGGGCTGGATTTGGATTCACAGAACCGAGGTTGATTCCCAGATCTGCAACATTCTACCTATGTGACCTTGAGTGGTTTAGTCACCCACTTTCTCTCAATTTCCATTTCTTCCTCTGAAAAGTGAGGGGGTTAGACTGGATGTCCTTGGACATACTTTCTAGCTTGAAAGATGTGATCCTATGAATTATAAGAAGAGCCTGTCCAGAGGTCGTTCCCAGATCTGGGCTCATCTCCCAGAATTCCATATTGGGTCCAACATGGGCAATTTGATTCCACCTCTAAACATCCTCTGAAGTTTTGCTTGAATACAAAATCCTTCCTCACTAGCCCTTCCCTATTTAGTCAGAAAGCTTTGAAATAGAGGTTAGTTGCTATGTCCCAGTCTGGGGATGAATAGATACATCTCAATGGAGAAGTGGAAAATACAGAACCTGTACTTTGTGACTTAAACCAGAGATTCTTGAGCCCTAGAATATAAGTTGTTTTAAGGCAGGGGACAGTTCATTTTCTTTTTCATATAAGTCCCAATTGCTTAGCCTAATGTCTGGCACAAAGCAGATATGACTAGATAAAGGCTTCTTAATTGATTGATTTTGATGAGGAGTATTTGGGAAAGGACAGAAAAGGAGGGGATAGCAAATTTCAACACATATACACAAACAGCTTTCTTTTGAGAGATGATTATTTTCTCATATTAATAACCAAATATTGGGATTAAAATTGTTTTTCTATTTTCTCATTCAGAAATAAACACTTGTAGATTACTACAGCCAGCCTTTGAAGTACATTACCAACTTTGCCCCCAAATTTCCCCGAACTGGATTATCTTATCTGGGTAGAATTGTTACCCCACCCAACTAAAGAAAAACCTTACAAAGAGAATGCGATCTAGATGAATTCTGGCCTGTGATGCTCTGCTCAGGGTTGGGGGCTTTGTCTATGTTGCCTAAACTTCAGGATGGTCTGGAGTGAGAGTGACGTAATCAAACTTGTGTTTTTCCCCACCTCCACCCCTCATTAGAATAGATCTGCCTTTCATTGTAATATTAATTCTCTCATTAATTGTTAATTAATTGTTAATTGCAGCCTCTCAGAAACACTCTTCCAAGGTCATGTAAGTGTTCACCAACCCCTGTGATTCATCATTTTTTTATGAAGGAAGACCTAATGACCACCCTTTTGTTAATTATTCACTAGAATAACTAATAAAATGGCTAATTACCTAGATATTATGTCTCTTGAAATTTTTATACATCACACTTCCATAATATCTCATGGGAATATTTCCTTCCTATAGCAAGTTTTCATATGCCCATTTTATAGATGGAAAAGCCAAGTCTTGAGAAAAGAGATGATGATGTCAGTGATGCTTCTGGTGACTCACTGGAAGAGATTCTCAGTTTACATCTCACATCTACCTCGAGGATCATCTAAGGGAGCTATAAGACATCTTATAATGTCAATAATTGAGTGTGTCTCTTCCCAGCTGAGGACAGGGGAAGATGCAGGATGATAGCAGTGCTTTCCTACAGATGCCAGATCTCTTAACTGAGTCAAAACCTGAACCTCAAGCTCTTGAATCCAGGGTAAGCTGCATGAGGTGTGCTGGGTCTCACATTGGTTGGATCCCCAGAGCAATGTGTTGCTGAGACAGATCCTTCTCATTCTGGTCAAAGGTGTGATCTGGTATCTGAGAACCGCTGTGCCCCCTCTCCCCCATCTTGTGAATCTATGGGCAATGCCATTCAGGGGAGAGAGACCTAGACATGGAGCCACAGAACCTGGTCTCAAATCCGAGCTGACCACTCCTGTTACCTTGGGGAAGTCACTTCCCTTCTGGCCCCAGGTGTCTTTCCTGTGAAATGAGGGTGCTGGACTCAGTGATCTCTAAGCTCCATTCCATCTCTAAAGATCATGATATCTAGTACTATAGAGAGTAGACATGGCTATTACCACCCTCACTTACACCCTCCACAAGCACACAAATAACCCCTCGCACTCACCCCCTAGAGGGTCAAAATAACCCCTACAGCCCCTGCAGTCCAACACTGGACTGTGTACTACGCCATGCAGCTGGGCCAGATGTTCCTTTGCATGTCCATCTGAAGCTCCTTTCCCAGGTCTCCATGATGAGAGTTTATTTTATCTGAGATCATCTCCAATACATCCTACTTATATTGTTTGTACATCATTGTTTTCTTATTGTCTCCCCTACTAGGTTGTAAACTCTGAGGGCAGTGACTTTTTTGTCTTTCTTTTCATCCTGAGCACTTAGCAGAATACCTGGCACATAGTAGGCATCTCATACGTGCATATTAACTGCTTGACTCACCTTTCACTACATAGAAATCTTCTCTTACCTAGAGCCCTATATCTCCTCCCAAAGCTCTCTCTGCTCCAAGATTGTCCTGTTTCACCTGTATTCTCTCGGCAAAAAGTGATCTAGTTGGATTCTCCAAGCTACAACATCAGTCATCCAGGAGAACCCAAACCTTTACCTAGAGACCAAAGTGGGCAAAGATGGCCTTGAGCTTGGTGGAAAAAAGGAAACTGGCATGGCATGGGAAGAGAGATGAGCCACTGTTCCTTTTATGATCTGCCTGCCAGCGCCCAGGAGGTCACAGTATTGGGTGGGAAAAGGAAATCTGCACTGACAGCTCTCAAAGTAAAAAAGACTTATTGCCTTCTATATTAAGAAACCATTGACCACCCACCCCTCACAAAGGCCATTCAAATGTAGCTTCCTTGGCTGCTCTGATCACACTAGTTCTGCATCCTATCTTTCCTATGGAATCCCAAATGCTGCCTTAAGCTCCAGTGTTAGGATTCTAGAAGGTTCACTGCCTTTTGCTGTGTTTGTGTTCCCTGATCTGGGACAGTCACCACCCTCAGAGGCAGTGAGGAGCTGACCTAGCTTTTACCGGACATGAATCCAAAACATGGCTTGGCCACTTACTACCAGAATTTCCTTCACTGCTCTAACTCTTTGTTTCCTCACTCATAAACAGAGGAGGCTAAAATAAACAGACTGTAAGGTCCTTTGCAGCTACATAGCAATGATCCCTATGATTAGCTGCCTTGAGAAAGGGAGAACGAATCACTTGGATGTGTTCCTTAAGTTCCCACCATTCGCCAGGCAATGTGCTAGGTGTGGAGAATACAAACGCAAAATTCTAAACCCTTGTCTTCAAGGGACGTAGATTCTATTGGGAGAACATGAGGTGCACACACATGCACACAAACACACATACACACAGAGTAAATACACAGTACATAAAGAGTACTTCAAAAGGGAGAGCAGGGTGCTAAAGTCTGTCAGGACGAGGTAGGCCCTCGCTTAAGGCGGGCCAAGGCTTTAAGATTTGAAGGGAGCTGGGGATTCCGAACCAAAGCTCCTGGTTCCATCTCAGCCAAAATGTAATAGAGAATTAACCCCCATTTTCTGGAGTAGATGAAGAACATGGATAGCTTTGAACTCACAAGAAAATTCCCTTGGAAAGGTGGAAAAACTAAGGTACAGGGGAACCCCAGAAAGTAGCTGGATAGCATTTCTATCGCTATTGAAGAGTCACAAGGGACTTCGCCCATGTTATGTAATCTGATGTTCACAACACCCGTGTGAGTTAACTGCTGTGTTATCTCCATTTTGCAGAGGAGAAAACTGAGACATCCCCCCAGAGGTGAAGTGGCTTGCCCAGAATCACACAGTATCTGAAGAGGCCCATGCTCTGTCTCCTGGGCCACCTAGCTGCCCAGGGTCACAATAAGCCCAGACCAAGAGGGAAGCCCCCTTCTTGCTGGGTCTTTCTCTCTATTCAAAGCAAGGGAACTTCCTAGATCAGCTGGAGCTGTTTGCTCTTCCTGGGATGGGTTGATTAGAGCAGGAAACAAGAAGTGCAAGAGAGTAGAAAGCAAGTAGAAAATCAGGACTGGTGACAAATGTCCTGGGGTACAGGCTATGAGAATCTACTGCATGTGTCAATCCTAAGTAACTGGAATAATTGCATTCCTCAGGAGAAGAAAAGTCTGTTTCCATCTCTGTTGGTTTCCATCTCCCTCTCCAAGACCATTTTCAGGTGCTTATCCATTCAAAACAGCCTCTCTAGAATACTGCTGGTGGCCACAGCCTTTCCATCACAGCCAGTGAAAGTCCAAGGGCCAACAAGAGAATGTATGTTACAGACTAGATGATGATTTTTATCCATTGGAGGTTGGGGGAGATGCATCATTTCTGTATCTTCTAGAAATGAAAAGGGACAGAAAATAGATTGGAAGACAACTGCAAAATCTCTTTCCTAAACTTCCACTTACAAATCTCTGAAATGCCAATTTACAGTCCAGGGAAAGCTATGAGACACTGGAAATGTTTCTGGCTTTGGAAGCACAAAATTATAGAAGACATAATTTAGAAAGAGCTTCTATAGCCATCTAATCCAATCTATACCACACCCAGAATCTGGGAGGCAGAGGACTTGAGTTCAAATCTTTGTTTTTTGCCTGTGGAAGGACTGGGAACAAGTACCTTCATCTCTATAAACATCATTTTTCTACTTTGCAAAAGGTCAAGGGGAAGGGGTTTAGCTTGTATACTATGGATGCAAAGCACTTTAAATTCAGTACTTTAGTGCCTTAGTGAGCCACCTTTTGTGTCCTAACAACATGCTCCTCAACCACTATCAGAGACATGTTTTAGGAACTGTATTACCAGCAGCAGTCAGTCAGTCAACAATAAATGATTGCCAGGGACTTACTAAATGCTGTGGATTTGAAGAAAACAAGTGGGGATGGATAGGTTTACAATGATTGATGCTGCTTGTGAGCAAGGGCAGAATTTGCAGAATGACCAGATGGGGTTAGGGGAGTATCAGGTGATCATAGGACAGAAGGAAGTCCATTGGCCCATGTGGGAATCACGTCGATACTGTTGGCCTCATTACCTTGAACCCTGACCAGGTGCAAGTGTCTACCAATCACCTCCAATGAGATTGTGAGATTGGTCACCCATATATCCCATGACTAATGATAATAAAAACTCTTGTTTAGAAAGTGACTTGAAGTTTGTAAAGTACTTGGCATACATTTTCTCCTTTGACTCAGAAGAGCGTTGGGAAGTAGGTGCCATTTCTGGCATTTCACAAATAAGGGAACCAAGTCTCTGAGAGGGTTAAGTGACTTTTCTAGGGTCAAAAAGCTAGTGAATGTGAAAGGCAGAATTTGAACCTCAGTCTTATTAACACTTTATTTCCTTAAGTCAAAGAAAGCTAATTGATGCAGGGGATAGAACATTGAACCTGGAGTTAAGAAGCCTCATGTTCCTAAGTTCAAATCTGGCTTGAGACACTTAGTAGTGATGTGGCCCTGGGCAAGTCACTTCACCTTCTTGTCCTCAGGTTCCTCATCTGTAAAATGAGCTGGAGAAAGAAATAGCAAACCACTCCAATATCTCTGCCAAGAAAACCTGAAATGAGGTCACGGAGAGTCAGACATAATTGAAAAATGTCTGAATAACAACTTTTAAACTCTAAGTTCAGCATTCATTTCTTATGACACATTAACTCACAGACTACCCTGAGGGAGAGGCATGAGGACAACCTAGGTTCCTGGACCACTCACCATCACAGATGATATTGGATTGAGACAGGTATCTGAACTGTATATTGGTGTGTATCTGTGTATCGATAAAACTTCCGAAATGGAAGAGATCGAAGTTTCAAATGTTCTCCCTTCCACAATAACCTTAACAGCACAACATCCAGACTCTGTCCAAACACCTTCATCCATAGGTCGTGGTGCACTGGATGCCCATAAAGCCCATTAGACATTGGACAGCTCTGATTAAGAAGCAGTTGTTCTTGATTGTCTTGGGCTGAAATCAGCTTCCCTGAAACTGTCCATTGACCTAGTTTTACCCTCTGAAACAAAGAAGAAAAAGTCTCTTCCATGATATAACTCTCCAAATATCCCAATATAATTGAGACTTCCTTCTAAAACTCTTTTTCCCCTTACATGTTTGATATTTCCTAAGTAGGATCCTAGGTCATTCTTGGATCACTGCCCCCTTCTTTTGTCTCTCTGTACCCTGAGCCTAACATAGTGCCTGACATACAATAGGAATTTAACAGTTTTTTCCTGAATTGATTTGGATCGGATGAAGGACTCTACGGAGCCTTTTAACATTGGGATTCTTTAAAATCCTTGCAGGTAAAATGAGGCTAAATGGATTCTATTGTTGCCTTAGATGGTTGCCTTCCTCTGGAAAGTTCCCAGTTCACCAATGGCCTTTTAAATATGTGTCATCCAGGGTTAAGTCCGGTACTGTAGGCATTGTCTGGACAGTGTAGGTATGTTGGGTCTTACACCTTCTTATTCCTGGAAACAAGGTTCTCTTCATTCTGCCCAGAATGACATGAATGTTCTGCTGCCACCTTGATTCTAGACTTGCACAGCTGATTCCATTTATCTCTATTTTTATCTTGCACCATTCAGCCTGTCGGTCTATCCTGGAGAGATCTTTGGAGATGACAATTCTGCCATCCATCAGATTAGCTATCCTGCCCCCTCTATAGGTATAGACTAAAGTCAAACTGAGAACAGATCTGGGTGACCAGTCAAAGAGATTAACTTCTGTCTGACATCAATCTATTAATTAACAAATGTTCTTTGGGTCCAATCATTCAGCCACTTATGAAACCACCTAACTCAGCAATTAAGTCCATTTCTTCCTATTTTGCCTACAAAGAATCCTCATATCAAAATTTTCCTCAGAGCCCTCTAGTCCAGTACAAATCAATTCAGCAAGCAATTATTAAATGCCTAATGTGTACCAAGCATCATGCTGGGCTCAGGGCATATAATTACAAAAAAAGAAAAAGAAAACAGCAACTGCTCTCAGGAATGGAGTCATATAACAGGCAAACGGAGAAGTAAATACAAGAAAAACAGAGAAGGAAGAGAAAAATGACTACTCAGAGATCCAGAAAGGTTTCCTGTGAGAAGTGTCACCTGAGCTGTATCTGGAAGAAATCTGCTAAGAATTAAAAAGAGAGAGATAAGGAAAGTGTGCAAGCAGTAATTGTGTAGAACTAATGCAAGGTGATGGAGAAGGAAGATGGAATCCTACGTTTGGGCTGCAGAAAGCAGGCCATTTGGACCGAAATATATGTTGAGTGATGGGTATCTAGATGACTAGAGTGGATAGAATGGCTGGAGTCAGAAAGTCTCCTCTTCCTGAATTCAAACTCCCTCAGTTCAAATCTAGCCTCAAACACTCACTAGCTGTGTGACCTGGACAAGTCCCTTAACCCTAATGGCCATGGTTTCCTTATCTGTAAAATGAAATGGAGAAGAAAATGGCAAACCACTCTAGTATGTTTTCCAAGAAAACCCCAAATGGGGTCACAAGGTTAGTTAGATACAAATAAAGACAACTATAGAGCAACAAAAACACCTTGAATGATTGGAAGTTCCACCCAGGCTTGAGCTAGAATGCCCTCTCTAAGATGTTGGAAAACATCCTTCAAGAACTCATTGAAATTCCTTTCAGATTTGCCTGTGACCTTCCCCTTATCTACTGATCTAGAGATCTGGTCAAAAAAGGAAATGGGCCAGTCTGGCATGGCTCTTCTTGCTTGTGGTAATCTCGGTTTCCTTTTCTACATCACTCATCATTGCTTTAGCAATCTCTCCTAGAATTTTCCTAGGAATCCAAGTCAAGCTGAGCAGCCTTTAGTTGGAAGAACTTATTCTCTTCATTGTTTTCCAAAGTTCAAACAGATATCGCTTCCCTGGTTGTACTGGGCATCTCCCATTCTCCATGATTTGTGTGCTTTCACTGACAGTGTCCCAGCAATCACAACTACAATTTTTTCAGTACATGGGGATTTTGATAAACATGTTGATGTTCCCTCAAACACATTTGGTTCCCAGTTCACCAGTTCCCTGTGATCAGTACCTGCATTGCACCTCAACCCATTACAAGAATGGCCATATCATTGAGTTCATCGCTGTCCAAAAGCATTCCATCTGTATGGTCCAGAAAGCTGGACTTCTATCTGCCCATACTCTCCTTTGCCTTCATCTTTCCGTGGGTCTCACTGATCCTGGTTGTATTTGTTATCCCCACTACAGCTGATTTCCTAGATCCTCACCACTATGCCTCTTTGAACTATTTCATTTAGTGTCCTCCACCCTTGGATCCATTGCCTCTTCATCCTCTCACTGCTTCTCCTTCCAGCCTTGGGATGCTTGCGTCATATCTGGCCTTAGTTTCTGCTCTGTGCTGCTGAATGGCGGTCACCTGAGTAAACTGGCTAAAACCTCACAAATCTATGTTCTCTAAGCTCACTTGGGCTCTTCCTCCTCCACAGCTGCCATTTACTCTTCCCTGGTTGCCTCTCTCCCCTGATCTTCTCTTCTCTCCTTAAATCCATCCCCTTTCACTCTTATCAGAGAAACTTGCCTCATATTTGATCAAGAAAATAGAAACAATTTCTCATGAGCTACTTCTTTGCACCTTCTCTGCATCTCAATATCTTTTCTTATCATCCCCTATTAGGTCCTCTTTTATTTCTCAGATAAAGACCTCTTCCTCACCAAGGCCAATCTCACTTAGACCCTTGATCTCCCCTGGTAACTTCTCCCTATCAACCATTGCCTTTCTGTCCCTAATCTTCAATCTCTTTTATCCCTTGGCTCCTCAGTTACTACCAAAATCACGTTTGACACCCTCCCCCTGGATTCGAAATCCCTCCAGATACCAGCCAGCTCTATGTCATTCTCCCTTTCACATCTTAACTTAGACAAAAGGTGGTAGCATTCATGGTCATCACTTTTTCATTAATCAATCACTTCTAAACTTCATGCAATTTGGAGAGAGAGAAAGACAGAGAGACAGAAAGAAAGAGACAGACACAGAAAGAGAGAGAGACAGAGAGGAATAAGGAAGGAAGGAAAGAAGGAAACATTTATTAAGTGATTACTATGCATACAACACTATGCTAAACACTGAAAGCATAAATATGATCTAATAAGACAGTCCTTACTTTTGAGGTGCTTATATTCTGGTGAGTGGACCATATATAAAGGGAAACTGGAAGGGAAAGGGCTGTGGTTATGGCTACAAAGTGCTATGGAAGGTTATACCTGAATAAGACAAGGTGAAAATTCACCTATCGGTACACTGGGCTGTTCTATGAGGCAAAAGACAAGGTTCCTGCAGGGCATGAAGATTAGAGTAAGGAAATCCTCTCCAAGGTTGCCTGTATGTCTTTTCCTGTGCTACCTGTCTGTCTGTCTCTGTGTGTCCTCTCTCTTTCTCTCTGTCTCTCTGTCTCTCTCTGTCTCTGTCTCTGTCTCTCTCGTTCTCTCTCTCTCTCTCTCTCTCTCTCTCTCTCTCTCTCTCTCATTCTCTCTCTATCTCTTTCTCTCTCTCTCTCTCTCATTCTCTCTCTCTCTCTTTCTCTCTCTCTCTCTCTCTCTCTCTCTCTCTCTCTCTCTCTCTCTCTCTCTCTCTCTCTCTCTCTCTCTCTCTCTCTCCCCAGTCTGGTCTATCTCCAAACCACCATATAGACCACCTCTAGTTGGATGTCCCATAAGTACCTCAATCTCAACAAGTCCAATACAACTCAGTATATTCTCCCTCAAACTCACCCCTTTTGTCCTACTTTCCTTAATTCTATCACAGGTACCGCCATTCTTCCAGACAACTGCATCTATAACCAGAGTCATCCTTGATTTCTCCCTATACTTTACTTCCCTGAACATGTTCGCTTGTCCTAGCCGATAAATATGACATGTTCATCATCACGTGCATCTATAGCTCATTTCAACTCACTCAGCCACCACTACTAGCCTCCTATAGTATCCTCCTCATCCAGTCCTGTTTCTGTCCCACTGACTTTAATCTATATCTCACATGGGCATAAAATGGAGACTGTCAAAAGTAGGTATCTGATCATATCACTCTTCTGCCCAAGAATCATCAGTGGCTTCTTGCTGCCTCTATAACTGAACAGAAAGAATCACCTCCTTTTCCTCAGCATTTCAAGCCCTTAATCATCTGGCCCAAACCCCTCTTTTCAAGCTGATCTCACATGACTGGCTCTTGAACATTCTTAGTTTCCACCAAGTAACCCATCTTGCTGTTCTCCAAATTAACGTTCAATTTTCCACCTTCATGCTTTTGCCTGATGGTTCTCTCTTCTCTGCAATAGCGAATCCTTTGTATCCTCCACAGCTCACCAGTATAACTTCTATAATGAAATGTTTCCTAAGCCTCTCCTCCACCCCACCTCCAAAATGATGCCATATTTACTCTGTAAACACTTACCTCTCTACTACTTAGCCATCTGTCCTCCAGCATTCTTGCCACCCAGACCAGAGATCGTGCCTTGAAGGTTATAGCCCTTTCATATCCGGAAGTTCTGCTGTCCTAGGACCCTGGTTGTCCCGACTTGTGACTATTCCCACTTGCCAGTTCATTTCAAGCAGAGCTCAGACATGTTTCTCGACCATCCCTGCTCCACTACCAGTTTCTCATCAGCTGAATCATCACTGCTCCTAAACTCACCTCTGCCTCACCTTCACCCAGAATTTCATGGGCTCTGAAGCCATAAGCCCAGTCAGCTTCGACTCCTAGAAGGGGTATGCTGATCTTCTCCCAGATGGCCCCACTCACCTTCCCAAATCCTCTTCCCTGGGCACCACTGCCCTTGTTCTATTGTCTCCTCTTCTAAGAATGGTAATTCCTTGAGGGCAGAAACTGTTTAATGTGTACTTTCTTCTATCTTCTGCACCTAACTCCTAGTATACAGTAAGGACTCAATAAATTCTCAAATGTAATTGAATTAGATACTTTTGATTTAAAAAAAAATTCTCTCCCAGTAGAGATAGAGAAGAGGAGAAAGTGATGCATGCATATATACACATATGTACGTATGCATGTATACATGTGAGTATAATGCACACGTATATATGTGTGTGTTTTCCCCCTAAATTAATGCATGAGGTTATGTATATGTTACTTCCTCACTAAAAAGCATAAACATTTATAAAAAAGCATAAACATTATAAACTATTTCTCTTGTCCATATTTTCTGAGGCTGTATAAGTGAAAGGGAGATGAGAGCCACCCATCAGCCTCTGGAACAAAGCTTCAAGTGGGGATCTTGCTCCTAGTATCAGCCAGTGAGCCTCCTCTAGAGGCCCCTAACCCTAAAAGTTCAGGGTATAGAGGAGGGAAATCAGATCACCTGGGCCATGGATTACCTGGAGCACCAGACACAGTCTCTTCTGGCCAAGGAGAGTCCCCTTCAGTGGAGGTTGAGTTAAGAAATTCCTAGAGTTGGGCTGGTGAGATTCTCCTTTATGGACATCAGGGGCACCAAGGCTCTGGGATCTCCAGTTGTATAGAACATGTTTGAATGAGTCTATGGGAAAAATGCCCCTAGAAGGGGTGGGGATCATTTTATGTCTTTGAGAAGGTCCTTTTGTTGAATAAATCAGCCTGATGTTCCTATAAAATAACACTAAGGTAGACTGGTAACTAGTTTATTGCTTAAAGTGATCTGAATGCCATTTCGTATTGGTGAAAACAGAACCATGGCCATTCAGTCATTCCAGCCTTGATCGCATTCTGCCAGTGATGAGGTCTCAAGTATACTAGATGCCTTCATTTCCACTAACCTGAGATGAAAATGGTGATGTAAATAAATGCAATGACTTTCCCAAGATCTCATAACAAATCATCAGCAAGGTCACCCATCAAACTCAGAAATATTGCCACTCTACTGACTCCCAAAAAGGCCCAGTCAGAGGTACCATCGGGCTCCATTGGTTCCCTTAGCAAGATGATGCCAACTTTAGCTCATGGGAATAGCAGAGTGGACTGAGAGTAAGAAAAGCAGAGTTCAGTCTGCAGCTTGATCCCACATTTTCTGTGAGACCTTCAGCAAATCCCTTATAAATATTTCTGCGCCTCAGTTCATGTGTCTTTCAAATGTATATCACAGTTGTCACAATCAGGAATGATCCAGGAATGTTTCAATCCAACATGTTTTATTGGTTTGGGGACAGAGGGCCAGAATTCAAAGTTCAGCTCATTCTTACACTTGTATGATCCAAGGAAAGTTAGCTGCTCTTTTCTCTAAACCTTACTTTCTTCCGCCATAGAATGATAGAACTGTAATAGATGATCTCCAAAGCCTCCAAACACTCTGAATGTTGTAAAGCTTACTATATGGGGCACTCTGGGCAAGTGCCTTCACCACTTGGGCCTTTCACTCCTCTCTGAGATTCCTCTTAGCTCTTCAGCTCACTGTCTGCAGTATTTGGTGAGCTTTTCAAAAGCAGGGTGCTATATAAAAGCGATACACTTCCATCCTTTCAGAAGTTTTGGGGGTGGTGTAAAGGTTTCCTATGAAGCCTTTACCAGAACAGAAATGTATTTACACCTCCATGGTGACAGGAAAGATTCAGCTGAGACTATGACGGCTTCGCCAGGGCAGTAACTTCAACGTTGTTATTCATGGTTTTGAGTTGTTTCAGTCATGTCTGACTCTCTGTGATCCATTTGGAGACTTCTTGGCAGAGACACTAAAGTGGTTTGCCATTTTCTTCAGTTTATTTTACAGATGAGGAAACTGAGGCAAGGAGGTGACTTACCCAGAGTTGCACAGCTTGCAAGTGTCTGAAGTTGGATTTGAACTCATCTTCTTGACTGCAGAGCTGGATTTCTGTGCACTGTGGTGGCCTCTTGACAATACCTAGCCCTCAGAGGACTGAAGTTTGCAGAGCACACTGAGTGTGCTCTCATTTTATCCTCATAATAATCCTGAGAGGTGAGAGATTGATTGTTTGGTTCACTTTCCTAAACTTACATAGTTCAACCAAGCAACAAGCAGTTATGAATCCTCCTTGAGAAACTTTCCCCTGCCTGGTGCTGGGGATATGGGAGAGACCCTCCTCCACTCTATTGGAGGAGACAGCCTGAGCCTAAAGAGGAAACTGGAAAAGAAGCTCAGAGCTGACTTGGTCGGACCTCTGCCCTATGCACATACACAGGAGGAGACTGTGCCCCGGGGCGGAGAGTTCGAAGGGGTTTGCAGGGAGAAAGGTCCTTGCCGAAAGTCATAGTGTCAAAGGCACAGCTGGACAGAAACCATGGTCCCCCAGCCCTCAATAAGGGAGGGACACAGCAGCAAATCTCAGAACTAACATCTCCAAGTATTTCTGGTTTTGTCTGCTTTGAAATTCCCAAGGTAGGGTCTAAAAGTAAGCAGCCCAGGGAGCAGAGCTTAGGGTTGGAAGATCCCATAGATGTCTAGAGGCCACCCTACCAAGGGGAAAAGGAATGAAACCAACAAAAAAACCGAGGCCCAGAAAGATGAAGGGAACTGTCCCAGGACAAGAAGATGTAAGTGACTGAGCTGTTTCCAGCCCGGGACCCAAAGCCAGCTCCTTCCATGCTATGATACTATGTTGCCACTTTTAGGTCCTCAGACTGTGGGAAGACAGTTTTTTAGTCAGTTAGTCAATAACCACTGAAAACTTACAAGGGATTTAACAACTCCAAGGTTAGCACGGGAGGAGGCAGGAAGCCAACCTCTGGTGTGACATCCCTGAGTCATGAGCCTCCAGGCCTCACCTTACCATTCAACAATGAGGTTACTGACTGAGCCACAACTAGGCTGTTTGGCTTCTGGGGCCCCTTGAGCCTTGCTGGGGGAGACAGTCAGAAAGGACTTGCAAGGGAATAAAGAAGCGGGGGCACCAGGGCAGGAGGGGGGAGACAGAGCTCATGTCAGGCAATCGTCTGGGAACAACCTATTTTGACTAGAGTTCTTGCTAGCAAAGTGCTAAGCTCTGTTGTTTTGACTGTGCTAAGGGAATCTCAGAGCCTTCTAAATTTGGCACATCAGGGACAAAGGCTCAGTCACCCTGCCCTTGTTAAGGCTTTGGGTGCTAATAATAAATTGCAGAATTGCGATGAGCAGTGACTAACCACACACCAGGCATCTCTCTGCAAAGGAAGATAGGTTATATAAACGCAGCTTCGGAAGGTACAAAGTCTAATTCTTCTCCTTGTTCTCTACCCATGAAGTTTGAAGCTTTCAGCCTGTCTCCATGTGCATGTCTTTCCCTGTGCTGTCTCTGTCTCTATCTCCATCTCTCATTCTCTCTGTCTCATCTGTCTCTGTCTCTCTCTGTCTCTCTCTGTCTGTCTCTGTCTCTGTCTCTGTCTCTCTGTCTCTCTGTCTCTCTCTCTCTCTCTCTCTCTCTCTCTCTCTCTCTTTCTCTCCCTCCCTCCCTCCTGCCCTCACTTCCCTCACTTTCACTGCAGGAGCAAAGTTTTTGCAGGCAGGCATCCCTGGAGCAGCGGAAGGATGCCAGCAGCCTTATCAAATTCTCTCATCCTGGACACCACCTGGGCACTGCAGCAGTACTTGCAGGGGAGGATGGAACTTTTTGGGAGCATGGGCACTGGGGGAAATTTGTGAGTGCCCACAAGGCCACTGAGGGCTTGGACTGAAAGGGGCAGGAGATGATCGGACTCTCCTGGGACAAACACTTGGCACCCAGGCTGCTGTTCGAGGCTTGTTGAAGAGGTGTACACATTGGGCAAGCTTCTGGGTACAGGACAAGCCCCTCCCTGGGTTTGGGACATAATGGGGCTATCTGAGATTACCTCCCCCACCCCTACCCCCACTCAAGTCTTTCCAAAGCACTTAGAGGCACCAGGTTATGGACCCTTCATTATGAGTGGACACTTGAAAATGGGACAGATGGGAAGGGGGCATTTCAGAGTAAATCATGCCCTCTGGGACCCTGTCCACTGCATGCCTCCCCCACACACGGAGGCCAAGCAGCCCCCAGCATCCCTGGGCCTTGGCATTCCCTCGGAGTGCTCGCAGCCTCAGTGCAATTTGGTTCCAGTCCATAGGTTGCTTCCTTTCCTGTTCAGCTGCAGCAGCTTTGATTTTTATTGAGAGACAGCAGTTTGCAATAGGGATGGTAAGTTCCCCTGAGAGTTCTCAAATTCCTACAGTCTTAGAGAGACCCTCCCTGACCACACATGGAGATTTCAAGAGGAAAGCAGTCACGTCCTGGGTCACTGGAACACCTGACCAGGGAACTGGCCTGGCCCAAAGCCTCAGGGTCAAGAGAGGGAGCTCACTACCTTTTTTGTAGGGGGTTTGGGCCTCTTTCTGCTTCCAGGCCCAGGAGACTACAGGACATCTGACAGAGGTGTCATCTGCTGAACGGACCCCAAATTGGTGATCCCCAGGTGGAGACATCCCAGAATAAGCTTTCCCTGGCTCAAAGCTCCCCATAGCCCAGTCTCTTAGAGAAGCCTGGGAGCCCAGGAGTGCCTGCCTGGTCCATACCCCATGGGTATCACAAATGCCTGTGAAATCCAATCAGATCAGATCTAGCTTTTCAGAGGAAGGTAGAGGAGTTTCTATACACTCCTGCTCCAAAACATAAAATTGACCTCACCGGGAGAAAATCTCATTTCCCACTGGTTCCACTGTGATTAGCTGATTCGCTTCCTAAAGCAAGGATCTGGCTCTTTTAGTGGGCAATCCTATTAGTGAAATGCTGCCATGCCCCAAGCCCCTCTGCAGCATACAAGGCAGCCTGTGGTCTGCACCCCTCCCCCCCATCATCTCCCCTTCCTTCCCAACATCCATTTTTTTTTCCAACATCTCCCTCCACACATGGCTCTGTGAATTCTCCTGTTGTTCATGCCATCCCCACCCCGCCTCCTCTTCACAATGTCCAGAATGGTTTGGGCTTGTCCTCCTTCCCCAGGCCTTTACTTATGCCACCTCTGCCTGAACTGCCCCCCTTCTCCTCTCTAACAGCCCAGTACTCTGTCCTTCAAGGTCTATTCTGAGCCAGTACTTCTCTATGGGCTTCCTAAGGCTTCACCATCACCATGATTTCCCATTTCTGAACTTCTAGACCAAGGATTCTCCACCTTTTGGGGGCCTGGATCTCTTTGATAGTCAGATAAAGATTATGGACCCCTTCTCTGAATCATGTTTTTTTAAAGGAACATAGTCTATTGAAATACAGTTACCAAGATATATTTTTTTCAAAATAAAGCTCCCAGATATCAGGCTGAGCACCCTTGATCTTGATCACAAGTACCCCGCTCCCTCCCTGGGTCCCTAACAATCTCCATTCAACCTGCCTTATTCTTCCATTACACAGACAAGCTTGATGTTTGGGGGAGGGAGCAAGGTGGACAGCAGCCACCACAACAGCCCAATGACCTAATAGTTAACAACATCTAGAACCCAAATGGTCTAAAACAGGTGCTTTCCCTGGCTGGAGGCCTCGGAATGATCCCTTGTTCAGGATGTGGTAGAACTGACATCTGTTCAGGTACAGGTTGGATTCAATGGCCCAGAGTTCCTTGGCCACTGTGGGATTGTATATGTATGTACATGGGCATGTGTGCATGAATGTGTGTATGTGCATGTGTGTGAGTACATGTGTGTGCGTGCATGTGTGTGTGACTAGCATTCCAATAAAGTTGAAGCTCCTCAAGGGATCCTTAAAAGTCACTTCCATCTCTAAATCTATGTTCCCATAAAGGGATATGGTTGGTATTCTGTAAGGAAAGCCTTTCTTAAAGCCTTGGCTGTGTACTCCCTCTGATGTTCGTTGTTACTTACTGTCCAAGACTGGTGAATGAGTTGTTCACTCCTCTTTGGGTAAACCACCCTGATAGAAGCAACCAGGCACACAGACAGAGAGACAGGAGATGTGTGTCAGTGAAGCCAAACCACTACTACCACCACCTTGACCACCACCTTCCCTTAGATCTCAAAGGTGATAGTCCAGACCCATGGCCAAAAAAAGGCCTGGCAAAATTGAAGCCTCCTAAACTTCTCCAGAATACTAACCTCTTTCTCACCCTGGACCAATGAGTATCGCTGAAGGAAGACGTCACTGCGGCAAAGAGGTCTACTTTCCTCACCATCAGCAATGCCAACTGACAGCAAACCACCACTCCTTCTTCCAGAGAAGACCTTCTAGTCATCATCTCAGGAATCCACCCTGTAGAGACATCACTTGGCTCACACAAGACCAGAAGCCACAGATATAGAAGAGCCAGAAAAAGAATGTTCTTGTGTCCGAAGCCCTTGGCATGGTGAAATGGTTAACCATCAGAAAGTGATGCAATTTTTATCACTGAAAATGCCATTCCAGAAGTTGCATGGCCATCTGCTTTGCTGCTGTGCTGTAAGAACCTATCTCTCTGACTTGCAGCTAAAACTTTCCCTCAAGCTCTCTCACCCATCCAAATGTTGGTTCCTCCAGAGTGGGGCCTGTCTTACTTCTCTATTTGTTTCTCCAATGCTTTGCAGCTTAAAAAGATTTTTTCTCCCTATCCATTCACGTATTCTTTTTATTCATCCAAGTACATTATCATTTACTTGTGGAAGATCAAGGCCAAGACGACATGAATTCTTGGAGCTTCTTTCTTCTCCATCGCAGACTCTTTCTACCTCATCACTGTCCTTTCTTCCTTTCCTGTCACCGAAATAGAAGCACCCTCATCCTTGGCCACACTGTCCCGTTTGACTTTGTATTTCATCCCTCCCATCTCTGACAATGCAGCCTTGTTCTGATCTGAAGTATCTTCCCTCTCACCCTCTTGAATGACTCCTGCCCATTGGATAATAAAAATGCTCAGGGCTTCTCTAGACTAAAAGAGAAAATATCCCTTATCATGGTACCACCATCACTAGCCTTCCCTCAAACTTCTAGAAAGAGCTTTCTTTACTCTTTAGATTGCATTCTTTCCATATCCATTCATTGACTCCGCAAACTTTGGGAATGTGATATCTGTTCATTAGGGTATTCTCTTGTTGGACACTAATGAACTCTGAGTTACCAAAGCCAGTGTCATAAGGAATCATGAATATAGACAACAAAGAAATGTGGAGAAAGTGTCATGAGATTTGTAGGATAAAAGTAACAAACACATCCTACTGTTGCCACTCAGTTATTTCAGTTGTGTCCAACTCTTTGTGATACCATTGGGGTTTTCTTGGCAGAGATACTGGAACGGTTTTCCATTTCCTTCTCTAGTTCATTTTATAAATGAGGAAGCTGAGGTAGACAGGGTTAAGTGACTTGCCCAGGATCACACAGCTAGTGAGTGTCTGGGTGCCAGATTTGTACTCAGGAGGATGTTTTCCTGTCTCCAGGCTCAGCACTCTATCCACTGTGTCCCCTAGCTTCCCTTTGATATGTATACTGATTCAATAACTTGAGGAAGAAAGTGTCAGAGAGATAGAATATTGCACCTAATGGGAAGTAATAGCTACCTGCGAGTTTTCAGGAAGGTTCCTAAAAATCAGTGTCGATGACAAATGTGAAAATTAGTATGACTTCACTGTGAATGTTTGTTATAATGTTTTGGTTTTTTTTCCCCTAATGAGATGGAATGAGAGGCAAAGAAAATGTAATTTTATTAATTGAAAGAGAAAATTTCATTTAAAAGAATAATGTAGATAGTTAATGAATGGTGATTGTATTAGGTTAGATTTATGCCTAAAATTAAAATAAAAATCGGTGTCTAAAATGTAATTAGTCTTCCCTCTCCCTCTCTCTCCCCCAACCCAGCTCCATTTTCCGTATTTTCCCTATTTTCTGTCAGTGTCATTTTCTCCCCATTGTTTGAACTTAAAATTTGGCCCTAATGTTTTACTTCATCTTCTTCTCTGGCCTCCCACTTCTGAGATGCTGCCCAGGTCTATCAATTCTATATCCACAATTTATGGAAAAACTAGGCCTCTTCTCCATTCTCATGGTCATCACCTAATATTACATCTCTGTTGCCTCTTGCCCACATCATTGCTTTAACTCTGCCTTACATAGATTTTAGATAATTTTTCATAACTGATGGCTTGCCCAATCCCTTCCCAATGTTTAGTTCCATTTGCTAAGTCTGAACTCTGACCTTGGCACTCAGAAGTCCTCACAGTATAATTTCAACAATTGACCTCCCAGTGTTTCCCTGCAATATGTTTAAACTGTTGACCAACTGTCTCACTGTCCTTAAAGCGTAACCTGTGCTTTCCAACCTATATTCGTGTTTGTCTACTCTTCTTATATCTGCAACCTCCTGACATGAATATCCATCCTTCAAGATCATAGGCTCTAGAACTATAAGTATCCCTAGAGTTCATTTAGTCTACACTCAGAGAAGGGAGTAACCTTCTCAAGGTCATACAGCTAGTAAGTGGCAAAGTCAGGGTATAAACAGATCTTATGACTGAAATCTAGCACCATGTGAAGCTGCTGTTGCCGCAGTGGATAGAGAACTGGGCCTGAAGCCATAAAATCTAGTCTTAGACACTTACTAGCTGTGTGGCCCTGGAAAAGTCACAACCTCTGCCTCAGTTTCCTCATCTGTAAAATGAGGCTTATAGTAGCACCTGTCTCTCAGGGTGAGGTTCAAATGAGATAATAACAGTAAAGTACTAAGCACAATCCCGCCACCTAAATTGTACAGAAATTCACTACTATCACTTTCATATGAGGCAGTAGATTCTTCTTTGTAGACCCCAATGAAATGCCACATCCTGCATTAAACCTTCCCTATCTAATGTCATCCCTTTCTCTTCTGACCCCAGTAACCCCTGTCTGTTTTTATAACATTAACATTCAACTTAGTGTTAGTCTCACTAGCTTCTCCCTGCTCCCTATTGCCATTGGATCATGAGCTTCCTAAGACTGAGTCTGTGCCTTATTCATCTCTGTATCCCTGACAATGCAGACCTCAAGGCCTTCCACACAGTCCCACTAAGTTAATATATGTTGATTTGAATTGACTTGAATTGAATATGGCTGTGACTGAGGCACTGGGAAAGATAATGAATTGTCTCCTATGGTCCTCAGCTGCTGGAAAGAGTTAATGCAGAAATGGACTTACCCAAAGTGAACAATTACCTTTTCATTCATCCGGAGGAAAAGGGGCTGCTGTCTTATTTGCTCATCTTCACTGAGAGATCGGGGAGGGGGGCCCACAGTGGGGAATCATCATTTGCAGGACATAAGACCAACTTATATTGTTCCTTTTTTCAAAGTAAACAAAAACACTGCTAGAAGGTCTGGCCAAAAGCCTGAGTCCATGACAATGCTGGAGCCAGGAGACCAGCTATACCTGTTGATCCCTCATTGTCCACTCTCAGTGAAAGATTTCTGTTGTTTGGGAATATGAGCTTCCAGTAGAACTCAGCTATATGTAAGAGGTGTTTGAAGAAATGTGCAATGTGTCCATTCTCCCAGAGTCATGGAAAAAGGAGAAAGGTGAAAGTCATTGGGAAGTCATCCCTGGGAAGCTAAAGCATGGCAAGGTTAAATCTCTAACATAGGTTTTTGATTTCTATTCAATAGAGACTGTCGGCACAAAAAGAAAAAAGAAGCATCAGAAGAACAGAGTGTAAAAATTGGAAAGAACCTCTGGAGCCTTCGAGACCAACCCATACTTGAAAGAAATTCCCACTGTATCAAGTGAAACAGTTGCTCATTTAGACTCTGCGTGAAGACTTCCAGTGAGGTGAAACCTGTCACCTCTTGAGCTAGCTCAGTCTACCCTCAGGGCTGCTGTTGAGCATTTCTTAACTCAGTTCATAGAATCATCCATTTAGCAATAGAAGGAAGCTTTAGGAGCTAGCCTGGCCAGCCCCTTCATTTCAAAGATGAGGAAAGTAAGACCCAGTGACTTGTCCAAGGTCACATGGACAGTACAGGGAAGAACAAGGATTGAAACAATGTCTTCTGCTTACAAACCATGCACTCTTTCTCCCATTTCATAGTCTGTGGCATCTATTTTCCAAGATGCTTTTGCCATAACTGAATGTGATTACTTTCAAATATTTGCTAATTATTTGCTAATAAAGCTATAATAGTTATGACATTCCATGGTTAACTCCTAGAACTCTCTGATTTAAGAAGTCCATACAATCAGAGCTATTCCTTTGATTGTCAGCTCATTACCATCCCAAACAACCAGTCACCAATTCAGAAAGCAGCTAACAGTCTGACTGCCTCTGAGACAAGGTGAACACCAAGGACAGCAACTGACTACTGTGTATTGCCATTCCCTTCTCAGCCCCTCATGCTAATCTGAACCAAACCCACCTACCAATCACTTCAAGGAAGGGTCACTCAGATCACAAAATGAAGGTCACAGGGCCCCCTTTCTGCTACAAAGGAAATCTACTTTCTGGATCTTGCTGCATTGTTGGCTCCAATATTGCTGGTAAATTATTGCATCCAACAACCCAATGTTAAAGTTTCCTGGATGTTTAAATAATTCTGGATTTTATCTGACACCGAATAGCCTCTAAAGGAAATTATAGGACCCAATGAGACATTGTAATCATACTTGATCCAGACATCTGCTGTTAAGCACAGAAAGGGAAGACATGGTTGTGTTTTCTCATGTTCTCTAGGAATGGAAACTCTACATCCCACCCCCTTCAATGGACTGGCCCTAAGGAGTCTTAGCTAACTTCCCACTGATTGTAGAGCTGGAAGGAACCTTAAAGATGATACAGTCTAACTGAACCCTCCTACAGAGAGGGAAACTGAAACCCAAGAAGGATATGTAACTTCCCAAAGTCACCCAGAAAGGATGCAGAGAAACAAGGTTGTGAACCCAAGTCCAGTGACTACAAATCCAGTGTTTGCTTTTCTTATTCAACAGCAAAAAAGCATTTATTAAGCACCTGCTATGCTGCAGTCATTGGGCTAAGGACTGAGGATACATGAGATCAAAGGAATATCCAAGACAAACCCTATTGCCAAGGGGCTCCCAATCTGCTAGACTTCCCCCTGCACCATGCAGCAAGACAAGATGTTCCATTGCACATTCCCCTGAAACTTCTCATTGAGAAATACCACGAATTTCCCTTGGTCTTCTATGCACATTGAAGACAATTTTTCTCATAGAAGTAATTCATACATTTGAGGAAACTGTAACCTCTTCACTGCCATGAAGAACCATGATTCCCTTCATCTCTCCCCTTCTCTTCTCTCTCGTTCCACCTCCCTCATAGTACCTTTTTCCCTTTGTGGCACATTCCAGTTTTCTTCAAATGATTTTTAAACTATGGTGACCCAATCTAGTTACAATACTCTAATTAAGGGTCTGACGAATACATGCTAGAGTGAAATGCTATTTGTTCAACTTCTGGAATCTGACCTTTTAAATTAGACACTCTGCAGTTGCCTTTTTTAATTTAAATCTGACCTTTTAAAACAGGCCATCTACAGTGGCCATAATTTAAATTAATATTTATTGGTTTATCAGATCTCTGTTATCAATGGTCGAAATAACTCTTGATGAAGACATTCCCTCAAAATGCAGATGAGCAGTTGTTCTTGGGCTTCTAGAGTTGTCCAGACCAGTAAAAGGTTAAGTACGTTCCCCAAATCTCTTAGCTACTTCACGTCAGAGCAAGGCTCAAACCCAGGTTTTCCTAGCCACAAGGCCAGCACTGTATTCATTTAATCCTGCCACTTTAGAATCTGTGTAGGTTCTATGAAAGAGGTGCTAAGGCAGCTTCCAACCCTTAGAATCTATGATTCTCTGATGTTAGATAAGATAGAATAAAGTGGATCTGCTAAAAATAAAGGGAGGCAAAATCAGACAACTTTTAATGGAAAATAGCTTTCCAATATGTCAATATAGAGGAAAATTGATTGAATGTTTAAAGGACTTATTTGGCCTTGAAAATGAACAGATCATCCAGGTCTGCACATGCTTCTCTGGAACCCTCCCCTTCTTTGTATAATGAAACGACAGTATTTCATTATATTTATGGATTGAAATTTGTTCAGCCATTTCCCGATCAGTGGGCACCCTGTGAGATGCCAGTGTATTGCCAGCACAGAAAGAGTTCTTAAAAAGAAGTTTATACATCTGGGTTCTTTTCCTCCTTCTCTGGTGTTTTTAGGGCACAGCCCTAATAATGGTCCAACTAGGTCAAAGGTCATTCTTGCTATCTTCTGAGAGAGGGGTGGTGAATTAAATAAGCAGAATGAGACTCGTTTGGCTACGACCCACGTGGTCATTTCTTTTGGCTTAACTGTGTATATTTGTGATAAATGTTTGGCTTTTCTTTTTTAAGTGGAAGAAGAAAGGTGGGAAGGAGGTAACATAAATGCTTGTTAATTGAGAGAAGGAAAATAAAGTGAAGAACAGAGAGGTCAGCCATAGAGGAGGAAAATTTGTGTTCCTTTTATGGATAACAATTCATTTTCATCTGAGGGCAGTTACGCTGATTCTGAGTCAACGTTTCTATAGAAGTCAATGACGATCTCATTTAACACTAGTAATTTCACTATCAGGAGCAATATTAATTACTGTGATTTTTGAGGCATCACTGGAGATTCCTAGGATGATTTTTCCTTCCAGCATCAAGCCTAAATCTTCCTTTGGAACTTTTGCCCAGCAGAGTCACCTCAAACCCATCCACTGGATATCCTACAGGACAATCCTTCAGGCACCTGAGTACAGTGTTCATTCCTCAAGCCTCTTCTCTAGGCTAAGCATCCCCACTTACTTCAACTGCTCTTCAAGCTGAAATTCAAGGCCTTTTGCTATCCTAGGTGCCCTTCGCTGGATACTCTCTAGCTCATCAAGGGCCTTAAAATTTCCAGATCTTCCCCCTCACCTGTATTCCACCTAGTCATCCCAGGCTTGGTATGTCCAAATCTGGACCTAGAAGCCTAACTCCAACACATTCCCCTCTCTCCCTATCTTCACTGCATATTCAGAAGGCTTCATCATCCGCTAAAGGACCAGTGGGAACTTTGAAGTAGCAGTTCCAGTAAAAAGGTCACCATGGAGGGCATGTATTAGAGGAAATACAAGTGGCAAGGATGTGGGAGAGCTGGCACATTGGGCATAGACTGTTCTTTAGGATATATAGCAAGGAAGAATAACAGGGAGATGGTGTAGTATCTTGTACATGTGTAGGCAATGGGGAAGATAACTACAGAGAGAGTGAGACTAAGCTCTGAGGTAGGGCTGAGGAAGGAGTCCTTGCAAGGGCAAGGTCCTGACAGAAGCTGCAGAGGATGGGAGTAAGGGCACACACAGAGGGGGTCGGGAGGAGAGACACCCATTCTGAACTCTGGTGGAAGAACAGAAGAGGACAGACACTTAAGAAATTAAGGGATTTAAGGAGATAAAGAGGGAATTCCCATGTGATGGCTCCTAACTCATTGCAATGTAAATTGAGGTCACCCTTTGAAGGTGGGCAGCAGAGTTATTCTTGAATGGGTATGAAAAGGTTTGAACAGTTATGGGGGATTAGCTGGAGAATCACTCCATGTTTAAGAGGATGTTTACCCATCAAGACTGAGGGTCAAATGAATAAAATCAATCCAACTATGTGACTTTTTCCAGGAATGCCCATAACACAGGAGAAGAAATAGATGAACTTGTGTTGGGGGTTGAGAGGAGTGGAGGGGTATGGGGCAGAACTGAGGTCTAATTCAATAAGGCAGTGCGAGATAGTAGAAACGTCACTAGCTTTGGAATCCTAAGACTTAGGTTTGAATTCCACCTCTCCTTGCTAGCCAAGCGAGTTTCAGTTTTTCTATATGTAAAATAGATATAATAACTGTCATTTGTATAGATAGAATCTTTAAGTTTGCAAACCACCCAACATCCATCATCTCACTTGACACTGGAAATACCGCTGTGGGATCATACTACTGGTGATATTCCCATTTTATAGATGTAGAGTAGAGGTTCAGAGATATTAAGTGAGTTACTCTTGGTCATCTAATTAAGGAGAAAGTATCAGGGGTGAGGTTCTGACCAGTGTCCTGTTGGATCCCAGAGTCAGCAGTCTATAACACATCCTACTGCCTCTCATACAATGTGCTCCATGCACACAACCAACAAGGGCCCAGACACCAGGGCCAACCATCCTGTCCTTGACTGAACCAGACCTGACCAGGATCAGAGAGTATGCACCCTCTCCCTTTTGCCACTGAGTGCAGACCTACTGCAGTTTACTGAGTAGACTCTAATGATTTACTGTCCCAAGGCTAGCAAATTTCTTGCTCATCTTCTCCTGAATTGTGTGATGCACAGTCAAAGGCTTCTTCTCTCAAGGCTCACTAATCCCAGTACACCTCAGCCAAAAGCAACTTGCACCCCTGTACCATTCAGTCTCCAGGCAGTCATGGGAACCTGGATTCCCTAAAAGACACTGAATCCCAACCACATTGTCTAGCATAGGATACTCATTTGCTGGGACCTTTCTCTCCTCCTCCACTGACTTCACACACACACACACACACACACACACACACACACACACACACACACACATACACACACACACACACACACAAACACACACACATTCTGAATAAGAAATAAGTTAATCTCCCAGACAGTTCAAAATCTTCCACCTTCCCCTGTCACTCAGCAAGCTTTTTTCAAAGTTCCTTCTATTCAGAAAACAGTAACTGTTATCCATCTATTAAGTTCCAGGTCATTTTCCCTTTTTGTCATTCTTAGGGATTGCCTTTTTCCCAAGTCTATTACCTTTGATTTGGCCTCACTTTCTTCTTTACAAAAGTGTTTATACCCTTCCCTCTATTCTCAAATCATTGGCCTGGTTATCCTATACTTACTCCTTCCTTTCCAAATCCCAGTCCTGTATCCGCCCCGTACACAAACACACACCAGCTGTCTCTTACGTTTAGCACAATGTCTGGCACATAGTAGGCACTTAATAAATGCTTTGTTGACTCGATTTTGCTTGTGCTCAGGAGTTTCTAAGTCATGTAACCAAGCTGCTTGGGAAGCATTCTGATTTTCATTATCTCATTTTCCCTGGGTCTTCTTTGCTGTGGGCCAATATTTGTCTCTCCTTTGATTGACTTCCTAGGATGCTTGAAATGTCTTGTCTCCTCCTGCCTCCTACAATATCTCTTCCATCCTCACTATCTCATCAGAAGACCTACTCCTACTTTACTGAGGAAATGGGTCCTTTCACCACGAACTTCCTCTTCTCTCCATTACAGTCCTTCCAAGCCCTTGATTCTTTCCCTCACTTTCATCTCCTTAGTTCCAGAAGAAAATGTTCATCTCAGTGCTGAGACCAACCCCTCTAGCTATGCACTCTGGGCTACTCCTTTCCATCTTCTCCAGGGGCTTTCCCCCTTGAACATTCTTTCCCTGTTTATAATTTTCTCTCTCTTTCCATCAACTATCTTCTTCTAGAGTGTCTAGAAAGATACTCAAATCTCCCCCATCCCTTAAATACTAATTTGAGTCTGTCATACCCTCAAGTTAAGGTTGTGTATCTTTCCTCCACTTCATAGCCTGAATCTGGGTTGGGGGGGGGGGTCCCTTCCACTGTCTCATCCTCATCCCCATTCACTTCCCAACTACTTGCAGAATGGCTCACCACTCAAGGGACAGTCTTCTCTTCAGCCCCTCTCACCAAAGCTTTCCTAAATACTAAATCCAGTGGCTTCTTCTCAGCTCTCACCCTTGATCTCTTCACAGCTGCAGATACTGCTGACCACTTCTCCGACCTAAACGTAATCATTCCTCTGTTTTGTTGTCGCTGAATATTTTTCCTAGTTTTCTTTCCTGCCTCTGTACTCCTTCTCAGGCTCTTCTTTTGAATCACTGTAGATGTCCTTTCTTTTTGGGTGTGTACCCCTAGACTATGTGAGCCCCCTAGGAAGAGGGAGAGCTCGTGGCAAAGTGTTCTCTCTGTCTCTCTGTCTCTCTCTCTGTCTCTCTGTCTCTCTGTCTCTGTCTCTGTCTCTGTCTCTCTCTCTCTCTCTCTCTCTCTCTCTCTCTCTCTCTCTCTCTCTCTCTCTCTCTCTCTCCCTCTCCATCTCCCTCTCTCCCTCTCCTCTCTCCCTCTCTCCCTCTCCTTTTCCCTCTCCCTCTCTCCCTCTCCCTCCCCCTCGCTTCTCCAACCCCATGTTTCCATCCATCATGGAATGCCTGCTACAGGAAGCCTCTCTTGATCTCTCCAGGTGTTGGGTCCCACATATCCTGAATCATTTGGCATTCGTTCTGTACACAATGTGTGTGTATTTTAGTATAGAGGGCAGCATTGCCTAGAGACTAGATGTCCAGAAGCAAGTCAGGAAGATGTCAGTTCAGCATCCACCTCTGGCATATCCTAGTCATGTAACTCTGGACAAGTGTCCCAATATCTCTGTGCCCCTGGGTACTTCTCTAAGACGATAAGTTGCTGAGGAGGTATTGACCTGTATCAGGAGAGGAAGTTTTCTTACCAGGAGTACCAGGAATATATAGAGACAGGGAGAGACAGAAAGAGAGAGAACACTCTGCTAGCATCCCTCCCTCTTCCTAGGGGGCTCAGTTGGTCTAGGAGTATACACCCAAAAAGAAATATATACAGCCCTGGGAAGTGGGTGCCATTATTATCTACTTCTTACAGATGACCAAGTTGAGACTGATACGACTGAAGTGACCTTCCAGGATAGCAAGGTTAAAGAAGTCTCTGAGGCTGGATTTTCTTCCGCTGTGGCACCTCACTGTGTACATGCTTCATGCTCCAAAGAGAACAGAGGCTCCTTGAGGGCAGAGCTGCTCTAGTTTTTGTCTTTGTAGGACCTCGAGTAGTACCTGGAACATAATGAATTCTTCAGAATCCTTCTTAGAATGAGTGGGATTGGATTTCACTACTTCCCTCACAGAAGTTTTTGACTAGAGCTAAAAACTGTGTGTGAACCTTAAAATCATATAAAAAGTGAGTTGTTACTGCCTTGGCCTTTCTTCTTCTTTTCATTGTTATTACTGAGGTTGTTATCAAGTGTAAGCTGATCACATGTTGAGGATGGGGTACAAATTAATGCAACAGCAGTCACTCTGTGTGTGTGTGTGTGTGTGTGTGTGTGTGTGTGTGCATGTATCACTAACTGACACAGCAGGAAAGTGGGCAAGGAAGGATGCAGGGATGGAAGGCCACTGGCAAAGTGCTGAGCAAAATCAAAGTTTTTCTGGGGGACTTGTTGAATGACTGAAAGTAGAGAAAAAGAATAGAAGAAGTTTCCTGAATAAAAAGAGGGAAAGTCAGGAAGACAAAGCCAGGAGGTCATGATCAGAAAATGGAACCTCAGTGTCCAGAATCTTGGAGATGGGGTGGGCTGTGATGGTTCGGAACAGGGTGGGACACTGCCCAGGGAAAGTTCAAGGGAGTGGGGCTGAGTCACAGCTGAAAAGGCTGGGGAACCAGGAGCCTAAGCATGAGAAGAACCGTCAAGGGGAATGTTGAATTCACTGAAGAGGAGAGCAAGGTCCAGACCAAACACCACTGTCCTTCAAAAAGGTGGGAGACAGATCGGAAATAAGAAGAAAACAGCAAGCAGGATGTGGCGAGCATGACCACCCCAACGACAGCCGACCATATGGACTTCCAAGGAGCAGACGTTATTGGAGGAAAGTCATTGAGAAGCTGCTGCGGAGAAATTCAGGTAGAGTGATGTCACAGAAGAAAGAAAAGTGTTCAAAGGTTCAAGGAGAGCCTGAGTTTGCACCTCGCCCTCTGGGAACAAGCTGTGTGAATCTAGCCAAACTTAGGGTCAGCCACTCGATAAACATTTATTTTTACTTTTATCTTCAATTTTATTCATTTTTTAATTTATGAAATAAAACAAGAATTTTCATAAAAAGGAAGATTTTTTTTTTAAAGATGATTACCCATGAAACTGCAAATCTGTTCTGTACAACTCTGGGTAGGCAAACAATTTATGAACAAAGAAGAGATAGAGAGCAGCATACGGTATAAAGTGAATAATTTTGATTACGTTAATTTTAAAAGGATTTTGTACAATAAAACAAATATAGCAACGATCAGAAGGAAAGCAGAAAATTGGGGGAGAATTTTACAGACAGCTTCTCAGATAAAGGTCTGATATCTCAAATATATAAAGAACTTTGTCAAATCTGCAAGAATACAAGTTATTCCCCAATTGACAAATGGTCAAAGGGTGTGAACAGGCAGCGTTCCTATGAAGAAGTCAAAACAATTTATAATCATATAAAAATGCTCCAAATCATTACTGACTAGCTAAAAGCAAATTAAAACAACCTGAAAGCATCATTTTGGTTAAAATAAACATTCTTTGAGCACCTACTGTGTGTGAGCACTGTGCTAAGTATTTAGAACACAGAAACAAAGGAAAAACATGGTCCCTGCCCTGAAAGAACTCACAGCCCAAGTTGGTCCAAACAAGCCACGTACAGAATAAACAGGAAGTAAGACAGGGATGGCACCAGAATTCCAACGGGTTGGCAAAGGTTTGATAGAGAAGATGGGATTGAGTTGGGATTTAAGCCAGGGAATCCAGTGAGTACAAATGAGAAGGAGCATTTTAGGAACAGGGGCCAGCCAGAGAGAATGCCAGAGCTGAGAGATGGAGGGTCTTATTAATGAAGCAGCCAGTGTGATTAGATTGAAGAGTACACGGCAGTAAGTGAAGTGGAAGAAGATTGAAAAGGAGTATGTGTGTGGTGGGAGGGAAGGTTATAAAGGGCACTGAATAACAGGATATTTTGTATTTGATCCTGGAAGCAATAAGAAACCCCTAGAGTCTTTTTACTTGAAGGGCAACATAGTTCAACCTACACTTTGGGAAAATCACTCTGCGGGCTGAATGGAGAATGGATTGGACCAGGGACAGACATGGGGAAGACAAGGCCTTCAGCAGCTATTGAAATAGTACATGTATGAGGTGATGCGGGCCTGTACCAGGGTGGGGACAGTGTCAGAGGAGAGAAGGTGACGTAATGGAGAGATATTGCATATTCAAGGATGGGGGAACTGAGGATGCCACCAACATTGTCAGCCTGAGGGACCTTTCCTGAAAAGTAAGATGGATAGATCAGAAGACCTCTAAGGTCCTTTCCAGCTCAGCAATCACAAATCAACTTTTTGAAGTCCAATAGACTTCCTCTAAAATTATATTAGTAGAAAACCATTAATTGAGGTAGGAAGGTGGCTAAGGCCTTATTCCCTAAGATAGAAGATGAATATGTCAATAAAGCTTTCAAAATTTTAAAAGAATTATATATATTCTTCCTTGTTGGCCCCATGCCATAGCTGGGTATTTCAAAAACATACTGTCATGGTCACAGAAGCATAGACTCAGCATTGGCAGAAATCTAAATGGGCATGCTCTCCAGCCCATAGCTGAGAAATCATCTCTTCTCCATCATTGCTAACAAGCGGTGATTCAGGCTTTGTGTGAAGACCTCAGTGAGGACACCCATGCTCACAAGGTGCCCATTCTGCCCTTTGCTAGTCCTGATCAGTAGGAAACTTCTCTTTATCTCAAATCTGAATCTTCTTCTTGTCAATTCCACTACTGGTTCCAAGCTCTACCTTCTGGAGCCAAATGGAAGAAGCCCTATGCTCCTTCCATAGGACAACCCTTGGAATAACAACAAACAGTTCCCAGGGCCCTCCTTAGTCTTGTCCTCTCCAGATTAAACATTCCTATCTCCTTCAAGGCATCCAGAATGACTTGGATTCATAGATCTTCCCCATCCTCACTGCCCTCTTCTCACTCCCCTGCTTTTCAGTACTCTTCCTAAAATGTGGCTAAAACTCAACACAAGATCTAAGATTTGTCTGGAGCTGAGGACAGAAGGATACTCACATCCTTATTCCTGTAGCTGTGGCTCTCATTGTAAGATTGTGATTGTATCCATGTTCTTCCCCCCCACCCCCTCACTCCCACCCCAGGCTGCCATATCACTCTGTTGACTCATAGGATTTTCGATAAATTTTAAAGCTGGTCACAAAGTTTGTAAATGTAGCTTGATTATATTCATAAACAGGGTGACTTGTTTGCACTTACAGTCAAAAATAATATATCTGATCACGTCATATAATATGTGTAATTATTAAGAAGTAAATTTAGAATTCTCAGAAGACAAATGAAACATAAAACACGCTTTAAGAGGCCTAACCACAATTCATTTCTAATCCACAATTGCAGCGGTAAATCTCCACAGTCTCATTAGCATCTGTATTCCCACATTCTGCTCCATGTGAGACTTCTCAGTAAATAGGCAGGAAGCGCTGCAGGCGTCCGAGGCCATGGACCAGGATGGCTTCAGTGAGGGCTTCTGCAGTCTTCTTCTTTTAACCACAACTTCTAGAGGTCATCTATCTCTCAAACTACATTTGTTTATTCCACAATGGCTATTATGAGAACCAGCCCAGCTCCCTGTGTCTCTTCAGTCCCTAATATAGCTAGTCACAGCTGGGGCCATTTACTCCCTACCTGCATCCTTTGCCTTGTCTCAGATCTGGACTCTAACTGATCTAAGACAAGAGGAACAGAAGGAATCATCTTGGATAACTTGGCATAAAGCCTGCCTGACTGTCCCTCCCACTGTGATCCTAACCCTGGATCAAATAGCCACGTTTTCTTTGTGTTTCCTGTGACTGAGCCCCCAGCCTCACATCCAAATCCAGGAAAGGTATCCCTGCCTGTCAATCAGAAAACAATGATTAGGCACTTACCCAGGGTCAGTGATTGTGCTAGATGTTAGGAATAATGAGCCAAAACAAGCCCACTGCTACATGGGGTATCACGGGAAGGGAATACAACCTTGCTTCTTCCCAAGCCTATTCTGAACCACTCTCCATCTCTGGATTTACTGGTACTGTATACTTTAGGATACGCTCCCATCAGCTGCCCAACCCCTGCTTCTTCCTCATCTACAGTCTAGGTTTTGCCTATCCCCAGTCAAGGCTGTCCCTGTGCCAACCAAACTCTAGTTTTGATCGATATTGCCTCTGGCTGAATTATTCAACATTTACAGACTCCCTGAACCAAAAAAGAATCTCTCAGCACTTCCTTCCTATACTCTCCAAATGACTGATCTGGGCCTACGTGACCAAGCACAAATCAATGACAGTCGGCAGAACTTTCCCCAAGATGTCCCTCTACTGATTGAAGGCCTTGAGGTCATCAGTGTGTCAGGGAACATCGTGTTGCCAGGGGAGGGCTCGGTGACACTGGGCTAGACCACGAGCTCCAAGAGATCCCATCCTACCTTGCAAGGACACCAAAGACAGAAGATTTTCTGGGAAGGACATTCAGACTAAATTCTCAAAAGCCATGGAAAACTCCAGTCAACAGAGAAGAAGGGTGAAAGAAAAAATGTGTTGGGCAGCGGATGGTGGGCCAGGACAGTAAAAGGTCATGACTTTCAAATTTCAGGAAGTAAGAATGATCAATCTTACTTGGCCAATATTTACATTTCATTTTAATATACAATTCTATTTTTATTAATATTAATACTATCAGTCATTCAACAAGTATGTATTAAATCCCTCCTGTGTAACAACACAATGATGAGAGCTGAGTATACAAAGACAAATACACACACACACACAGACACACACACACACACACATGTCCCCAGCCTCAAAAATTGTTTCAGAGAAGTGTGGGTATCCTTTCATGTTCAAGATATTGCCCCAAAAAGTCTTCTGGTCTTTACCATTGAACAAGACAACATCAAAGATAGTGTGTTGTGTACTAAGAAAGCATGGATGGGAATCCTGTCTATCCTTTAAACTCTGCTCAAATAGTACTTCTCTAAGAAATCTTCCCCATTCACATGCCCCTTCCCTTTCCCTCAGAGTGGGAAGGTCCTTCTTCCATTTATAGTCCTGGGCTTATATATGTTATACAAGTTTCATTCAGAATTTCTGTTATTTGATTACATGGCTAATCTCCCTAGCTAACTTATGAATGAGGGCAGGACTCATGACCTCCTCACTGTGGTTTAGTGAGCATCCCCAGATGTGAGATAATAGGATAAGCCATATCAGCCAAATACTCTTTTGTAAGCAAGCTAAGACCTCTGTAGACAAGGTGCAAAGGTAGCATGAAGGTCAGGAAGACAAGAAAATGTGGCTTAAGAGGAGAGGGCACTAGCAGCTGGAGGGTTCCAGAATGGAGTCAAACACAAGGTTGTGGTTGAGATGCAATGCTGTTTGTCCTTCATTCTCCAAGAGAACTGGGGCATCAGGAAGCTGAAGGGACAGAGACAAAAGTGCAGAGACAATTCATTCCAGGAATGGGCATGGCCAGTGAAATGCTACAGGGATGAGAAACTAAGTGCTGTGTGAGGAACAGAGAACATGCCACTTTGGCTGGATGGATCCCAGAAGCAGAGTAATGTACAATGAGCCTAGAAAGGTGGGTTTGAAACATTATCCTCGATGCAATAGGAAGCCATGAGATATTATTGACTGGTGGTATGCACTCAAAGAAAATAACTGAAACTAGACAGAAGATGAATTGAAGTGAAAAAAAAAAAGATCAGTCAAGCAGTATAACTAAGAGGCCATTGAAATAGTCCAGTCCATTGGGTCAATCACCCGGGCAGCTTTAAAGGAAAAAGCTGCACAGCCTAAGCATTGAAGAGCAAGTCAAACCTTCTCTTTCCCTGAGATTGTGAGCAATGGGGACTGTGGAGGTCCCAGGATAGAACCCCCTAAAACAGATGTGATCTCAGAGGGAATTTTCCTGCAGATCAGAGGGGCTTGGGAATCAGACCATGCTATTTCTGACAAGTTAAGGAAAGCTTTGTGCTGTTAGAGATATTTCATTAACCTGTGTGCTTTCAGGGTAGCAATGACCCCTTTCAAAGAATGACCCCAGCCAAATTCTGAAGTCTCCAGAGGAAATGGGTGGAGAAATAGAGATTGTTTTAAAGATACTGCTGGGTGACCAGGTCTAAGGAATCAGAGTTTGGGGTCTAAGTAACTCATGACTTATATTGATGTCTCTTTCAATACTTATCACAGGCCTTGTGAATGATTTTTTTTGAGGTGAACTAGAGTTACAGACAATTCTAAATGAAGAAACTCCCTCTGTCTGTGAATGCATATCAGTATCTCTCTGCAAATTTACAATCATTTGTCTGGAGTCCCTCAAAACGTGAGTGTCATACCCAGGGTCATGCAGATAGTATTTGCCAGACTTGAACCCTGGTCTTCTTTGACCAAACGACTGGTATTCTGATATGCAACTGAGTATCCTACGGAGGCAGACGCGGGGTCTGGATCTTTGACTTTCTTGGCATAAGGGACTCCCAGGGAAGAGAATTAATTCTGGTAATGCAGGTTGGCCCCTTTTAAACACCTTAAAGTCTTCAAGAGTTCCCTGGGGCCTGAGACTGATGCCCAGGACCAGTCACCCACAACACGTTGGACACGGAATTTGGACTCAGGCCTCCCTCTCTGGCTTGGAGGCTGCTTCCCTATCTGTCGGGTCAGGCAAGCATCGACAGTAGATGCTCAATGATAAATGTTTGCGAAATGGAGTTTGTTGAATCTAATACTAATATAGATGTGTATGTTCACACACACTTCAGCTCTTTGTGAAGCTCTAACCCACCAAAAGCGTCCAAGCTAGATGCTCAGTCTGTCTGTCACTACCTGCAACCCCTTCTCCCATCTACCTCCTCAGGTACACAAGCAGGAAAGAGATTTGGGGCTGAGAGGTCTTATTCAAGTTTCCTCAGTTTTTCTCTATGTCCAGTCTTGGATAAAGAATAACCAAAAGATTATTCTCTTCTACTGGAAGCAGGAAAGGCAAAGCCCAAGGACTGGGAGTGGGAGTGGTACTAACACTCGGAAACAACTCTACCGGTCAGTAGGAATCCTAATGTTACTTGAAATGAATGGAGAAGAGGAGCTCTTTAGTGAGGATCAGCCACTCCAGCTCCCTCATCTCTGCCTTGCTGATCTTGAAAGGAAGGCCTGATAGACCACAGAGATGATATATAGGGCAGGGGCTCCAGTGAATGCTGAGTATCTCTGGAGAAAGAACTAGTGGTCCTTGAAAGAGGCACAGCCTCAGGCTGCCAGCTGCAAAGCATTGTTCCTGACCTTGCTCTTTCACCCCTTGCACACACTCAGCAGTATGGTTTGTCTTCTTACACTCTCCACTCAAAATGGATTTTTTTTTCCTTTTTGTTTCCACTATCAATGCCCTTGATGGTATACTCAGAAGCCTACATCCCATGCTCATCTTCCCCTTACTGGCCTCAGAGACCATCCCCTGGATAAATGATTCTGATCACTCTCCATAAAATGACCCTCTTCTTCTTCCTCTGCCAACCAGGTCACATAAGACCACTGCTCACAGCTCTCCATTGGCTCCCTACTACTGACCAGGTCAACTGAATTCAAGATTTAATTTGCCTGTTTGTAAGTTCCACTAATTGAGAGACAGACAGAGACAGAGAGACATAGAGACAGATAGAGTTAGACAGTGATAGAAATAGAGAGACAGAGAGATGGAAAATTTGACTTTGAGGCCTGGGACATGGGAGCCAATATGAAACTGACTTTGCTACACCATCAGGTTCATGACAAAGGATTTTCTTTGTGATTTCCATTGCTGTAGTTCAACATGGGGAGGGCAATGCTGTGGGGGCACATTATAAATACTGGTAAAATTCAATGTATTATAAAAGAGAAAATGTTGCAACGCTTGATTCTCATTATCACTACATGAATATCTCAACTTCCTTTTATAATGATGAGGTATGATATTTCTAAGTTATCCTAACTGGCATTCACAGTAATAACACATTAAAGCAAGCCTGATCATGATGAAATTAGAGGAAACTGGGTTCAAATCCCATCCTTGACAATTAGCGACTGTGTGAGTCAATGTCCCAGGCAAGTTTTGAAAATAACGAGATGGTGCACATCTCCATTGATACAGGGACTTTCCTCACTGGGCATTTTCTGTATCAATTGAATCACAGATCTGGATGGAGATGAGAGAGACAGAGAGACAGAGAGAGAGACAGACAGAGAGACAGAGACAGAGAAGCTGAGACCAAGATAGAGATTTATAGATATTTTAGTAGAACCCCATACCAGCTCCATGACTTAGCAAACAATGCTACAAAATCGGCCACATTCTGTGGGGTTCTTGAAATTTCTCTTGCCCACTAGGAACAAGCTGACCTAGGCCTTTGAATTGGTGTGGCTGAAAGTCAAGTCTTCAGAACGTTTTGTCTGAAAAATATGAAATGATAAAAAAAAAATTGGGGGTTCTTGGAGTCCCCTATAATATATCAATGAAATCAAAGATATCTATGTATATGTATGTATATATACATATATATGTGTTTGTATGTGTATCTACGCATGTATCACAACATCTTTAAAGCTCTTTTAAAACTCACAAGAGTTTTTCAGGGTTTTTTGGGGAGCAGTAAAGCTGTCCCCTTTCCACAATGGCATTTGCGCATTAATGTAGAGCAGCCATGCACTATTTTATTATAAGTCATTTAAATTACAGCTCAAAGTGACTTACCAAAATACTCTCAATATTCTAAGTATGGGTTTACGCATGTATGTATATTCTTATGAGTAGAGAATTAATATAATCACAGGATTTAGTAAATGTGTGATTACAAGGTATTAAACCAACTGCAAAATTTCTGCCACAGCCTTCATCATGGCTGAGCAAGGTCCATTTTCTCTGGGATCTTATGTAACTTGGCCCCAGGAAGTTCAAGCCAGAGCAGACATACAGGAGCAGAGGTGGTTTGTGGATGAAAACCGTAGCATCATGCAGGGGAAAGAACAAGAGAAAGGCATTTCTCCCTCTTTGAATTGCCATGGCAAGTGACAATGACTGGACCAAGAGAAAATAGCCCATGAAAAAGTTTGAGAGTTCAGGGATTCGATAGGGCTTGAGGAACAAGTGAAGAGATAAATTCCAGGCAGACACAGATACAGTCATTTAGTCATTCAAAGGATAAAGGAGCCTGTGTAATGGGACAAGAGCCTTGGCATCAGATAACTGAGTGTTCACCATGTTGAACAAATACACGTTTCATTCAGGCAGGCAGGCAGGCAGACAGACAGACAGATGGACAGGTAGATAGATGAACAGATGATTTCTTAAAGATATACTATGGGCTGCACAGAAGATACAAATATAAGCAAATGAGATGTTCCTTCTTATGGGGGGAGATAGAATTTATGAGAAGCATTAGCGAGGGATAAGGAGAAGAAGTGACCAGACTGGGATGGAAAGAAGGAAGTGGAGTCAGAAGAAGGGTTAGGGGAAAGAAAGATGAAGCAAAATTGGAGTCCTTCCCAAAATGGGGAGATCAGAAAGGAAGTCACTAGTGAGCTAAAAAGGGGTCCAGGGTGGCAGGTGTTGGGGAGGATACAGCCCCTAGGGAGTATTGAGTCAATAGTACCAGGGCATAGTGTGTGCACTTGCAGGACAGTGCCCCTCCCAGGGCTTGGGAGGTAGGAGCTATTATTGTTATTATCCCATCTTAGTAAATGCCTTGGTTCATATCTAATTGTGTCTGCTGTATGGCTGTTAAGGGGAAGATACCTTGAGTGGGAAGGGAGAGGAGTTAATAAATTGTAGACCCCACAAGATTATCCCAGAGATCCCAGAGATCAAGTGTATTTCTGGGAACCCAAGCCAAAAGTTCAAGTACGATTGGGACAGTAATCAAGAGAGATGACAAATTTATGTAAGTGGCAGCATGGTCTACTGGGCAGAGAGATGACTTCAGAGTCAATGCCTGTGTCTCCTATATCCTATCTGTATGACTGTAGGCAAGTCATTTTAACCTCTCAGTATTCCAGGGACTAATATTCCAGATATTCTCAATATTCCAGACACCAACCTAAAAAGTAGCAGTCCATATCTACCTTCATTGGTAGCTGAAGATTCTCTCTGGAAGTTACAAAGAACAAGGAAGTCTTTTCTGGGTCTGTTTTACAGGATATGGAAGAGATTGGTTGGTCCCTCAGGTTTCTTCAGAGATCATATAACAAAACACCAAATTCTTACTTTTAAGGAGTTCAGGCTATTGTTTGCAAAAGACACCATACCTTCCTCTTTGTCTCAATATTCCACGTAACAAAAAATGTTTTCATTGCTGTTGTTTAGAGAAGCATTCCTGCCCTGTAGTGATTGCTTTAGGGTCTGATTTCTAAACGTGAAAGAAGGCATGTTAAGTATTGTTTTTATTCTGTTACTGATGACTAAACAATCTGGGTCCCCATGGTGTTTAGCAGCACCAAAAAGTACCATTTGCTGATTCTTAATTAAGAAGTGAAACTATGAATTTAACACATACACAATACCTCACATAGAACTGTTAGCTGAAGACAACATTCTCCGCCTCTCCACAATGTGAAAATCCATGTTTATACATCTACTGTTCACTCTGTAGACAACAGAAGCATGGAAACCTCTCCCAGAAATGGAGCACCGGGTTCTAGAACCAAAGTCACAGTTAGGGATGTTCCTTCCCCAAATGGGGTGGAAATGAAAATAATCAGAACCATATTACCCAACTCAGAGCCACAGGCAGTTTTTTGGATAGAGTCATCTTGTGTGTATATATGCATACACACATATACATATATGTGCATATGTATTTATGTTTGTGTGTATATTTATTTATATGATGTCTCTCTGACAGTATCACTTACATACACATATGCTCCAAATTCCTATTTATATAAATATTTTCTATGACATGTTTCCATGCTGTCTACCAGCAAGATCCTGGAGGGCAAACACTGTTTCATATTTGTCTCTGCATCCCCATGGACGCATGTTTACTGATTTTCTTCAACACTATTTTTCTGAAGAATTATTGAAGTTGATCAGCCTCAGGCATCAGAGATCTACATGTTACACACATATAAGCTGAAATAGTCTGCAAACCAAGAATAGTACAAAAGAATTAGTGTAAAAGATGTTATTGGAGACATGGAGGACTGAAAGAGAAGTCCAGGCAGTCATGTAGCAAGACAGAGAGAAGATGGCTGAGCAGCCTGCATAAACCATGGGCATCCATGAGATGTAAGGAAATGGAAGGGAAGACTCAGCATATTGAAGTGACCTCTTATGGAGAACTGACAAGAAGACACGAACAATGGTCCATTGGGATGCAATCTACCTCATTGAACAGAGTTCACATTGAGGAAAACCAGCAAAAAATACCAAGTCCCATACATTTAGATGGAACTTTGATGTTTCCAAAGATCTTTACACACCTAGCATGTGTAAGTTTCACAACTTTGAGCTGGAGATACTAGAGGGAATGCAATGCTTTCTTGCTTTATTTTCCAGGTGATATATATTCAATTCCTTGGTGACAGCTGAAGGTGTTGGATTTGAAGGAAGACTGGGTTACTATCCAACCTATGGCACTTGCTAGTCTAGTGCCCTGAAGCAAGTATCTCCATGGCTCCCTCTGCATAAGGTTTGGTAGGTGTTTCCAGGACTTTTCATTTATGGGTAAGAATGAAAACCTATGGATTAGGTCCCACCTACCTGTGTGCCACAGTGGGGAGAACATCTACATTTCAGTCTTGACCCTGTGGTTGGCCAGTTGTGGGACCCTGAGAAGTTATTTCTCTGGGACTCATTTTCCTTGTCAACAACGTAAGATGGGCTATACTGAATGAGCTCTGTGCTGGAACGTTCTATGCCAATAGGACTTGTAGTAGCAGTTAAGCATTTAATATTTAAAATATTTACTATATAGTTAAGTCGCTCTTATTCATGGACACAGCCAAGGTTATGACAGGAAAAGCAGTCCTAGAGGGGTTGTGCTCCCCATCACTGACAGGAACATGCCAAGAAGCAGGATGACATATCCAGCAACATCTGGGAGCATGACCCAAAAGGTTAGTTTTAGCCTCCAAGGTTACTCACGCAGGATGCATGAGCACATTTTATCATCTCCTATTTCTAACGTTGCTGAAGTTGTGAATTATGAAACAAGCAGTTACTGAGCACTTAGTAAGCACCTACTACATACCATGATACTTGGCAATGAAGATACAAAGAAAACAAATGGCCCCTGCCCTCAAAGAGCTTATATCCTATTTGGAAGACAACATGAACACATACAAGTAGTGTGAAGAGAGTTGCATTGGAAGTTGAGAGTGTTCTATATTCCTTGGATTTTAAACTGGAGTGAGGGGAAAAGATCAGTATCCTGGTCTGTCACAATATGGCTTTCCTCAGTAACCAGTATATTCCCATGACAACACAGACTTGATGAATATAAAGAACTTAGGGAAAATTATGAAGACTCATAGGAATTGATATGAAGAGAAGTAAGCAGGAAGTAAAAAACAATTAACACAGTGACCATAAAAATCCAAAGGAAAACAACATGGAGGAACTATCCAAATTCTGATCATTGCAGTGACCAGTTGAAATTGCATTGGACTGACAATGAGCATCCTCAGTCCTTTAAGCGGAGAGGTACTGAGTGAGGCATATATTGTTAGCATGGTCAAGGCCCTGATTGGTTTTACTGAACTGTCCTTTTCTTATTACAAAAGGCAGTTCTGTAAGATCAATGCAGTTACAAACTATAATTTCAGAGAATTGGTGTAGAAGGGATGGACTTAACTTTTTAGACATAGCCAACGAGGGAATTGACTTTGCTTTATTATGCATATTTGTTATAAAAACTCTCTCTCTCTTTCCTTCTCTCTCTTTCTCTTGTTCAATTGCAAGAGAAGACAAGGAGAGAAAAAAGTGGTCATCAGAAAAAATAAACTAAAAAAGGAAAAAAGAAGAAAGTTTGGTTTTTTTTTAATACAAAGCATTTGGTATGAGGAAGTAACAGTAATTTAACATTTTAAAGGGGAATGTTTACATTTATTTTAAAAAAATACCCTTAGAAAGTCCCTTTTACCATTTCAATAGCTAAATTCACTGGGCCTGGTTCCAAGGCAACCTCATGCTTTATCTCTTCCATTCTGTCCTTTTGCCTTTCTACAACAAATGGTGTCAGAGAAATGACAGAAAGGGCCAGCCAAGCTTTGTAAAATTAAGGCAAGGATATACTTGTCATCTGTTTACCTCCCTGCATGATCCCTGAATGGAAATTGTCCCAGGTTTCCCTCCTCCAGCCATTCTCCAGAGGGTTTGAGGCAAGTCAGGCAGAGGGTCTTGCCATTTCTGGCAGGAACAGGATCACCATTTATTCTGTAAATGCTTACACTTATCTATCTCCCCATTTAGCATGTAAGCTCTTTGAGAGTAGGAATAAGTTCATTCTGTGTCTTTCTATATTAAATACCTAGCACAAAACATGACACATAGGATGTACGTGATGTGTGTGTGTTCATCCTTCATTGCCGAAGAAGACCATGCCATCAGAGAAACAGTGACATGACTTGCACTTGACTTTGTTTTTTGAGTGAGGAAGGGCTGTGCAGGTCACCAGCCTCACTTCTCCTCCAGAGCCATCTGAATCCAGTGACCAGATATTCATCAGGATGACTGGAGATGACCTAGGATGAGGCAATTGAGGTTAAGTGACTTGCCCAAGGTCACACAGCTATTGAATGTCAAGTGTCTGAGGTGAGATTTGAACTCAGGTCCTCCTGACTCCTGCACTGGTGCTCTGTGCACTGCACCATCTAGCTGCCCACAGATGTGTGTGAGAAATACTTGATGACTGTTAAGTTATTTTGTGATGCTAGTCTTGCCAATGGACACAGAGAAAACACTAATGTCATAGGAATTCCCCCTTTCTATAGGAAGGGGAGCAGAACAACATTTTCATGGTGCTTAGTATACGCCAAGCACTGCCCTAAGGAATTTACAAATACGACTTCATTGGATCCTCACAACAACCCTTTAAGAGTAGGTCCTATCATTTTCCCAATTTATAGTTAAGGAAACGGGGACAAAAAGAGGTTGGGTCTGAAAACGAATTTGAACTCAGCTCTTCATGACTCCCAGAGTTCTATCCTCTAACCACCTATGCCTCTATGGGACCATAATTAGTACTTTCTAATTTGTATATTCTGGCATATAGCTTTAACATCTCACATTATATCCTGCATAATATGTGACATTAAATCCTGTAAAGGTCTGTTTTGTTTTATACAGCTAACAGGGTCCTACAATGTTGTATATGAAATACAGTTTTGAAATTATGAATCCAATTATCAATTCGCTGTGGATTGCTATTTAAAAATTAATACCTCAATAAATCAAAGCTTGCATGGTTAAGTGGCCTCATGTTCCTCATCTGTAAAAACAGAGAGTATAATACCTGTATAACAATACCTGTATTATCTACCTCACAAGGATGGAGTGAGAATCAAATCAGATAATGTATATAAAGGTATTATTGAAATGTAAGTTAGTGTTATCAACATGAATTCTCCTCTCCTTTCTTCTCCTTCATGCACTTGGGTCTCCAGTTAGTAACAGAGAGGATTTAAATGACACCCCGCATTAAATCATTCATTTTAAGGAAATAAATCATCTTTTTAAAATGCCACAACCCAAGGACCATTACTCCAAAAAGATCCAGATACATGACTGGAATCTCTGTATTCCAATTCATTTGCAGATCTACCACTGTGTAGGTTCATAACTTAACGGAGATGTCAGTGAAGGGTTTGAGAAGGCAAAGCCACCAACTTAAGCCAGTAAATTCTGAAATACAGCCTTACTTGTTTAAAAAAAAAACTGTTGCATCAAGCTTTGTTTTTTAAATTTTCTGCAAGGATAAACTGTGAAACAATTGAGAATGAGTTTCAAAATATTTGTCTGACCCTGGTGAAATTAAAGAATACTATTAGTGATTGATCATTGAGCCTAGTACTAAGGGTTAGTCTCCTCCCTCTGGAATAGAATGTCACCAAGAATCTTCATTCATTCATCTTCATACTTGGCTTCTCTCTGTGTCCTTTTATATTCGCCTGAAAACATCATTCCTAATTCACTTGTCATCAAATAGAGTCACTGCTCTGACAGCTGTGGGTGTGGTTCTTTCACTCTTAAATTTATAGATAAGAATACAGAATTACAGACAATTTTTTTAAATTAAAAAATGGAGGAAAATATTTTTTTTTTCACTTTTAAATCTATGGACAATACAGAACTAGAGACAATTCTTTTAAATAATGCATTACTAATGGTCAAGGAGCAGAAACAAGCAAACAAAAAACCTTTCCCTTGCAGACTATGTTAATAAACACTCAGAATTTTGGATTGTTCTGCACATCTCTTTCTCCTCTTTTCTCCCTCCCGTGTGCGTGTGTGTTTTGCTCTTAGCTTACACATTCACCAAATTAACTTCACATATGACTGTCTGGAGCATAATGATACTAAGCTGAATTGTAAAAGCAATGTAGGGACTGGGAAACGGATGTTAAGGAAACAACATGTTCAAGACTCTGAATAAACTCACCCTGGGCTGGTCAGAGAGGGTAGGGGTTTCCTCAAGACCCAGACAAGATATTGAGGCTTGAATATGAAAGTGTCAGCTCAGACATGATCTACCAAGTCAGTCCGCAAGTCCAGTCTACCTGCCCTGGTCAATGACATGGCCATGGGTCTGTCACTGAGTTCGCTTCTAAGAATGAACACAGAACAATTCCAAATCCTCTTCCTCCTGAGTTTCTGACCCAAGACTTGCACAGATAGGTTTTAGAGAAACCCCCACACCTCTTGCAGTTCTCAGTAAACAGTCAGTTTAAAATTTAAAAAAAAAAAGTTTTGCCTCCAGTGCTTTATGGGATCTTAAGCTGGAGGTCACCTTGGGGGGTGGGTCAGATCAGGAACCTAAGACTCATGGAAGTCATTTGACTTGCCCAGGTTTACAAACCTCTCACATGAGGGCTGTAATTAGATTCCAATTCTCTCCTGATTCTGAGGCCAGTAGTCTTTCTACCATATCAGTGACAAGCATATCATGCCTATGTCATTTGATAAAAGCTCCAAGAAAATCATTGAGAAGAAGGCAGACAAATGTGAGACTATTTCCATAGGATGGAAAAGGAAAGGATACAAGCTCCACTAAAAGCCCTACACGCTGCCCAGACACTTAAGGGGCCTGAGCATTCACCTGGGAATTCAGACACTTGCCTTCCAGTCCCAAGAGTTAGCATTAAAAGCTACTGGATTCCAAGTATGTTTTGCGTAATGTCACATGTATAATCGAAATCATGTTGCTTGCCTTTTCAAAGGGTGGAGAAGGGGTTAGAGGGATCACAAGAATACGGAAATCATATTTTTAAAAGAATGTTAAATAAAATTTTTAAATAGAAGAAGCAGCTATGGAACTCTTGGCAAGTCAACAACTCTCTGGGTCTTCATTTCCTCATTTATCAAATGAGAGGATTGGGTATCTTCTCTATGTCCCCTTTTAGTGTTAGGTTTATTTAATTCTATAACATATTCATAATAGACACAACATAACTAAATTTATTATTTGAATTAAGATATAAAGTTTTTTTGGAATTATGTCCCTTGAAATAATACCTAGAGATAGAAAGGATGTCTCCTAGTCTTAGAATGATAGATCTGGAGGCAGATAACCCCTTAAATATCTTTTAAGTCTAATTCCCTCATTTTACAAATGAGAAAACTGCGACCCAGATAATTTGAATGATTCTCCCAAGAGTATAGGCAATATATCATAAAAGTGGGATTTGAACCCAGTCTCTCTGACTTTGAATTCAGCATTTTTTCTCATTGAATTGTGCTTCTCCACAACCCCCCACTCTTACGAGATCTTCCGTAACTATCGACTGATAGATGGATCTATTGGACAAGTAAACTTCTGTACTTACAAGAGCCCATGAAACTGGCATAGGTCCATATTGCATTTAAATATTCCATGTGTTTTTCGAGAGCCAATGGGATTTATTAAAAATCCGTAGATAAGATATAAGCATGTTGTTTCCTTTTAAATTACTTTTAGGAATGTTTTGCATGATTGTATATGTATAACCTATGTTGGATTGCTTACCATCTGGGGAGGGAGAGGGCAGAGAAGGAGAGAGGGAGGGATAGAATTTGGAACTCAAAACATTAAGTAAAAAAGTATTAAAAGACAATTTTAACATGTAACTGGGGGAAAATAAAATATTATATATTAAAAGGATAAATTATTTTGAGGGTCACAAGTTGCAATCTGTGTGTTATCTGGTGTCTTCTGTGCATATTTTTTTCTATAAAACCAGAGATAGAAATATGGGGAGCAAATATGGTTTTGACAAACCCAGAAATGTCAAAGAAGTATGAAAAGGAAAGGTATCTGTGTAGAGATAATTGGTTTTTTCCAGATCTTAACAAATGGCTCAGTTCTACAGTAATCTGTATGTAATTACCTTACCTGAGATGAATAAGCACACTTTACTACATGCTTCAGCTTAAGGAAAAATACCCCAGCATTTCATAATGCCAGGGGATCCCTCAATGCTTTGTGTCTATATCTCTGAAGGGGAAAGAAGGTATTTGGCAATGATAACCCAAGACCTTCCAGGACAGTGTTTGCTTAAACTCTTTAGAAGGTTCATGACTTTTGAGGGAATATTTCTTTTTATTCTTAATTCTAGTAGATGATCATTGTTACATTCCAGGTTAGGTATGTATTTTAGTTCCAGTTATTTCTTGTAGGGGATGATGAGAAGGCAGAAAATTTCTTCAATCATGCATTGGCAAATGGATAACATCCCATTTTCCTTTCTAATTTGTAAGGGAATCCTTAATCTGTTTACTTAGCTTTCAGAACGCACTAGGGAAGCTTCTGTTTTTTCTCTGCAGCCTGCAGTTAGCCTCTGCAGACAGAGTTTCTTTTGAAGCTAATGTCAGCTCTGCTGGCAGGGAGAAAAATAAGAATCCAACCCTAAAATGATAGCACCTCTTTACATATTGCTGAAAACAATGAACTGTGTTTGTGGTCCTTGAGGGGTAGCATTCTCCTCAACAGAACCCCAACCAAACCCTTTGTTATACTTAAGGCAGATTTGTTTTTTCTTTTTCCCCCAGAGAGGCAACAGGTGTCCTCTGAGGTTGGTGCAGCTCTCAAATCAATCTTCTCCGCTAACTGGGTATGTCTGCCACTGCTTGTGGAGTACATGAAGAGTCCACACTCCCAAAGAAAAGGACAAATGACAGGAAGAGATAGAATAGGGGAAAAACAAAGAGAAGAAATAAGATTTTAAGAGGAGTTCAAAAATTAATCCTAATAAACATTCCATAATGTCCTGAGGAGTAGAGATTATAACAGATTCCATGATGAGGACATGGATAAGCATTTTCTAGATAACCAATCCCACAAACCAAGAGTCAAAGTGGAAGCACAGCAGCCTCGCACTTCAGCCTTAAAAAGATTAAATCACAGAACAGATTCTGATTCAGGCAGAAGTCTTGGAGAACATCCATCGTGCTGACCAGGATGAAGATCTATCATGAATCCAAAGATTATGTTCCTCCCCCAAAATGTAGCAGCTCCCTGCCAAAAGTCATGGCCAGTACATCCAAAGACTACCAGATTTGAAGTTTGGCTCTTCATCTTCAACCTTATCCTGTAATGTCACTCACAAATTCTTCACTTCTCTTATCGTAACAAAGAATGAAAACTACACAGTGCGTTCTAGTGTCTACACAGCTTCTTTGGACTTGGAAAGGCCTATGTTCACATCCAGACATTGACACACACTGCTATTTGACCCTCAACAAGTTACTTAACATTCTGATGTCCCAAGCAACTCTCTAAGATTACAAGGTACAGAATGGGGACCTTTATGTAGTAAGAAGGGAGTTTCCTCTTTGGGGATTTCTCACACTGATGAAATAATAGCTTGTGTTAAAAAAAAAAAATAAAGAACCAAAACAAAAAAGCCATCAAGCCTGATTCTGCTCTTGAAGATCTTTATAACCAACTCAGACATAGTCTCTTCTGCTCCCTTTGTCTCTTTCCTGAAGAGTGTCTGGTGCATTAAAGCTAGCATCTCATGTTAGTGACAGCAGATCCCATTTCTCTGGTGCTTTGGGATTTATAAAACTATTTGCTCTTGGCCCTGTGGAAAAGGGAGTCTCAGAATGAATCACCTTATAGGAGAAGAAGGAAGGAAAGAGGAGGAGAAACTATGGTTTGAAGAGAAGTAACTCAGACAACTAGGAAATGTCAGAAGTCAGATTTCACTTTAGAACCCAGGCTGCCAAGGTCAGTGCTTTAACATCTATTACCTCTCAACCTGAGATTCATGATCACAACTTTCCTAGAAAGGAGCTACAGTGTGATCATTCCCATTGACCAGAGACACAGAAAAGAGTAATACTCAATACTTTGGAAATATTCAAAGCATTTCCCAAGATGTGAATCCCTTGAGACACAAAGAGCTTACATTTTTGTCTAAATAGGCTAACCATGACAATAGAAGTTACTGATGTTTTCCTAACTCCTGTCCATTTACAAAGTGCCTAATATATATTCTCTCTGATCATTCTCAGAACATCTCTGGGAGTTAGGGAAGGAGTGACTGGCCTGTGTCTCCCCATAACTAACTCTTGGTCAGGAGCCAATGAACAAAGCATCAACAAATATTCAATTACAAACATGTTAGTAACAAGCTAATTCTGTCAAAAGAGACTTTGTTGGAGACACATCTCCATGTTCAACTATGGCCCACAGAACTATTTCCTGTGAGGGAATGATCATAGGCATAGATTTTATGCAGAATTTTAAAGTCTGTCTGTAGAAGTCATTCACTACTAGAATAATTCAAATGAAAGATTATTGGTCAACCACAAGAAGTCTAAAAAAAATGAAAAGTAGAAAGAGATCAGAGACATATCTTAGAACACAAAATGTTAGAATATAAAATAATTGGGTTGAAAGGGATACACATACATGCATATATACACACATACATGTGTATATATGTATACATATGTACTTTGCTGTATAAATGTATATATTGCATATACACACATATATGTATTTATGCATATGTGTCTATGTATACTTAAATAATACCTTAAAATATTAAATACAGAACAGGTGATAGTAAAGGGACCTTTGGAATGTCAATTCTGGGAAAGATGCTGGAACACAGAACACATAATGGTTGAGCTGGAAGGGACCACAGAATACAGTCATAGAATGTCAGAATTCAAAGGAACTTTAGAACCAAGAAATGATATCAGAGTTCAGTGAGACTTTAAAAATAACCTATGTTATTTTAGAGCTCAAAGGGAACTTTAGAACATAGATACAGGATATGGGCTCTGTCAGGGGACTGGTCAGATGCAGAACATCTGAATGAAGGATAGCAAATAATGTCGGCATTAGAAAGGGCCTTAATATATAGATTGTCAGAGATAAAGGAGCTCTAAGTCTGGCAATCAGTCAGTAAACAGTTATTAAGCACTTCCTCTGTCCCAGGTACTGTAGTCATTATTGAGCATGCAATGAAAGGCAACAGCTATGATCCTGCCCTCAAGGAACTCATATTCTAACCATACCCACAGAACATATATAGTATGTAAGATAATCTCCAAAAAAAGACAGTAACAACAAAGATGTGGGTTGGAGTTGAGGAGTTGGGGTTTGATCTGAGCCTTGAAGAAATCTAGGGCAGTCTCACAATAGAGGTGAAGAGGAAAAGTAGTCCAGGCATGGAGGATGGCCAATGAAAATAGAATGTGTGGAAAAATTAAATTGTAGAAAGACTGCAAAGGTAGAGATGGACCACACTGTGAAGGGTTTTAAATGGGGTGTGTGTGTGTGTGTGTGTGTGTGTGTGTGTGTGTGGCTTATGAGGTTACAGGAGACTGCACCAGTATGATGGCTGTGTGAATAGACAGGAGACACATGCAAGAGATGCTGAAAAGTTAAAAACAATGAGACTTGGCAACAGATTGAAGATTACAACCTTGGATCACTGAGAGGAAGCAGGTGCCCTCAACACTAATAATGCAATCTGGGGACAGGCTAAGGCTTGATAGGAAAGAAGGAAAGATAAGTAGCTCCAGTTTGGTAGAATGTCAGAACTGGAGGAAACTTCAAAACACAGAATATAGGATTTCAAAATCAGAAAGACCTCCTAGCGAAGAATGTTGGGATACAGAATGTTAGTTTTAGGAGGGACCTTATACTCTAGAATATGAGATGTTAGAACTGGACAGGTTCTTAGAACATAGTACTTTTAATATCAGAGAAGAACTGGACCTTAAAAATCACCTTGTCCAAGCACATAATATACTAATAGAGGAGACTAAGGCCATAGAGGAGAAAAGGTTTTCGCAAGGTCATGTCACCAAAAAAAAACTAATCTCCTGAACCTCAAGCTGCACAAATAGTGAAAGTTAGGTATGTACTTATTACAAGGGTTAGTAAGACTAGTTTCTTCCCCCCACACGAATAAACATTCAATTATGACTCATTATGATGACTGTCTGAGACAGCCATTTTTACCTTTGTGGTGGGCCAGTTTTAACTTGTTTTGTGCTAGAGAAGTTTGGTACTTAGTAAAACAATGCATTCTGAATGAGCTCCTCTTATACATAAGGTCATAGATTTACATATAATAAGGATCTTCAAGGTCATTTAGTACACCCTTCACTTTACAGATGAGGAAACTGAGGCCCAAACAAACTCAGTAATCTGCCCAAAGCCAAACAGGTAATGAGAATCAGAGTCTGGTTTCACATCCAGGCCCATAAAATACCCATACACTTTAGAAGCTGTTATTGTAGACTCCTGGAGACAGAATGACACATATTCCCTCTGATTTTGACCAAGACACTGTTCTGGTAAAGTTTCTGAGTTGGTCTGGAATCTGAGGTAATAAAATTACCTCTAATCCCTCTTCCCCTTTCTACTCCTTCCCAATTCACAATATTTTATATACACAAATGTTTCATAAACAACTCAATAAGAGATATGGTCCCTTCTCTCAGGAAAGGCTGTGCCTCATTTTAAGAATAAATAGCCTAGAAGACAAAAGATACTAATGAATAATGAGTGAAGAGTCTTATACAGAAAGAAGCTAAAAATGAATCTTCCTGATTAAAGTGGAGAAGATTCAATGGAAAGAGATTAAGTACAAAAAGGTTTGGGACCATCAGAAAGTCAGTAATTTGACTGGCCCAGTTACTTGAGATGCAACTGACACCTAAATACATTATTACTTTTATCTTTACCTATTTGACAACAGTTACTGGAGAACCTACCATGTTATCAAGGGTTTTCCTGCCTCCATCTTGGCTATTGCTAGGTATTATCAAATTCTTGCCATCGATATGCTCTGCTTATTTTTTGTCAATAGTAACTGACGAAGAGACAGTTGTTATGTCATTGCCAATAATAACCAATGAAGAGACATTTAGGAGGCAGAATACTTGGAAGGAGCGGGGATTCTCTTCTTTGACCTCTGTCTCTGATTTGTTTAAGGGCCTCAATTTCTCAGGGACTGATTATGTGGTATTAATGTTTCAAAACTATTCAGCCTTTGGAACATCAAATAAATTTGAGGAAAAGATCACTTTTGTAATGTGTAGAAAGTGAAATATGGTGCACTGGTCATCAAATCAAATGCTTTTTTGCCTCACCCTTCCTAAAGGATGGCAGAAAAATGATGCAACTTCTAAAACATTAAAGTAAAAGTTCAGTGAACATGAATCAAGGTTCTTTGGAATTACTGGAGTTAAAATACCTAGAGAGTTTAGCCAAGCACTATTAAAAAAAGTATTAGAAGCTGCCTTCTTTCTCTTATGATTAGGAAAAATGACAAGGATGAGAAATGAGCAATAAGAAAAGTGGATCATTAGTATTTAGAGCTATAAATATACATTGAAATATAAAAAATATAACTTAGAAATAATCTAGTCCAATCACCTCTTGTTACAGAAGAGAAAACTGAGGTGAAGAGAAGAAAATGACTTACACAAGGTCACAAAGTAGTAAATGGCGTATCTTGCCTTTGAACTCAGCTCCTGTACTTCCAAATTCAACAGCCCTTTTCTTGCACCACACTGCCTCCTTGTTTGTCTCTCTTTTTCAATAAAGAATCTTATTTTCATAAATTAAACACTTGCTTGTGTTTGGAGCAGCCCAATATGATGATATATTTTCAAATCTGTTTCAGGATTTCCTTCAATATTCTAAGCTCTTAATTACATATTTATATTTTACAATATTTTTCTAATATTACATTTGAATTTATGCCATGTTAATGTTACAATATAAAAATACTAGAGAAGGAGGATGAGAGAAGGGATTGGGGTACAATGTAGGTTGGTGGTAAAATAATGTTTTTCGCCATTTGCTAATATTTTTTGTAATCAAAAATAGAATACTTTAAGTAGGACCTGATGAATTCTTTTAACGTTAGAGATAAAAAAAAAATATCTGATCATTCTCAAGATGAACTGATTCTGGTTGGATCTGCCATGTTACAAAATACCAGAATTAATACAATCTCTCATTGTGTCTTTTGCGCACATTCATAGAGATCTGTTTTCAAAGGCACCAAAGCCTTTGGTCTATTTCAAGTCTCTTCTTTTCCTTTTGACCAATGGCCTGCTTCGTGTCTGTGTTTCTGCCTCCAGAGTTTGTTTGGTGTTCCTAACACAACTCTGCAGGGCAAAAAACACATCTTGGAAATTCGCTTTCCCTTGTGGGCTTGAGAGTTGAACACAACAATTCTGCCCTCACCACTTTTTGATGGAAACCACTTGCAGTACTGATGGACATGAGGCACATTTTAAAGCCCGAAAAGAGGAAATTCACTGCTACAAGGCACACCCTCTCCATAGGACCTCTCCAGGTTGTACCATGAGGTAAATATATTTCAGATTAAACTTGCCAAATAACTGTAGTTCAGTGGCCAAATAACTAATACCTTCCACTATGTATACATATGTATTGATGGTATTATAATAAAGATAAGCTCTCTCTGCAGTCATTGCCATTATGTTCCAGGATGTCTATCAGAAATCCCACAGGCAGAGAAAGGCACAGGTTCCCAGTTTCAAATGCATTGGACAATAGGAGGAAAGATATCTGTGTGCGTGCATATTGACTGACCCTTAAAATGCACACGATTGACAGGGATCCACACGCCCATCAGCATATTCTAGCTACCCCTCCCCAAAATCAATTGCTTTTCTAAATCACATCTAGCCAATCTTTACCCTCCCCACCCTCCAGCTAGGATCACTTACCTGGGCTCAAATACATCTAAATCTATTGATTACAGATTAATGGGACCTACAGCCTCTCTCTTATACTTAAATAGCCAGTTTTCTCAGTCTACACAGAAACAGCTCTCCCTACTCCCGGCCTCAAGAAGCTCCCATCATGATTGACACGCCTGGTATAAAAATAAAGCTGGCTTTAAATATAGTGTTTTAGGCTTGGGTAATGCATATAGTTTCAGAGAAGTTGACATCATTTCTCCAGTTTTCCCCTGAATTTTATCGACCCTCTATTCCCTCAAGCTATACCAACCAAGTCTGTTGCAAATTGGTGGGCATTGTGAGGAGGAGGAGCTGAATAGATGGGGTTAATTCGAAATAAGCCAAACATCACAACTAACATCCTCTTAGTGGATATGAGCCATAAACCAATACGCCTTGGGGATGGGGGGGGGGGGGGGGAATCTTCCCATCTCCAACCCTAGGTGAATGTTTTTCTGCATACATGAGGCTGATTTGTGAACAGGAAGTCAATGAGTCCATACAACATGTAATACTCAATACCGGGAAACTGCCAAGCAGGGTCGGGAACTGTATTCTCCCCCCACCCCCCTTTCTGGAGGTCGGTGCAAATGCATGTTGTTTAAGAACACAATCCTTATTCGTGTTGCAGTATGGTGAGGACACAGCTACTCAGCTGCCACCTCCATTTCAGGGGGGACCTCGAAGGGAAACGTTTTTAATTACTGTAAGGGATGTCAGCTGAAAGGATGCAACCAAACCTGAAACTGCTGGGATATTTTAATGTGTACCCATCCTTCCAAGTGCAAAGGAAGACTTGGCCAAGATTTCCTCATACCCTCCACCTCCTTCTCCAAGTCCCCCCTCCCCAACAAGAAACTCATCTACTTCCCTACGCAGCTTACGGCAGAAGGAAGGAAGGAAGCCTGCCTGCCAGCCTGCCAGCCAGCCAGCCTCACTCCAGAGCTGCGGGAGTTGAGAAGGAATCTCCTGCTGTCTCCCCTCCCTGTTACACTTTCCTTTTCCTGCTGCAGCAATGGGCCCGACCCCACAGCTTCCCCGCCTTGCCTGCTTCCCTGCCCGCTGCTTCTGCTGCTGCCGCTGCTGTTAGGGACCTCCCCTGTCCGGGTAGGCTCAGCTGGGCCACTGCAGTGTGCTCGCGCCCCCACACACCTGACCGGCCGACCTGCTGGGGAGTCCCCAGGCCCCACCAGTTACATACCTTTGCTCTCCATCTCGGTCCCTCTGGAGTGTCGGGAACTTCAGTACAACTTGCAGAAGACGAGGCCCCTTTGGGATCGCCGGCAGTCTCCGAACCCGGGACTAGGAGGACGAGGAGGAGGACGAGGACGAGGAGGACGATGGCGGGAGGGCACCCGTGCTGCTTCCTTCCTCCTGGGCTAGTTCAAGGAGGGGTGGATGGATGGACGCCTTAACCCTTAGAGGAAGGAAGCCCCAGAGGATACTGAGCCCAGCTCGGGCTGCTGCTGCTGTTCCTACTGCTGCTGCTGATGCAGGGGAAGAAGGAAGGCGGGCTGCACCTGGGGAGGAAGGGCGTTATGTTAGGGAGGGGACCCTGGCCTTCCTGGGGAGCACTTGTACCCCTCGGGTGTCTCAGGTTTACCTGAATGGACAGCAGCAGCTGGGAGCTGGAGCCCGCGATCTGGGAGCTGGGAGCTGTCCGCCAAGCGTGGTGCTGCCGCAGGTGGAGTGGCCGATCAGCCCACTCAGCTGTGCTTGGTCTCGGTCCTGATTTGCATAGGCTCGGCGCGCATGCGCCAAGCAGCCCCCTCCCACCTGCCTGTTCCCCTCTCCTCTTCGTCACCCTCCCTTCCCCAGTACCACCGGGTTGATCCAGAACCGCTGCTCTCCCAGCTTGGTCACAGGGAAGCGCTGCTAAAAATAAACACTGGACCGGATTCTCCTCTGCAAGCCAGGACGTGGATTGGACTGAACCTGAGTCTCAGCCAAGGCTGGGCTCAGGCTATTTCCCCGGATGGGAGAGTAGAACCCTGGCGCTGGCAGAGGGAACTGACTCCTGGGGCTGCAGCATACTGATGCCTGGGCTTTAGTGGGCAGGGGTGGGCAGGGAGGGGAGGCCAGAGCCTCTCGGGAACACCTCATCTCAGCTGCTTCAGTCACTTTCCAGGTCGGTGTATTTCCCAATTGATTTCAAAGAATTAGGATGGGAGAATGAGTCTCTCTCTCTCTCTCTCTCTCTCTCTCTCTCTCTCTCTCTCTCTCTCTCTCTCTCTCTCTCTCTCTCCCTCCCCCCCTTTTTCTCTCCCCCCTCCTTCCCTCCCCCTTCTCCCCCTTCCCCTTCTCCTCCTTTCCCTTCGTCCCATCTTTCTTCTTAAAGGAAGAGAAAGAGAGCAAGTGAATGTTCCTGTAACTCTAGGAAGGTAAAACCTGATCTTCAGCTTTCATGCTAGTCCTGGGTTTTCTTATCCTCTAGAAATCCCTTTTCCATCCCTACCCCCACCCCACCCCCACTGCTTACCTAGTGCTGTTTTCTTTTTGCACTTGAGAGTACTGTTCAGCTGAGAAGAGGTGCTAGCTGGAGGGAGGATCAGGGAGCTTGAGTAGCTGCACAACAGTGTTCTTAGTGGCACTTGTAGACACTGTCACCACTCTATGGTGATCATTCTACATGGGATCAGAGATAGGGGCAGAGAGGCAAAGGGTATGGATAATAATTTTTACAATAATGAAGTGGGGAGGAGGGAAGGGAGCAGCTGCTCTCTTGCCAGAAGCTTCCTGCACAGGTATAGAAGAAAAATCAATAATTAATTACTGGTCTTCCTGGGCAAAATCTTGTGAAGCATTACTTATACATCAAGACTTTGAAAGGAAACAGCCTTGTTTTTCTTTTTCTTTTTGCTTATTTGTTTTCCTTTAATTTTAAAATGGTATATTAAAAAGAAAACTATGTTTTCCACTTGAATTCCATCTATGTTCACAGTCTCTGTGTGAAAATGAACACTAATCTCAACTCTGATTGATGACATTGTTGGAAAACTGCACTCAGGTGAAGTTTCACATTCAACAAATATTTGCCTAGCACCTGCTCTGTGCAGGACATTGTGCTCTAATCGTCCAATATTCTAGGTAATCAAGAGTTTGCATTCATTTCATTCAAGAATGGCCACTTTTGAGAGCATTAGACCTCAGGGTGCACCCCCCATAGAATATAAGCTCCTTGTGGACAGGGACTATTTTTTTCAGTTTGTCCTCATATTCTCAATGCCCAGCCTAGTGCCTGGCATACAACAGGCACTTAGATTGAATAAAATACATGTACCACTAAAATACATAAAGCATCTAGTATGGGGAACAAAGAACTAGATCTGTAGGCAGGGGCCCTGAGTTCAAATCCTACCTCTGATACACCCTATGTGGCCTTTGGCAAATAATTTTACCTCTCTAGACCTCAGTTTCCTCAAACATGTTACAGTTACAGTTGCACTAGATGTGCTCCAAAATTTTCACTTCAAAATCTAGGATCTTATAGTCTTAGAGTTTTGTTTTGCTTTTCCTATGATAGCACAATGGGTGCTTGAGAATGAGTGATGGGAGACCTCCTGTTGAATGCTATGTTTGTGAATCATCATTTGAATGATAAAACATGGGTGTTCCAGTTAATAGAGCTTTCCACCTGATGGGAGCCTCTATCAAATGAAGCTTCCCAAACTAACTGCAGCCTCCCACTGAAAGCAAAGTAATGGCAGCAGAGATTCTTTCTTATATGGAATGACAACTAGAACACTTCTAGCTTTCCATTCCATCCTCAATTTGCAAAATGAAGACATAAGTCAGCCAATGAACATTTATTAAGTGTCTCTGAGGCTGAATTTGAACTCAGGTCTTCCTGACTTTAGGCTCAGAACTCTAGGTGGTGCAGTGGATAGAGCACCAGTGCAGGAGTCAGGAGGACCTGAGTTCAAATCTCACCTCAGACACTTGACACGCACTAGCTGTGTGACCTTGGGTAAGCCATTTAAACCCAATCGCCTCATCCTGGGTCATCTCCAGTCATCCTGATGAATATCTGGTCACTGGATTCAGGTGGCTCTGGAGGAGAAGTGAGACTGGTAACCTGCACATCCCTCCCTCACTCAGAACAAAGTCAAGTGCAAGTCATGTCATTATTTCTCTGATGGCATGGTCTTCTTCGGCAATGAAGGACGAACACACATTAAGCATCTGCCTACTATGTTCCAGCACAGTGACACACAGTAGGACTATAAAAAGGCACAAAAACAGTTATTGACTTCAAGGAACTTCAAATCTAATGAGGGAGACATATGCAAACAGTTATGCACAAATAAGATATAGTCAGGATTAATTGAAGGTTATCTCAAAGAGCAGGTACTAAGATTAAAGAGAACAAGTAAGTATTTGATATGACCACAACAACTGTGAAGCCCTTCCTACCAGGGGTGGGGAAGGAGATTTCTACAGAAAGAAAAACAAACTTAATTAAAAGCAAATGCCCTTACCTCTTTCCAGTTTTCTTCTTTTCTTCCTCTTCCTTCTCCTCATATTAAATCTCCATGGTACATTGATAGGATCCTACACTTAGCACAGTTTCTGACACATAATAGGTGCTTAATATATGTTTATTAAATTGAATTGAATTTAGAGATGAAATGAACCTTAGCTATTATAATAATAGCTAGCATTTATAAAGCTACTTTAGGTTCACAAAGGACTTTACAACTTGGTGAGATAGGGGCTATCATTATACCCATTTAATGAATGAAGAAACTGAACCCAAGAAAGTTTCAGTTCCATGCCCTTGATCCCACAGTGGATGATTCAGGCAGGAATTGAACACATTATCTTTCTGACTCGAACTCAGGCTCTTCATTCACAATGTCACTTAGCTGCCCTCCATCCCCTCAGAGACACTCAAATAATTCAGTTGCCGCATAGAATTTGGTAGTTTTGAGATGAGGAAACAGGAGCCTAGAGAGGTTAGGGAACTGACCAAAGGCCACACAGGTATTAAGTAGTAGGGCCAGCATTTGAAGCCAGATCTTCAGACTCCATTTCTAGTGGTCTTCCCCCCGTATTTTGTGAAAGAAAATCAACAGGTCACTTCACCCATCCTTTGATTTGCATCTTCCACTCACTGAATATTTTGATTATTTATTTTAAAACATATTGAAATGCTGCAAGATGGGGAAAGAACAAACTAGATTTGCATATATATATTTCAAGGGAATCACTTGCCTTTGTAATCCCAAGTAGTTCACTGTATACATTTAAAATTCTTCTTCTGAGAAGATCAAAAGCAAATTATGCTTTAAAGATTATGTAACACTGTGATCTCTGCCCAGGAGGTCATCCTATGCAGTGGAAAGAAGGCTGGTTTGAGAGTTAGAAGTAACTGGAATCCAATCCCAGCTCCCTGATTACTCTCTATGCTGTTTTTCCCTGGGTCTCAGTTCCATCCTCTTTGACATTCAGGGGTTGGGTGAGTTGATTTCTCTCAGGCCTTCCCACTCTAAATTGATGGGCCTATTTTCAAAATTGGCCTTAGCAACCTTGGAACTAAGATTTGATTGGAAGCTCCTTCATTGGGGGTAGGCACTGTCTTTTGCCTCTTTTTGGATCCCCAGCTTAACTTATTGTGTGGGACATAAATAATAAATATTTATAGATTATTCATTGATTGATGATTAACCTTAATGAAAAATGAATAAAGTATGTAGTTTTTTTTTCTTTCCCCCAATACTTGTTACAATTTACATTTAGGGAGGATCTGGACCAGTGGCGTCAGACTTAAATAGAAATGTATATCTACGCCACCATCCACACACACACACACACACACACACACACACACAAACCCTTCAGCATAAAGACTTAAAAAAATCAGAAATCAACGGCTTTTTTTGTTGTTGAGTCATGTCTGACTCTCGGTTACTTCATTTGGGGTTTTCTTAGCAGATGTTCTGGAGTGGTTTATCATTTCTTTCTACAATTTATTTTACAGATGAGGACATTGAGGCAAATAGAGTTAAGTGACTTACCCAGGGTCACACAGCCAATAAGTGTCTGAGGTCAGATTTGAACTCAGGAAGATGGTCTTCCTGTTTCCAGGACCCACGCTCTATCCACATCACCCCCTAGTTGCCCAACATTATCTATGCTATATTGCATTTTTGTTTCTTTTGTAAAATACTTTCCAGTGACATTTTAATCTGGTTTTACTAGCTGCTTGTTTCAGGCTCCAACTCTGAGTTTGATACCTCTGGACTAGGAGGGACTCACGATTTTTAACACTTTTAAGGAGCTTAAGGATTCATAAATGTGTCTTTTCAGTAGTTACTTGGGACTTTCTTTGCATGGTCACTTAATAAATGTGGGTCTTTTGATTACTGGATAAGGGTGGTCAGTGGTTGCTTTTAACACTCTAGGATGATTGATGTGATCCATAAGGCTGCTCAGAGCTCACACTCAGCATCGGCACAGCAGACAACTGCTTAAGGCACAACTTGCAACAAGAGATTTCAATGTTATTCTATAAATGTGTACTTTAATGTCAAAAATGCAGCTTTTTGTGGAGTATAGCTATTTATTTTCTGATAAGTAAAGTAAATTGTATTAGAGAAATGCAAACAATGAGTTTATAGTCATTAAAACAGGGAAGTTTGATTGGCTGTTGAATTTTCAGATATATAAGTATAAACACAATAAAATGTAAATGTATCGTTTCAAGAGGCGCGATTCTTTTCAAATTTCCACGGCCGGGAGGGAAACCACAACTTTCAAATGTTTTCTTGGGCACAGAAGCATCTTGGGGCAATTTCTGAGTGCTTGATGAGAGACAGCCTAGGAGGGACTGAAGAGGAACCTGAGCTTCTACTAAGAGGATATCCTAAATACTGGCTGTGAAATGTCAGTTAGAACTTCGTTCAAGTTTCCTTGACTCCCTCCCTCCAGCTGAATAGAAGAGAAAAAGGAATCATCTTCCTCAGAAGGTAATGGAATAGATTTGATTTTAGTTTTTCAATATTAAGAGGAATCTGTGTTGGGTTAATACTGAAGAAATTACCAAAAATAGTTGGGGTGAGCAGTTCATAGGGCAAAGAAGGCAATAACTGTGGTGGGATTCTGCTGGGAGTGAGAAGGAATTGTAGATGAGGAGCAGCAAAGATGAGTGGTTGGGGATGAGGCTGGCAGATGTAGAGACCTGAGGTGTGGGGACCAGTAGACATGGCTGTAGATAAGGGTGGTAGACAAGGCTGAAAGGCAGGATCATGACAGAGACAAAGGAGAACACAGGTTAGACTGATGGGTGGCAGCATCTCCCTTAGGGAAACAGAGACTAGTGGGAGATGAATGTGCCTCTGCCAAGAGAGCATGAAGGGAGACTGCTGGTAGATGGGCTGCTTAGGGACCTGCAGGTCTCAGAACTGACAAACATTTTAACACTTCTTGCTAAGAACTTTGTCCACGGTGAATATATTAGAGATTTTTTACATGGTCTGTCATCTGACAATTTCCATACCCATCTGTGGAGTTGGAACAATGCCCATCAACAATGAGCCATGCCAGCTTCATCACTGATTAGGCCTCAGATAAAGACCAGCCAAAATAGGCAGTTTGAATAATGAAACCTGGAAGTGGCCTCTTTTTAACGGATCACATTGCTTCAAACCCAGGGGACAGAAAAGGATGGAAAAGGAACAACTCCTATCCTTGTAGGGTTATCCCTCTCCCTAAAGCAACCTTTAGAGCCTAAACAGAGATGCTTTATTAAACCCCATGAGCACCAGGAATTATGTCTGTTCTGTCTCCTTATGATAGAGAGAATGAGGCTCCAGGAGGTTGTGTTCCCACAGCTAGGAAGTGTCAAAATCAGAGTAGGAGCCCGGATCTCCTGACCCCCAAGTCCAGTCTTCTCTCCATTATACCAAACTGCTGCCCAACCCAGAAGCTAGTAGAAAAGACCCATAAGAGTATAGATAAAATAGGCCTCATACAACAATCCATCTCTCAAGTCTGACTATTTTCCCCAGTTGTCCCCAATGCCTGAAAAGTTCTCCTGCTCCTCCCTGTCTCCCAGATTGCCTGATTTGCTTCAAATTGCAGTCAGTTTCACCTTCTACAAGAAGCCTTTTTTAGTCTTCTTGAGTCCCCTTTAATTACTTCCTTTCAGCTGAGATTATTTCCAGTTTAGCCTGTATATATTTTGTTTGTACATGATTGTTTGTAGGTTTTCTCTCCCCTTAGACTCTGAACTCCTTGAGAGAGATGGTCCTTCACTTTTCTTATTACAATACCTAGCACACAGTAGGTGCTTAAAATGCTAATTGACTGACTGACAGATAAGGTAGAGGCAAGCCACACCCATCACTAAAGAGCTGTGGCAATTCTGGTTGCTGGACTCTTGCCTGACGAAGGTGACATTAGCAATGGATTTGTGTGGTAAAAAACATTCTCTGAATTTGTCCTCATAATGGCAATGGCTTCTTAGGGAAAGTAAAGGATCAAACCAGGCAATTAGTCACATAACTGGGGCCAGAAAGCTGCTCCTTATGAGGGAGGAATGATAAATAATCCCATTTAACTGAAAGTAAGGCATGCAGACACACACATACACACACATACACACACACAAACTACATGCACTACATGGAGATAATTGATGCAACATCTCGATTGAACCAAAGTTACAAGCAGTGACTCCTCAGTGCACAGTCAATGTCTGACAACTTAATTATTCCCTCTGGACCCTCCTGTGTGCTTCCCCTGTACATGATATTCCGTCTCCTTTCTCTCTGCTCATGCATAAGCTCCTCCCAGGCCTGGATTGCTCTCCTTTCTCTCTTCTGCTGTATGGAAACTCTAAGTGCATTGTTTTCAAGTCTGACTTGATTCTCCCAGTTGTGAGGGTCCCCTCTCTGTCTCATTTGGATATATTTATCTTCATTTATGTACAGGGTGCCCACCGCCCATCCCCAACCCGTCAAAAGTGCAAGCCCCTGGAGAGCAGGGACTATTTCAAGTTTGTTTTGGATCCTTAAAACTATATATATAAAACACGTACATACACACATATAACATATATGTAGATATAATGCACATATATGTAGATGTAATGCACATATATGTAGATATGATGCACATATATGTAGATATAATGCACGTATATGTAGATATGATGCACATGTATGTAGATATGATGCACATGTATGTAGATATGATGCACATATATGTAGATATAATGAAACGAGATAGGTACATAATAAGCAATTTTCAAGTTTAATTGAATATAGTAATTCAAATTCTTAGACTACTTTTGAGGTGTTTTTAAAATAGGGCACGGTGATCACCAAATTGGCTAGTTAAAATAACGTGGCCAAAGATCATGGTGGTTTTGATAGGCAGCCATTGAGACGCAGGGGGTGATCACAGTTAAACCGAAAAGCAGCACAGCAGCTCAACATTTTCATCACACAGAAAATCCAGGAGATGCGAAGGGCCAGGGACAAACTATTCCAAGTCTTACCTGAGTTAGTGATAATTTAGTGGACATCTAGCCTTGGATGGAAGATCCCCTAGGTGGGGAGGGAGAGGGGTTGACATCCCAGGAGGGCTGTATCATTTTTGAACATTTCTAGTTATTAGGAAGTTTTTCTTTATATGAAACCCAAATCTGCACTTAGCAACCTCTAATTGTTTGTTTCCAGGTGTGGTTTGACTAGAGCATAGGTCAATGCTCATCACTGCTCCCTCATCCTGGATACTGCCTATCAACAAACCTGAAGACCACATCAACTTTTATCTATTTATCTATTGCTATTTTTGGCCACAATTTTTTATGCCTGTGGAATCTCTAATCCACGAAAACCCTCCAATACTTGATTTTCTCCCATTGGGGTCTTTGTTTAGCTATCATTCTACTCTCTTGTACTTCTTGAGTCGAACTTTTGAGCCAATACTCCTAAATCAGACTGGCTTATATTTGCTCAATTTATGATTTGTACACTTTTCTTTCCTTGGAAGAAGCTATTAGTGCCTGGTAGAAATAAAAGCCTGGAAGAGCCTTTTATGGTTTCTATTCCCTGACCATAACATCAAACCCCACTAGATTATGAGTGGATGATTCCCCAGCTACTTCTCGAGAAAAAAAGAAAAGAACAGTCAATTAACTGGCTAACCTAGCTAAAGAAAGCTGCTATGAGCAGTGCCATCTGACACCTCCCTCTCCGTGTAATTGGACTATACTTATCACCATGATACTGCAGAAATCTGAGCAAACTGCTAGTTAAGCATGAATGGTGGCTGGTGGAGGCTGTGTCCCATCCTGCAGCAATAGTGACTCATCTAAGGAAGGGCACAATGGCTAACCTGCGGTCACCTTCAAGAAACATTGTCTTGGAATAAGAAAATACAGGAGACAAACTCCCTTTAGCTGTCTTCTCTGGTACTATCTGATAAGTCAACATTTGCAGAACTCCACCATTGTTTCAGGTTGATGATAATGGGTCCTCCTTCCACTCATGCCCTCTGGCATCTTCTGGATGTGTATATACCAATGAACTCTTTTGGATTTTCCTCGAACTGGTTTTTTTGATATTCTTTTAGATGATGGCTTGGATGGCACTCCTTTTCCCAGAGATATGCCTTCTCCCTCCAAGCCTGTTTATTGTCTGTCATCACAGATACCCATTGGACTTCCACTTCTAAGAAGGTTAAGGTGATTACAAAGAATTCTCTCCCCCATGATGATCGCTCCATGCGTCCTCATCTTTCCTTTATCCCTGTACCCCCAAAGTCAGAAAAATCGAGGGATTAGGTTTTGCTGAGGGAAAAAATGACAGATGAAATTAAGGATGGAGCATACCTTGATTACAGTGCTCCCTAGATTCAGATCCATTTACTTGACCCCATTTTCTTGCTTTTCTTATTCTTCTGAAACAGTTTGTGTGTGTATGTTTGTGTATGTTTGTGTGTGTGTTTGTGTGTGTGTTCTTGTGTGTGTTTGTATGTGTGTGTGTTTGTATGTGTGTTTGTGTTTGTGTGCTTGTGTGTGTGCTTGTATGTGTGCACATATGTGTGCTCACTCTTGGGTAGGGAATTACATTTAGTTTCCCTTCCCTTCTCTTCCCTTCTCAGTTTCTCTCTCTCTGGCTCGCTTCTTCTCTCTCTTTTTCTATTCTTCCTTATTTCCCTCTCCCCACCAAAACACTGTTGAAATGTTGATCTCCTTTGCTAGTCAAATATTTTATCACAGAACCAATGAATTCACTCATTAAGTGCCTTCCCAGAACGCAAAGAGAAACACCCCACCCTCCATTACTTGTTGTGGATTTTTTCTTGACTTAAAAGATAGCTATTACAGGAACATATAAAGAAGGCGGATCTCTTTGTGGGTTCTCTTACCATCTATTTGTGAATAAGATCGTTTCCATATACAAGCATACACCCAGTGATTTGTGGTGTTCACATTCTGCATTATTGGTTGTGATGACTGGAGCCAAAAGACTAATGTTCAGTAAGTACCGAAGCCAGATACTTTTGTCAACACAGAGGGAGCCTGGAGAAGAGCCAGTCTCAAGATCCTTCTTTGGATGCTCTCTTTGTGCTCATTTTAAAAAGTAATTATTGTGCCATAGGTAAACTGCCTTCATACAGTTACACCCAGGCTCCTAAAATGAAGGCCATAATGCCCAGGATAGGTCCAGTCATCATGACAACAAAAGATGTTTAGAAACAAAGGACAGAAGACAGCTGCCCAAAAGAGAATGGGTGAGATGAGAAAGCACCATTAGTTTATCTAGGAGATTACTCCATAACCATTTATGCATGAGGAGGGCCGGAGAATTTTGAAAGATGTATGATGCCCACAATTCAAGGATGGGTGCCAGTGAAGAGGGAATGGAATTCCCTGCTGACCAGAATAGATAATGGCAAGAGACAGTGAGAAAAAGCAGAAGATTTCATGGGGTGCTATTGGCCAAAGTGTCATAGGAGGATCTGTCCTCAGTCATGTTAGACAAAAATACACCTATCACCCTTTCACAAACTGAAATTCTGTGATTCTGCATAAAAAAAAGACCTTGGAGTTTTAATGGACTTTGAAGTACACACAAGACAGTAGCATGACATAGCAGCCAAACACTCAATCAAGCTAACAAACCTCGGGCTATGTTAACAGAGACACAGGGGCCCAAAGAAGAGAAGAGAAGCTCTCCCTTTTCTCTTGTCTACCTCAGTCAGGTCACAGTTGGGGCATTAGTTTTACTTAGTGATGTGACATTTTAAGAAGGACATTGACAAGTTATTCTCCCTCCAGAATAAAATGGCAAGGACAAAGGAGCTTTGAAGTGGCATCATCATAGTAATGACTAAAAGAGCAGATGTTGAGCCTGGACACAAGGTGCAGTGAAGACTGCAGAATTCTCCTCAAGTGTCTGAAGGGCTGTCTTATGGAGGAGAGAAAGGCCTTGTCCAGCTTGCCCTGAGAGGACACAACCAGGAGTAATGAGGTAGAGGGGCCAAGATTGCAGCTTGAGTTGCAAAGAAACATCCTAATGATTTGACTTAGAAGAAGGTGGGCTGAGTTCCCTTGAGGTGTTGTGAGGTCAGCATCAGGATAAGTCTTCCACAAAACCCCAGGTGTCCTGTTGCCAGGGAATTGGTAAAGGGAGTTCCTCCAAAGAGGGAAAAAGGCCTCTACGATCTCTGCCAGCATTGAGAATCTGTGCTCCTTTAGAATTTGACAGCATTTTGTCACTATAGCAAAATTGCTGATGGATAATGATTATACGAAGTCTGAATATTCATCAAAGGACTAGGCTGATATATTCATAAGCCATAATACATTTTGTTTTATTGTAGACCCAGAGACCAAATCATGACCCTGAGAGAGTGAGGCCATATATGCCTTTGGAGACATGACTTAACCCCATTATCACTTTACCAGCAAAATGAGTAGGGTCTGGAAATTTTTGCCAGATGTGGCTCTCTGAAACAGAATCTTTCCTATCCAATAACTCCTAGAAATTATGTAAGTTAATTCTACCTGCTATGGAGCTTGCATTTCTGGCACTTGCTTATTGTGTGACCCTTGTTCCTTAACCTCCCCAAGACTCAGTTCTTCCACCTGCAAAATGGTAACAATTACCCTGGCACTAGCAACCTCAAAAGGCCGTGTCATGAGGAACAGGTCTGTGAACATTGATTTTCATGATTCCAAGAGCCAGTAGATCATTTTCATCTCAAGCAACAGCTGCATGTTAACCAGGTGTGTCTCACTCAGTGGAGTTGTATATCTACCCAGTGATATATTATAAACTTGACCTTGGAGGTAATTTTAGGCTCTATCCAACAAAATACCCTTACCAAAATTACTCCAGACAAATTATAAGCAGTCATCTCTCAGTGTGGACACTGAAGACATTCAAGGTAATTTTGTGGGTAAACCTCACAAATAGTCAAAATTTTAAAGTCAGAGAAATTTGGCCTCCTACCCTCTCATCTCTTTAGCCCTTGGTCTCACCAAGGGCTAAATTTTTATTACGTGTCTCATTCCTACATCCTCTTTCTTTAGGAACTTGATCCAAGCCAAGGTCATGGGATCATGGATTTAGGATTGGAAGGGACTTCCTAGAGCATCTAACCAAACTCCTTTATTTTACATATAATGAAAATGAAGCCCAGATGTGGTAAGTACTGGCCCAAGGTAACACAGGTAATAAGTGACAGAACCAGGATCCCAAAGCAGGTCTTACAGATCCAGACTCAGTGATCTTATTATGTGATAAAAGTTTAGATTTAAGTCATTGGCACGTCCATAGACAGACCCAAAATCTGACTTCGAGTCTCTAATTTCCTCAACGTGGACCTTCCATCAGGTAACAGAGACGATGCCCCATCCATGACTCTTGATACACAATGAACGTATGTGACTCCTGACAGTAGACTCTTGTCCTCTCCATATAGTAGGGGACTTTTTTTGAGTTCTCTTGGTATATTGATAACAATGAAACTGACGTGTTATCCTTCCCTCTCCCTATGTGATGAGGTCATCTTTCAGTCTAGTCAAACATTTACCTGGTGTTCAATTTTCATTCTACTTTTCTCTTTCACATGACTCCATTCTCATTTACCATGTTGCAGCCAGCCTCTCTTTTGCCCTTAGGATAGCCTTCAAAATTAAGTCTTTGAGAGACTGTGGCATCCCATGGGTCACAGCACGATAACATCACCAGAATGACTTTGGTGTTTGAATGACTGAACTTTGTTTCCTGGAGAAACTTGAGGTCACCAAAAGAACTTTGTACCCAAAGACAACACAGCCACCTCTCCCTCTCCAGTTTCATTCTAGGCCCAGAAAGATGAAGGCCATTCATTGTTAGCTGCTTATTTTCCTCTCTTCTTCACCTCTGATGAAGAGTCCTCACTCTTTGACAAGGCAAATCCCTCTGTTTGTTCAAATGATTCCATTTGATCCCATTTCCTTAACAGATTGTCCCCTCCATCATCCCCACTCTTTCACTTACTTTCAATCTCTCTCTCTCTAGATCTCATTCCCTACAACCTTTAAACATGCCTATGTCCTCCCTATCCTAAAAAAAGCCTCACTTGATCCTTTCATCCCAGCTAACTATTATGTCATATCTCTTCTACTCTTCATTGCTAAACTTATCAAAAAGGCTGGGTTTTTTTTACATTAGATGTATCCATTTTCTCTCCTCTTACTGTGTTCCTAACTTAGTACAATATGTCTACTGCTTTTATCATTCCATAGAAACTGCTCCCACCGAACTTACTAGTGATCTCTTCATTGCCAAATACAATGGCTTTTTCTCGATCCTCATTTTCCTTGACCTCTCTGAAATCTTGACTACTACTGATCACTCTCTTCTCCTTGATGCCCAATTCTATCTAGGTTTTCAAGACACTTCTCCTCTGGTTTTCCCCTACCTATCTGACAATTCCTTCCCATTCTCTTTGGATAGATCCTCATCCAGATTATACCTTCTATCTATAGCTGTTTCTCAAGATTCTATCCTGAGCCCTCTTCTCTTCTCCCATAATACTATTTCCCTTCGTGATCTCATCAGTCCCCGTGAATTTAATCATCATCTCTATGCAGATGATTCTCAAATCTGCCTCATGTGCCCCAATCTCTCTGCTTACTTCCAATCTTGTATCTCCACCTGCCTTTTAGACATCTCAGGTAAATATCTTAATTGAATATGTCTAAACTGAACTCATCATCTTTCCCCTTAAATCACTTCCTCTTCCACCTTCCCTATTACTATAGAGAGCAACACAATCCTCCCAAGTCCATTGAACTACCAACCTAGGAGTTATCCTGGATTCCTCTTCATATCTCACCCTCCCCATATTCAAGCTGTTGCCAAGTTCTGTGGATTTCACCTTTGCAACATCTCTCCTTTATGCCACTTTTTCTCCTCTGGCACTGTCTCCACTCTAATTCAAGCCTTCATGAACATGTCAAGCCTTGGTTACCGCAATAACCTGCTGGTGGGTCTGCCTGCCTCAAGTCTCTCTCCACTCCAATACATTCTCCATTCAGTCACTAAAGTGATTTTCCTAAAGCACAAGTACAATCCCTCCTCAATAAACAGATGCCTCCCAATTGCCTGAAAGAGTAAATACAAAATCCTCTACCTTGTATTCAAATCCTTTCTTAACCTAGTCCCCTCCTACCTTTCCATTCTTCTTACACCTTCCTCCCCAATGCATACTCTTCAATACAATGACACTGGTCTCCCAGTTTTTCCATGAATAAAGATCTGCATCTCTTGGCTCCAGGCATTTTCTCTGGCTGTCCCACATGGCTGGGATACTTTCCCCTTTGTTCTCTAACTACTGAACACCCTAGTTTCTTTTAAGTTCCAGCTGAAATCCCCCCTTCTTTGGGGGAGAAGAAGTAACTTGCTGATGATTACAAAGTTAATATATGTCCAAGAAAGGACTTGAACCCAGGTCTTCATGCTTCCCTCCATCTTTGCTGTACCTTACTATATCCTTGCTGCCTCCTTACTACACTTTACTGTCTCTCCATAAGGAGTTTTACAAGGAGCTAATCAAAGATGCCTTTGGAATTTGAAAATGACTTGATTACATTTGGAGAAATTTAAATAAAAAATACCATTGTTTTCCTTCCCTTTTTTTGAGGGGTAAGGGAAGTTAATGTCTTTTGTACAATTGTCTCTCTGGTGAAGCTTTCCCTGACTTCTCTTAATTCTAGTGCTTTCTCTTTTTAAAATTATTCCCTGTTTATCCTGTATAGAGTTTGCTTTATATATATTGTTGACCTGAAAACTTGGTTAAGGAAAAGGCAACAGGCTAAATGCACACATTTTATGACTTAATTAATTGATCAATTCCCTATTAAAGAAAATGGTAACATAATGCATTACGGAGCCAGAAAAAGGTTCCGGCTACCCAGTGCAGAAATCTTCTGGCTTATATACATTTTGCTGTGAGAAAGGAACTCTCTTAGTTGAACAAATTGTAAATTTAGTAAGACAAGACAATTAACAAAGTAGTGTCGGTTGGGCCTTCCAATTCCAGGCTGTGTAAACATATGTCTCTGTGACATACGATAAGAAAGACCCACCAGGCTTCCTGTCCTAAACAGGTACTCAAAATAGCTGACACAGGAAAGGGTAAACAAAATTTTAGTTGAAACTATGATCTAAGATGTCTGTATTTTCTTTACCATTAACATGCCATAACATAGTATATGTCTACAAATATTAAGATATGGAAAACGTCCCATTATTCAAGATAGTGTCTTAGGTTAAAGGTCTCTTAAGGAATGTTAAGTCAGCCTTGGCTGGCTTTTGCTGACATAGGAAGAGGCATTCTCTGAGTTTGCTTCAGAGAGAACAAAGAGATTATTCCAAAATGTTATATTAAACGTTATATATATATATATATATAATATATATATTTGTGTATGTGTGCTTGTGTGTGTGTGTGCACGTATGTGCCTGTTTGTGTGCATGTGCATGTGGTCTTCCTCATCAGATTATAAACTCCTTGATACCTCTTTTTATATCCCCGGTGCTTAGCACAGTTTCTGTACATAGTAAGCACTTAATAAATGCTTATTGATTAATTCAGTTCCTTGGCTATTTTCAGAGTTTGTCCAAACTATACATATGGATATTAATACAAAGATAGAGATCTCGAGATACACATGCTAGGTACATGTAGATCACATCGAGATAGATGAGAGATACAGGGAGATGATGTAGCTATAAACCAATGGACAGGCTCTATAAGTTATCTATCAAAGTACATCTCAGAAGCTGAATATCTATATCCCAGTAATATACCTATAGATACATAATTATGGATTAACATATCTATGGATATTTCATTGAGGGACTCCAAAAACCCCAAAGTCTTCAAGGCTCAAAGGAATGAATTTATAATGGGCATTTTTCATGAGGTTGAGAAGACCCTCGAGATCTGTTCACTTCTAGGGATATCTCACTGAGGAGTGTTGATCATTCCCTGACAGTAGTATTATTAGGGGTCCCACAGGTTCATTACACTCAGGAAGAGAAGAGCTGCCCTTACTTGTTTATTGTAGCCTCTCATTGGAGAAAGATGGTGTCATTTATGAGCTATATTCTATGAGCTTCTGATGTGTTGATGCTCACTGGGATCTCCTTTTATACTTGTCATGAGACCTTGAGTAAGACCATTTCTTCATAAAAGTGTCACATATGTGAGTCTGTGTCAACCTGAGGTCCATTTAACAAGATCTTTTTCTCTTCAGTCACATCAAGATTTACACTAGTTTTCAATGAAGTTTTAAGGGAGGCAAGGAAAGGAAGGAAGGGAAGTGAGGGTGTCTCTTAGAAAAATAAACAAGTTGTAGGAAATCTCATTAAGCCACAAGAGGTATAAATAATCCTGCATGACTTGAGACCTAAGATTGATTGGGGGTAGAAAGGGAGCAGTAGGTTCATAACTCATAAATGACTGTTGTTCATCATGGAAGATGTGCTTACTATCAGCTGCTTCAGACCAAGCCAGAGCATTTTGTCCATGGTCATTTTCCCCCTGATTACTTGTTACAATTGCCCTGGGAAGCAATCAGTATGTAAGTTTTAATCTGAGAAGTTAGGCTGACTCAGATTGAGAGAAATGAAGAAAAGTTTCCAAGGTCAGACGCATTAACTGAAGTCAGTGATGAAGAGTTTCCAAACTTGGACTTACTGCCCTCCTTCTGTCACTCTCATCTAGCAAAGTATCCCTGGGATTCGAATAGACAAAGAACATCAGAGGACTGCCTTAGACAAAGGATCCCTTTATTTCAACAAGACGTTTGACAAAGTCTCTCACAATAGCCCTGGGGATGGAATGGAGAGATGTGGGTAGGCTGACAGTAATTTTAAGTAAATTTAGGACTAATCAAATGACTGAACAAAAAGTGAATTAGAGGAGTGATGATAACCCAGAGGGCCACCTCCAGTGCAGTTACAAAAGTCTTTATCCTTCATCATATTCAATTTAACAATAATTTGGATGAGGGCAAAAGTGACATGTTGATAAAACTTCCAAATAGACCAAGGCTGGGACATTCAGCCAATACATAGTATGACAGAATCATGGCAAATATGACACAGCCAACAAAGGTTCTGAGTCACTGGATGTGGGCTCAAATATTGCCTCTGAAACTTACACTTTGTGAGAGAGAGAGAGAGAGAGAGAGAGAGAGAGAGAGAGAGAGAGAGAGAAGGGGGGAGGGAGGGAGGGAGAGAGAGATAGACAAAGAGACAGAGAGAGACAGAAAGAGAGACAGAGAGAAAGAGAGAGAGAAAGGAAGAAGAAAAGAGGAGAGGAGAAGAGAGGAGAGGAGAGGAGAGGAGATGGAGGAGAGAGAAAGAGAGAGAAAAGAGAGGGAGGAAACAGACAGAAAGAGGGAAAGAGAGAGAAGAGGAAGAGAGACAGATATGTGTGTGTATACATACATACATATATATAGAGAGAGAGAGATAGAGAGAGACAGACAGACAGACAGACAGACAGAGAAAGAGAGACACAGAGAAACAGAGAATTGAAACAGTCTCTTGTGGGGGGAAGTTATGGATGTAGAACACTCATATAAAGGTAGGCCTGGGCAGTATGTGATTTTGTTTGGTTTTGTTTGACTGAGCTGTTTTTCTTTGTTTCTTTTTAAAATACTTGTTGTAAGGTCTGACTTAGGGGTTGGGGGTAGTTGTCTTCTGAAATAATAGTGATATAAAAATGAAGCACATGAAGAAATATAAGAGGTTTTTCAACAAAACTCAAGGTCCTTGAGGACAGGAACAGTCTCTTCTTTGTACCCTTGGCATGTACCACAGGCCACCCATCGCACGTGGTAGGGACTTAACAAATACTTTCCAGATTGAATTGGATGGACTTCAGTGATGTAGAAAGAAGACTCAAATGTTAGATTGCCTTTCAGTGGCAGTACTTTGGAGATCTTAATAAATGGACTTTGTAAAAATCACATTGCCCTCAGAGAGTAGTAATGAGGATACAAGATATCACTGTAGTTAAGGCTGCAATCAACACTCCCTGGATAACATAGCACAGAAAGGAACCATGTCAGATTTGAGGGCCATTCTATTGATCCTAGGTTAATAGGGAAATGATTTGAAGGGGGGAACAGAGATTGAACCACTAGTCTCCAAATGAAAGATTCTGAGTCTAGATTCAGGAAGTCTCCAGTTCAATTCTAGTCTCAGAACTCCCTAGCTGTGGGAAGTCACTCCCTGGGCAGGTCACTTTACTATTTTCTGCCTCCTTTTTTACACTGTAAAATAGGGGGGAATATAGCATCTCCCTCCCAAAGTCATTTTGAGCATCACATGAGAGAACGTTTCTAAAGCAGTTAGCATATGCCTGCACAGAATAAGTACTTAATAAAGCCTTTCTTCCCTTCCTCTTTGAAGGAGAGAGCAGTCACCTAAAATAGCACTTCTCAAGGAAGGGACAAGCAAGACTCGAGAGCGCTAAGGTATACTCCATTCCAGAAAGAAGGAGGGAGTGGCAGGATCAAATATTAACTGGGCAATTCCATCCGCATCCGTGGCAGTCCTTAGGCGTGTTACCGTCACTGCTGCTGCTGCTGCTACTAATAGGACTGCTATCACCAGCTCTAACAGTAATGGCTATTATTATTCAATAGCACCAATTTCACATTTACTAAGTGCCTACTATATACTAGATTCTATGCCAAGCACTAAGGGTACAAAGATGGAGCCTGGCACAGCCACTGCTCTCACTATATTCCTTCTTGCTCATCCCCTCAAGTGCAACATACTTTTCATCAATTGCTTAGCTAGTCAAGAAAACACCACCAGTATGTATTAAGCATCTATTGTATGCCTGGCACAGATGGGAATGATAATAATAAAAACGAGCAAACCAGAGCAGTTGTTGCTGTGAGGGAACTCACAACCTGAAGGGAGGCAATGTACCAAAAAAACACTATTAACTAATCAGTAAAAGGCTAACTGCTAAGTATTTAAGCTATCTCAGGATTCAGTCTTTGATATGGGCACATCCATCAGGAGCTGGAACCTGTCCTCTTGCCCTACAGTTGATGCCTCCGGACAGCTCTACGTTCTGATAAACTTAGGGGAATTTTGGCTGGGGACCAGGGGATTAAAGACTATGAGTTCAGTATGCAGAAGAAGGTATAAAGCTCAGGGTTCAGGCCTCTGGTTATTGCTGTAGGTCAACAATGCTGTCGGAAAGATAGGATTTTATGGACAAACCTGGAGAGCAAACTATCATTTTAAAGCTATTTCAACAGGAAGATTTATTCTAAGTTCCAAGCAACCAACTTGTAAATGAACTTTTGGAAGAAACCCAGTTTTTCCAAGAAGGACTGCCTAGACTTCCATAGTTGGGGGTTGTGCATGGCTGACAAGCCTCCAAATCCCAAAGAATAGAGCTGAAAGGGTAGACAGATCTTCCCCAGGGGCCCCTTACTAAAATGGCTCCTGACCTTGGCTGCAGAGGTTACAGAACCTGGTGTGCTCCCCTTCTTTTCCTTCCCTCCCACACTAAATTGGCTGAGAAGATTCTGTCCCAATTCATATCCTTCCTCTCCTCCTTATCTCCCATTCATTATGCAACTGAAAAGTAAAAAATAAAAATGGAGGGGGAGTATTTCTCTTCCATATCTGGGCCTCAGTTCTTCTTCTATCAAATGAGTTTTGGCTAGGTTGGTAGTGAAAGCTCTTCAGTGACTACCATTTGATCACCCCTTGCTGAAATAAGGGACAATGTCTTTTCTAAATTTTTTTAATGTTATCTCCATCTCACTCAACCCAGGGCTCTGCACGTAGCAGGCATTAATTAATGTTGAATTCAATTCATTTCAGCAAATATTAGCAGGTGCCTACTCTATGCCAGGTCCATAAGCACAGTGACATGTTCAGGAATACAAAGACCATTTTAAAAAAATTCCCTGCCTTATGAATCTTATAAGAATACAAGTCATTCCCCAATTGATAAATGGTCAAAGGTCATGAACAAGCAGTTTTCAGATGAATAAATTAAAGTTGTCTATAAGTCATATGAAAAAATGTTTCAAATCACTATTGATTAGAGAAATCAAAACACCTCTGAAGTACAACATCACACCTATCAGATTGGCTAACATGACAAAACAGGAGAATGATAAATGTTGAAGAAGATGTAACAAAACTGGAACACTAATTCATTGTTGGTGGATTTGTAAACTGATCCAACCATTCTGGAGAGTGATTTTGAACTATGCCCAAAGGGCTCTAAAAATTGTGCATACCCTTTGACCCAGTAATACTGCTTCTAGGACTCTGTCCAAAAGAGATCATAAAAGTGGGAAAATGACTAAAGTACAAAAATATTTATAGTAGCTCTTTTGTAGTGGAAAAGATTGAGGGGATGCCCATCTGTTGGGGAAAGGCTGAACAAGTTGTGGTATATGAATGCAATGGAATACTATTGTACTATAAGAAATGATGAGCAGGCAGACTTCAGAAAAATCTGGAAAGACTTGAATGAATTGATACTGAGTGAAGTGAGCAGAACCAGGAGAACATTGTACACAGTAACAGCAACAATGTCCAATGATTGACTTTGATAGACTAATATCTTCTTAGCAATGCAAGGACTCAGGACAACCCCAAAAAACTCAAGATGGAAAATGCCATCCACACCCAGATCAAGAACTTGAGATTCTGAATGCAGATGGAAACATGTTATTGGTTCTCCTTTTCTTTGGTTGTTTTGTTTTGTTTCTTCTTTCTTGCGGTTCTTCCCATTCATTCTAATTCTTCTTTACATCATGACTAATATGAAAATAGGTTTAATGTGAATGTATAAGTAGAGCCTATATCAGATGGCATGCCCTCTTGGGAAGGAGAGGAATGGTGAGAAAATTTAAAACTCAAAATCTTATGGAAATGAAAGTTGAAAACTAAGAATAAATATATTATTTAAAAAAAGGAAGAAATAAAAAAAAAACATGCCCTGCCTTGAAGGACATAAAATTGCATTGGAAGGTGAATGACTGATGAGAGGCAGCCAGTCATCTCACAAATTACAGGCATGTGACGATGACCTGTGGGCACTTAAATAAAGACCTGATACCTCAGAAGGTCTTAGGTATCCTTCCAAAGCTCAGTTGCTGATTTCAAAGCTTCAATTTGAAATCACATCATGTTGCTGAATGTATTGATTTGGATACACATTGTAGAAGAGTCTGTTGAGTATGGATGCAATAACTGCCTTCAGTGACTGAGAGGGCCAGGATGCAAAAAAAGAAATTAGCCTTGTTCTATTTGTGCCTCTTTGGGTAGGAGTGGACACAATGGGTGGAAGTTGTTGGGATACAAATACGGCTCAGTAGAGACATTTCCTAACAATGGCAGATGTCCCCAAGAGGGGAGCATAGGGAATTGTGTCTTCTCTATCTCTGGACAGATGCATAATAAGACTGGGTGGTCACTTGGAGGACACTCTTATGCAGATTGGGGCTGTTTGCTAGGGTCTCAAATAGCTCGAGAGACTGATGGTTTTAGAAAGAGTTCTGAATTCAGTCATTTTCATTTGTAACACATTTCCTTTCATAGTTTGTTTAAATATTGTTAATAATAATTAGTGTAACTTTTAATTATGAAGCTCTCCATAGCAGATGTCCTAAACTTCGCTCCTCAAACCTCCCATATCACTTTCTTCTCTCACTCTGACAGCAGAGTAGTAATATTCAAAAATAAGTAAGCCATTCTCTATAAGCTTTCTTTCCCCTCTTCCCAATCTTTAAACATAACATGTCATTCACCATTCTTTGTTCCTTTACTCTAGTCTAACACCCCCTCTTGTTGCCAAGGCCATATCTGCTTGTTCTCCCTTGATCCAAACAGCTCTCTTCTCTTCTTGCAGATTGCTTCCACAATCATTATCAATTTTTATGATCATTATCATCAACTTCTTCTTCTTCTTCTTCCTCTTCCTGTCTCTCTTTATAACACTAGCAACTTCCATGTCTTCAGTTACCATTTTAATGAGGATGGTTCCCAGGTATATATCCAATGATCATCTCTTTCCTGGGCTTAAGTCCTGAATCACCAACTGCCTTTTAAACATTTCAAACTCAATATGTTCTAAACAGAACCATTGTCATTCCCCACAAATCTTTTCCTTTTCTGATCTTCCTTATTTCTTTCAAGGACTGCACTATCATCTTAAGTGCCCAGATTCACAACCATTCCTAGGTTTGCCCTGACCCTCATCTCACATATCTGATCCACTGCCGCCTCTTGCCAATTTCATCTACACATCTCACTTACATCCCTTACTCTCCACTCACACAGTTGCCTTTATCTTCTCTCCTTTGGACCAGGATAGTAGATTCCTATTGACTTCCTTGCCTTAATTGTCTTTCTTCTCCAATCTATCCTTCCCACAACCATTCAAGTTCCTTTGTTCTCCCTACTCCAATCTCTCACCCACCCAACTAACAGTGATTTTGTTTCTAAACTGCAGATTTTATCATGTCACTCTCCTCCCCAACAAGTTCTACTGTGTGCCTCTTACCTCTGGTGTCAAACATAATTGCTTATTTGTCATTCAAAGCTTTCTATAACCTGGACCTCTTACCTTTCCACCTTTGTTACACATGACGAATTTCTAGATGTATTCTAGCCCAATCAAAATGACCTTCTTTCTCTTCTTTATCACCTTTGACATCCTGTTTTGTTTTTATAATGTCATCTTCCATATGAGGTCTTTTCTGAGCTCCAGCTGCTAGTACCCCTCCTCCAAAAAATCACCTATATTGCTTTTCCATATTTCTGTGGGGGATAGGGGGAGTCACTCTCATTTCCACCCACCTGGTTGATGAAATGGCAAAAGGAGATGAGTAAGAAAGAACTGAGGTGATGATGTGTTGAAATGAAGTCCAAAGATAAGTTGATGCCCTGTTTTTCTTTGTTAAGACATTTCCCTGATGGAAATGGAAAGGCAGCTTGCTATTAACTGACCAAAGACTGGCTGTGAATCTGCCGACCTTTATAAAAGCAAGCCTTCCAACTCTGGAGGCTGAGCAGACATAGCTGAGGTAAGAAGCAACTTTGTGGATTATGAAGCTTGCCCCTCCCCCAAAGGCATGGGGAGGGGGAGTGCAGAGATTTCTCTGTCTTTATCCTTTTCCAGTCTGAAGTTTGGTGCTTAGCTACCAAGTTATTCATCTAGAAAAATAGGGAGCACAGAGAGACACAGAGACACAACATTTGAGGCACAAGGTAGCTTTAAGGAACGTGGCAATTAACAGGAAAGAGGGGAACCAAAGAGGCATTCAAAAAATACCTATCCTGGGAGTTTAGAGGAGAGCTACAGACAAAAGCAGATCTAGAAACACCAAGTTCAATAATATGTCCAGCAAAAATTCTGGACCCAGAGAGCAGCAGAGTGAAGAGGCCACAGAAGTTGGATGGCCTTGGCCACACATGTCCCTTATGTGTGCACTTCACTGCCTTCTCTAAACTGATGCTGACTCCTCTGGTAGACACTATGAGCATTTCAATGTGATCCTATGATAGTCCTATTTTGTAAGCTTGTAGGCTGCTTTGCAATAGACAAAACTCCATTTCAAGCATTTTAGCTAACCATGAGAATGCTGGGGGACTTTTTCATTATTTATGTCTCATTTATGCAGTTTTTGTTAAATAGTGAGTTTTTATCCCTGAAGCTGAAGTCTTTGAGTTTATCAAACAGTTGATTATCATAGTCATTGACTATTGTGTCTTATGTACCTAACCTACTCCACTGATCCAGCCCTCTATCTCTTAGCCAGTACCAAGTGGTTTTGATGATTGCTGCTTCATAATACAATTTTAGGTCTGCTATGGCTAGTCCACCTTCTCTGGCATTTCAAAGACTGGCTCCATCATATCTGTCCAGATATTCCATTTCACATGCCCAATTTTCCAGCCAAAATGGCCTCCTTGCTATTCTCTAAACTCAGAACTCTATCTCCCACCTCTCCAAATCTCTACAGGATGGACTGCATGCCTGAAATGCTTTCCCTCATCATGTCTGACTCATTGAATCCCTGGTTTCCTTTAATAATCAGTTCAACCAGCATACTAACTAGCATCAGAGATCAAAATGCTTCCTTCCAAAAAAATTCCTCCCCTCACGTGTTTTCTTTCTTTACTAGAAAGAAGGCTCAATTGCACCTCAAAATGAAGGCAGAACCAAGTCTCCAGTTGAATCGGAGAAAGCTTTGACTTGATCTAACCATCTCAGACTTAAGCCCCTACAACAAAACTTTGGGGTGTAAAAAACCACACAACTCATTTCTTTGGTCCAACCACACCTTTCTGTGCTTCACACTGTTTCAACACTCATGAAAGTAACTGATCTTTGTTGAATATCAGAAAGGGAATATACAGTTCCTGTCATTTGCTTTCATGAGCCAGGGTTAGAGGCATGGTCAAAGGACAGGCTCTCTGCACATATACAATAGCTAGCAAATAGCTAACATTTCTTTCACATTTTGAAGTCTGCAATGTGTTTTGTGTATGTTACATCATTTGATATTGTTAATTAAATATACACCAAGTACTGATGGAATTTCATTGACAATAGTTCAACCCAAAACTCTGGTAAATTACCAACTTACTGGTGAGATCTTACACGTTCATATCCTGAAAGCAGCTAAAGAGACTCGAAATGACAAAATAGGAAAGATCAAAGGGAATGTAGCAGTCCCCAAATTCACCCTTGACCTTAAAAAGAGTCCTTCCCACAGTGTTTTCCCAAAGTCACCATTCAGCCTTTACTTGACAGCCTCAGTGAGTAGACTAGGTGATGGGTATAGATGTGATCTACCTTTGTCAAGCTAGTCCTTTCCACTTTAGGACAACTCTCATTGTTAGGGATGGTTTTTGTCTCTGGGTTTGTTCTGTATTATTTATTTTTCCCCTGAGCTCAAACCTAAAATGTTCTTTCTGTGATTTCTGCCAGTTCTTTCCTGTGGGACCAAGCAGATGCAATCCTTCTTCTACAATGCAGTTTTACAGATACTTGAAAATGGTTATTATGCCCCACCCCTTCCTCCTCACATCTTCTCTTCACCAGACTATATACCATAGCTTCTTCCATTGATTCTTCTACATCATAAGCCCTTTCCACAAGGAATTTCATCCAATACTCTGAATTTTTGGAAGTTACTTAATAACTGCTTGATATTTCCTCCTAAATTATTTTGAATCTCTTAGGATCATTGAATTGTTCAATCCTACCTTTAGAAATAAAAAGGATTCAAAATCTCGGGATCTCAGGTTTCAGAGGAAGAAATTCAGAATGGTGAAGGTGAAGGGGCCTTCCCAAGCTTTCAAAAAGAATAAGCAGAAGCAGCAGGACATGTACCAAAGTCCCTGAAGTCCAGAGCCAGGGCTCTTTTCACTATACAATGAGTTTGGTTTTCTTGAACCTCTAGAAATGTTATCCAGTTTTCTTATTTGCCTCATAGACTAACATCCAATCTGATCATGTAATTTTTTACAGCCATTTTTGATGGCTAATCCACAATTTAGATAGGCAGTCTATTGGTACTCAGCAACCCATCGTCAGACAAAGTGTCAGAGCATCCTTCCTTTTCCTCCTTGTTTCTTCTTCCTCAATCAATCAATAAGCATTAATTAAGGACTTCTTGTATGATAAACTCTGTGTGAGGTGATGAGGATTCAAATACAAAAAAAATGAGTGAGAAAGAGAGTAAATCAGAGAGAGTAAATCAAAAGAGTAAATCAGGCAATAAATGTCATTAGATATTTATTAAGCACTTATGCTACACTGGGATTGACTATACAAACAAAAAACGTCCCTGTTCTTAAGAAACTGACTTTCTAACCTGGAAAGACTTGCATGAACGGATGCTGAATGAAGTGAGCAGAACCAGGAGAACATTGGACATAGTAAAAGAAAGACTGTGCAAAGATCAAATACGATTGGCTTAGCTCTCTTCAACCATCTAAGACAATTCCAGAAGACTCATGACAGAAAATACTATCCCCATCCAGAGGAAGATCTGTAAAGTGTGAAGATGGATTAAAGCATATGATTTCTGCTTTTTGGTTATTTGTTGTTTTTGTACCTTTGCACTTCTGCTTTCTCTAATGTGGAAATATGGTTAATGTAATCGCAGAAGTATAACCTATATCCAATTGCTTTCAGTGTTGGGTAGGGGGAAGAGGAGAAAAGGAGAAAAATCTGAAACTCAAAGTCTTATAAAAATGAATGTTGAAAACTATTTTTATGTGTAAGTTTAAAAAAGACTGTTTGCTAAAAAGAAGACAAAAAAAAAGTGAAAATAGTGAATGACTTAGCTGTTCTGAGCAACACAGGGATCTAGCACAATTCTGAAGGACTCAAGATGAAAAATGGCATCCACTTGCAGAGAAGGCACTGATGGAGTCTGGAGGCAGCTTGAAATCTACTTTTTTAAACTTTTTCTCTTTTCTGGTTTTGGTCTTTGCTTTCTTTTACAATGTCATTAATAGGGAAATATGTTTTGCATGGTAGCACATGTATAAACTGTATCAAATTGCTTGTACTCTCAAAGAAAGGGAAGGGGAGTGAGGGAGGGAGTGAATTTGGAACTCACATTTTTTTAAAAATGTTAAAAAATTTTACATGTTTTTGGAGAAAAAATAAAATATTTGAAAGAATAAAAGATAACTATATGACTGAGTGAAAATGGCAGAACCAAGAGAACTTTGTACACAGCAACAACCACAGTGTGCGAGGAATGTTTCTGGTAGACTTAGTCTTTCTTAGCAATGTAAGGACCTAAAAAATTCCCAATAGACTTTTGAGGCAAATCACCTTCCACAACCAGAGAAACAACTATGGAACTGGATCGCAGAATGAAGCAGACTATTTTCTTTTGTATTTTGTTTTGTTTTATGGTTTCTCCCATTCATTTTAATTCTTCTATTCAACATGACTATGGTGAAATTGTATTTAATAGGAATGTATGTGTAGAACCTATATAAGATTGCAAGTCATCTCGGGCAGGGAGTGGAGAGGGAGGGGGGGCATGGGGGCAGGAGGGGAAAAAATCTAAGATATATGGAGGTGATTATAGAACATTGAAAACAAATAAGATAATTATTAAAAAAAAGAAACAAAAACATGGCTATCTGGGTCCCTCTACAAATTGGAGTTTCCAGGGAGAACTTAGCCAATGAGAGACAAGACTGGTTGGGTCATAGGCTAAAGGCAGCCAAGGAATGGTGGTAAAGTTCAGAGGACCAGAATAAATAAATAAAAATATATATTTATATATATACATATGTATATATGTGTGTATACAAATATAAAAATATATATAAAATTATTAAATACAAAGTAGTTGTGGGAAAGCGGCATCAACAACTGAGAAAATCAGAAATGACTTCATGTAGAAATGTGTCTTAAAAGAGAAGAAGATTCAATTGGGAAAGAGTGCATTCCAAGCTTGGGGGGATGGTGGTTAATAGTTTTAGAGAAGGAATATGATCTATCACATATGAGGAGTAGAGAGGTCACTTTGAGAGAATGTGAGAGTGAGATAATGTCCACTGAGGATACATGGGGGCCCTATTAAACAGGACTTTAAAAGCTAAAAGGATTTTCTATTTTATCTTACAGCCTCTGCAGTTCATTGAATAGAAAAATCACATGGTCAGACCCACACTTAAGAAAAACTACTTTGGCAATCGTGTGCGGGGATGGACTGGAGTTGGGATCAATCAAAAAACCATTGGATAGATGGGGGCCTGAATTAGTTTTCTAATAATCTGATAATGTTGTTATTATGTGAGTGTATGAGTGGAGAGAATGCTCAGTATTGATTGGAGATAGCTGTAAAAGAGGAAAGGAGAAAATCTGGCAACTGATTGGATATGTGAAATGAAGGAAAATGAGGCATCAAGGATTACACTGAGGCTGAGAACCTAGGAAGCATGGCAGGACCCATGTCAGCAATAGGGCACCAAACTCAAGACTGTAGAAGAACAGAGGAAATGTGGTTTTCAAAGATTTTTATATAAATTTATTTATTTTCAGTTTTCAATATTCCCTTTCACAAAACTTTGAATTTCAAATTTTCTCCCCATCTTCCTCCCCACTCCCACCCCAGGACAGTGTGTATTCTTCTTGTCCTTTCCTCCTATCTGCCCTCCCTTCTGTCACCACACCCCACCCCCCCCATCATCCCTTTCCCTTCTATTTTCCTGTAGAGTAAGATAGATTTCTATACCCCATTGCCTGCGTATCTTATTTCCTAGATGCATGTAAAAACAACCTCTAACATTCATTTAAAGCTTTGAGTTTCACATTCTCTCTCTTCCCTCCCTTCTCCCATTGAGAAGGCAAGCAATTTGATAAAGGTTGTCCATGTGTGGTCATGCATAACATTTGCGTTCGAAGATTTTTTATAAGAAATATGTCAGGCTGCTGAGGGGCTTTCCTCCTCTCTGCTGCCATCTCAACCTTTTGCTGACTTCTCTTCAGCAGGCTAAGACAACACACTGGAGTGTATCCAATGTTTTCCTAGCAGTCACTACCCATGAAATCCCAATAAGAAGGCAATGAAGAACGGAGCCTACATGGGTTTGATCTCCTTCAGTCCCTGAATGAGGACAATAGGATATATTTAAGACTCAGATTGCTAGCTTCCTTTGAGGCTCAGCTCACTGGCAAACTCCTGTAAGAAACCTATTCTGCTGCCCAGTTCTGCCTCTGAAATTCATCTCTCTCTACCTTCAAATTGTTTTGCATTTAAAAACATGTTTTTAAGTAGTATCTCAGCTACATCCTCTTCTTCCTTCCTCCCCATGTAAGCTCCCTGAGGCAAGGCTTGTTTTCTGTTTGTTTGGGGCTTTGTTTTCTTTCATTTTGTTTTGGGTTTTTCCTTTGTATCCTTGATCACCTCACAGGGCCTTTCCAAGATGAATAAATCTTATTGAGTTGATATTTTCATGGCTCATCTAAGAAAGGGCCCTCAGTGCAGGGTGAGCGAGGCCAAGTGTCCAGTGGAAAGAGTGCAGCAGTGGCACTGAATGGGTCTGCCCTCTGGTTCCTTTCTACCACTAATTTCTTTGTGTTCTTAGACGAGTCATGGTAGAAACGTCTTACTAAATCAGTTTCCTCATCTGTCAATTGAAGGTTAAATGACTCTATGACTTTTTCCATTATAATTCTTGATCTGATGCTTCATCATGGGAGGGGGTGGGGAAGACGCATCCCTGGACTGGAGAAGGTGATGACAGGGGCACACAGCCTTGCCAAGCTTCCTCTTGGCCTGGAGCCCAGGAGCGGACTGCATCACTCTTGTCTGAGGACCAGCTAGAGTACATTTGGCGAGGCCGTCACCAGGTCTGCTACTGCAAGGTGATGGGCTTTTTTTTAACCACATCAACTCCCAAAGGCCATTTACTAAGTAAGAGGCATTGAAATAATTTATGTAGCACTTTCAGGTTTTCAAACTGCTTTACAAATATTGTCTCATTTTATCCTCACAACCACCCTGGGAAGTACATGTTTTTTACAGAAAAGGAACTGGGGCAGAAAAAGGTTCAATGATTTGAAGTCACACATCTAGAAAGTATATGAGGCAGTATTTGAACTCACATCTTTCTGTCTCCAGATCCAGCTCTGTCTCCACTTTGCTGCCAACTGGATCCTGAGGCAGTAGAGAGTCATGAAAACAGTGATCTTGAAATTGTCAAGGTTTGCCAAGAGGTGATGGTCACTATCAACAACCTGAGGGACAAGTTACTATAGGTCTGGCCATTTTAGAAACGAGGAAACTGATACACATTGCATCAGAAGCAAAACTTGAATATGTCTTCCTGATTCCAAGCCCTACACTATGCTTGATACTGCAAGGCCTTTCTCTCAGTACTGTATAGCAGCTTAACAATCTAAATACTTCTCAAACAAGCTATGTTATGGTCTTGTTAGTTCAGGGCTCACAAGCTTTCTGTGTGTCCCATGGACCCCTTGGGCAAGCCAGTTGGACTTGGGGAAGCCTATGAACCCTTCTAGAAATTATGTTTTCAAATAAAAAAATAAACCATCAGATTACAAAAGAAATTAATCATAGGGAAATACAATTATTAACATTTTAAAAATAAAAAACTTTATGGATCCCAAATCTGGCTTTCATTAACCATTGATGTTCTGATAGCAGAAAGGAAAGAGGAATTAAGGAACCTCTTGATGAGGCTAAAAGAGGAGAGTGTAAAAGCTGGCTTAAGATAAAACAAACAAAAAATCCTAAGATCTTGGCTCCTGGTCCCATTACCTCCTATCAAATAGAAGGAGACGAAATGGAAGCAGTGTCAGATTTCATATTCTTGGGCTTGATGATCACTGCAGACAAGGACTGCAGCCATGAAATTAAAAGACTCTTGCTTCTCAGAAGGAAGGCTATGGCCAGCCTGGACAGCTGACTAAAAAGCAGAGACATCATCTTGAGCATGAAGGTCTGCCTAAACAATGCTATGTGTTTTCCTGAAGCAATGTATGGCTGTGAGAGTTAGACTATAAGGAATGCTGAGCAGCAGAATCAAATACTGAAGCTGAAGCTTAAATACTTTGGTCACATAATGAGAAGGAAAGACTTGCTGAAAAAGACCCAGATGTAGGGAAAGATGGAAGGCAAAAGGAAAAGGGGATGGCAGAGGTTGAGATAGATAGATAGTGTCCTGGAAACAATGAATATGAGCTTGAAAAGACTTTGACAGATAGTGGAGGGTAGAAGGAACTGGTGTGCTGGTATCCATGGGGTCATGAAGAGTCAGACATGAATGACAACTATTGATATGAAACTACTTGTTCAAGTGAAAAGTGAAAAAAACAGTCAAATAAAAAGGGAAAAGTGGAAGACAACCATAAAGCACAGCAGGTATTGCTATATTCCCTTTAGTATTAGAATCTTTTTTTTCAGAGCTTTTGAGTAATGAGTTGATGATTCCGGTCAGGGTGAGGGAAGTCAATAGTAGGTTCCCCCTTTAAAATACAAAGACAATGAAGCTTCAGATTAGAGAAGTGCTGACAAGGTCCCTTCTTGCTCAATGATTTTGCTGTCCCACAACATGTGATTAGATCAAAAGTTTACCCTGTGAAGATCATCTTCCATTTGGGGGTTAAAAAACTTAGAGAAGTCCAGAATCTCAGAGCTAGAACTGACTTCAGAAGACATTTACTCCTATTGGAACCTAGCAAAAATATCCCCCCTAACATGCATGTCTGACAAAGAGTCCTTTAGTTTCTGATTCCAACTCATTGGCATTGAGAAACAAGTCACCCCCAACCAAATCAACCCATTTCATTTGGGGATGGTTCTCATTGTTGGGAAAGTTGTGCTTGAATGAAGTCTAAATTGGCCTCCCTGCTACATTCACCTCTCCCTACAGCACTAAGACATCAAACATTTTATATTTTCTATTATCTTTTCCATGCACCAGCTCTTCAGGTATTTCAGGTCAGTTCTCATGTCCCAATGAGCCTCCTTTCCTCCTGGTTAAACATTCCCAGTTCTGTCAACCAGTTCACATCTCATGACTTGGAGGCTTTGCATCAGCCTGTTGTCCTACTCCAGATATCTCCATCGTATCGACACCTTTCTTAAAATGCAATGCCCTGGTTTGTAGACAATGTCCACATGTGGCCCGACCAGAGCAGAATGCAGAAAGGCTGCCTTCTCCTTCTTCCTGACCCTCTGCTCCCTTGTCATGCATTATAAGGTGGTATTCATGATCACACTGCTGCCTCATGGAGACTTAGATCTTCCAGGTATTTCTGCTTTTGGTTTTGCTTTTCATTTGAACTGTGATCTGGTCACAACTTCTCCATCTTGAATGGGTGAAGTGGATTATTTTTAACCCAAGTGTGAGAATTTGCATTTATCCTTATTAAAATTCATCAGCACAGTTTTCTAACTTGCCAGGACCTTTTCAAATCCTAAGTCACTGAGCATGTTGACCACCTGTCTCCTATCTGATTCTTCATCATAATGAGTGAGCGTCCCACATCTGCTTTTGTCCAAGTTGTTGTTAACAAACGTATATCAACACGTCAAACCAAACACAGTTCTCTGGGTGTTCCCCTGAACTCTCACTTCCAAGTTCATGTGGTACCTAGTATATAGTCTTTCATTTTTCCTGTATTCATATCAAACCATTAGTAACTACTCTTTGAGCCCACCCATTTGACTAGCTCCAAATATATCGAGTATAACATGCTCTAAATCCTCAATTTTTTTAAAGAAAGCAAACTTAGAATGATTTAATGGCATCTTCTTCATTTTCTTTTTAAGTTAAATTTGATTTTATTTAATTAAAAAGCATTTTCCTCTTCCTTCCACCACACCATAAGAAAAGTAAAAGCTAAATTTTTCTAAAAATATGTATACTTAAGCAAAGCACATGTTCATATTGAACATGACCATAAATGTGTATCATTCGGCATGTTGAACCTCTTATCTCTCACTCTCAGGAGGTGGGAAGAAGTCTTTATCAACAATCTTCTGGAATAATAGTTGTTCATCATGTTCATCAGCATTCTTAAATTTTTTAAAGTTATCCATTTTTGCAATGTTGTCATTACACCATAGAGGATCCTCCTCTTATGACTTACTTTACTCTGTAACAGTTTATACAAATCTTCTCTAAAATCATCCCTTTCATCATTTATTACAACATCAAATTGGAGAAAATACAAGATAATTTTGTTCTGAGAATTTTAAAACAACCCTTGACATACTTAGAGTCACCTTGGGCTTCAGCTGTCAAATTGAGGTTGGTCATCCCTGTTCTAGGGAGTGCTAGCTCTCACAAGGACACTATTTTTTTTTACAATGAGTATATATTCATTCCCAGGCAATATTTGTGCAACTAAACCTGCCAACACTTGACTTATGTTTCCCTCACTGGCCCTCTCTAGCTCACCTAATACAAGACCTTACCCAGAGCCTGTTCCTGAGAAATGTTTACTGAACTAAGGTACAAGCAAGTCCTGGAACAATAGATTGATGGATGGATGTAACTTCTGCTTGGTTACTTTCTCAAATTTGTGATCTTCGCAGTCAAGCATTTGTCCTTCCCAACTACAGATGTGCTGATTGGAAAGAGGATCAAATGCTAGTGTCATTTCTTCACTTATTTTTATCATATGTGGACACCTTTTCTCTTTGTTGATATTTTCATTGGGAAAGAAGAGGTTGAGAGGTCAGGCCCATTGAACTCATAAGTAGCTAAGTCCGTACTAGCTAGTCTAATGATGAGCTCTAGCTGATTGGCTTAAAGTCCAATGATTCTAAAAATCTTCCTACAGCCCTGCAGAAGGAAGGCCTATAAAGGGAAATCCTTTCTCATATATACACCAATTTCATGTTCCCTCATCAGCTTCCAAAGAGACTTCAAATTTTCCACTCCCCTTATTCTATTTCATTCTTCAAAGTGAATGATGGAGCAACCAATCTCCACTGGAAAGATTTTTCAGTCATTGCACACATGCTGTGCTTCCTAAACATGATGCCACTGTCTGACCCTAATTCCAATCCCATCACTGTGGCTGTTTCAAAGCAGATCAGCAAATAGCCCAGCATGATGCAGAGAAGGGTTAGATGTTCACAGAAACAAAAACAGCATCTGTGATTAAACTGAGCAAAAAGTAATCTCAAGGGCCTAAAGATTTCTCATTATGGGGTTGTGAGGCCCAGGCAATCGTATGAGGAGATTAATTGCTTTCATGAAGGGCAGAGGCAAGGAAGGAGGCTAGCACTAACAGCCCTACCAAGTGGTGGGTTCAGGTGAAGTCATTCCTGAGAAGCTTCGTTTGGGCCTCCTCTTAATGAAGTGTCAATTAACTATTAAAAAACCCTTATCAAGTGTCTACAATGTTCTAAGTGTTGAAGATACAACCATAAAAATGCAATAGTTTTACCAGCTGAATAGATGTTTACTACCTTTCATTGAAAAGGTCTGTTTCACTGATTTTTGGAGACCATTTTACACCCTAAAGCCTATTTCCCAGGTTATTAATTTAATAGCAGGTGACACTTCAAGCACCCCAGCAGAAGGTAGCCAGGCTGGCAATAGAGGATCATTGTCACTAAAAATATGTCAGATAATGTATGAAAGAGTGAAGGACTATGGGGAAGACTGGATCCTTGAGAAGCAATGCTGTTGCCTAGGTGTGGCTGACTTTAAGCCTTCCAGATTCCAAGATTACCTGAATTGGGTTGAACAGTTTGAGGATCATGAGCTCCTTGAGCTGGCTTTCGATTCTTTTTATGTACCCAACACTTAACAGTGTCTGGCACGCAGTAGGCACATAATAGGTGTTAAATAAATGTGTATTGACTGACTGATTGACGACTCCAGTAGGCCTTTAAGATGTTCCTGGGCTAATTCTTTGAAACTACTATAGAAGAGAATCTGTTGCCTGCTGTTCAAATGTTTACCAAACTTTGAGCCTTCTTTGGAACACCTGATCCTATGGTTTTGGAGTCATAAGTTAAGGATTCACTCTGATCCCCAACTAATTACAGAATGATCAGGCATTTAAATTAAATAGATAAAGTATAATAGTCATTAATAAGTCCTTAATCAATTGAAAAGTATCCTAAGGCCTTTGGCCATTGGGAAAATATAGCTGATAGCACATAGGAAACATCTTCTGATTGGTTCATGGAGATCAGTTCACACTTCTTGGGTTAAATATACCAGTTTGGTTCATCACCAGTCAGTAAAGCAGCAGAAGACTCCCAGTTTGGAATCTGAGGATTCCAGGTCACTGAGAGGAAATGGCTCTTGAGGAGCAGAGAAAGTCTCTCTCTCCTCCTTCCACCCTATTGACCATGTTATTAATTAGAATGACCAGGCAAATAGGAGACAATATAGGCACATGGAACTAGAGATAGTGCTAAGTGCAAACAAGAGGTTTCTCTAGAAAATGCACAGAATATCTCCAGTGAACCAATCTGGGTCAGGTTATAACCTTGTGAACTTTGAAAGGCTGGAGCATTCAAAGATCCTATAAGCAGTACTTTCACCAAAGCCAGTGGTTGGAACAATGCTTTCATAAGGACAGGAGAGACATAATGAGGACCAACTAGCCTCCCTAAGAGAACAGTTATCTTTCAGAATTCTCAAAGAGCCCCTATCCTTGAAGGAAAACAGAGAGATATAGCTAAAGAGAATTTCTTGAGGATTTTATGAAGGAAGAAAAGGATTTTCAGGTAGATTTCTTCAATGTGAGTCTCACTACAATATTACTATAAATTTGAACCCTCTTTCCCCAAGTGCTGCATGTGTGCGTGTGTGCGTGTGTGTGTGTTTAAGGGCAGAGTACATACCCAGGTTGGACATGCTTTTCTGTTAAAACAGAAAGGTGGTCTTTATATACCTGCTCAGTAATTTCCCTGTCCAAAAGATAGTTGTCGATAACAGCTAACAGAAAGCACACTGATCCAGGCTTTTGTGGATCATTTCCAGTTATTAATGCTTCCTAATCCCAGAAAGAAATGACTTTGCATACACTCTCTTTGCACTTTTTTCTGATAGAAGGTAAGCTACTCAAAGACAGGAATGATTTCCTTTCTGATTTTGCATCCCCAGCAATTAATATGATATCTTGCATATGGCAGCTGTTTAATAGATGTTCATTGAACTGAACTGCAGAGCGCCATCGTAGCAGTTATCTATGGAGAAGCAGCATGCATTGTGGGACACTGGTTGTGATTGTTCAAGGACACTCCTGGAGAGCAGAAGGGGAAAGATGATGGTCAGATCCTGAAAAAAAAAAAGGTCATTAAAAATGAAATAAAAATCTTGTCCCCTTATAGTTGGACCCAGAGAGGGTCTGATAGGACTAGATGTTGGTATCTCAATGATGGCTACATTTTGCCACTTATATCTTAACAATTTGTGTTTCCATTGTACACGAGGGGAAGAAGACTGGTGTTATCAATGCTGATGTAGGTCACAGTTCTTCTATAATGACATACAGTCTTCAAGCACTGCTGGAGCCTCCAAATTCCTTGAGCAAACTAGTGACCAGCCTTTCTGTGAAAAAAAGACCAAGTAGACCAGCCTTTGTACAGCAGATTCATAGATATAGTCCATCATACCAAGTCTTTCCACAAGGATGGGAATGCTAAATCATTCTCCACTGGCATAACCTTCAAGAAACAGAATGGCATGGCATCCAATGAAAGCTTGCCTGGAGGCTTCTTTTCCATTCCATTCTATTTTATTCCAAATGATAGTAATTTCACGTTTGTTATAGACCTTGGCCAACTTGTACATGTGTGCATTTAGGCACCTGATAAACTACAAGGAGGAAGAATTTCTTGTCCCATCGTTACATCTCCACTGCCCACCTAGAATGGGATGTTTGCATACATTCAGTCCTTAAGAAATCATCCAAAGGGATCAAATTGAATTATCTTGGTATAGTAGGTAGAGGGCCAATCTTGGGCCCAAACTTTCTTTCATGTCCTTCCTCTAACACATATTAGATACGTGCCGTGGGAGAGCAGGGGAACTGGATGGTGCAGTAGACGTTGGGCCTAGTATCAGGAAGATCTTAGTTCAAATCCACTGTCAGACACTTGCTATCTGTGTGACCCTGGGAAAGTCACTTTACCTTGTTTGCCTCACTTTCCTCATCTCTAAAATGTGCTAATGAAGGAAATGGAAAACTACTCCACGTTTTTTGCCAAGAAAACCCCACGTGAGGTCATGAATAATTGGACATGACTGAAATGACTTAACAGCAACAAAATCAGCATATAACCTAACCTTTCAATTTTTCAGTCACTTCTCTAAGACTTTAATTGCAGATGAGTTGCTGACTTCCATCAGAGGACTGAGTTTCTGTACTGGAAGTTTGCTGAACCAATGAAATCACAGATGTGGACATCTCTGTTAAACACAAACACACACAATATACACAGCACACATAAACACACACTATATTGTTGAATAAATGAAGGAGTACACTGAATGAATGAAAATGGCTGGGATACTCATTCAATAAATGTAATCACTTGTGTAACAATTATTTATTGAGTAACTTCTGTTTAGAAAGCTCTATGTTCTTTTCACAGATAACATAGTTCCCTTATCTATTATTTCTTGTTCTAATTGTGAGGTGGATTTGGCCAATGCTGGAGGGACTGTGGAAAGGCAGACACATGATCATTCTGGAAAGAAAAATTTGGAATTTTCCTAAGAAAATGACTAAATCATCCATATCCTTTGAGCAGAGAATCTCCTCTTGTTAAACATATACTCCAAGAAGGTCAAAGACAGAAAAGAGGATTTCATATAGATTATAATAATTGACTTTTTATGGTGGCAAAGAACTGAAGCATGCCTGGAATTTTCTCCCTCTTCAGTCACACTGTTTGATTTCTTTCAAGGCTCAGCAAATGTGCTAAATTCTGAAGAAGGTCCCTTCAGTCCCCTCAGATGGTAGAACCAAAGTTGTCTTCCTTCTACTCAGTATGTAACATGCGTGAACTTGCATATGTAGATGTCTCCTCCATTAGCATGTGAATGGCAGAGGGTGTCCTATTTTTGCTTTGGCTGTATAAGCCAAAAGAGAGGACTTAGAACAATGTTTTCCACATAATTATTTCTTAATTGATGCTTGTTGATTGATTGATAAATGCCCATATTTTGGGGAATAGATAAGCAATTACTGTATGTGAATGAATTGGAATATCACCACACCCTAAGAAATAAATGTGGAGGATTCAAAGAAGCATGGAAAGATATGTGACTTGAAGAAAAGTGAAGTTAGGAAAACAATGCACAAAATGAACACCAGAATGCAAATGAAAAAAAATGGAGATTGAATTTGTGTAATTAAGATAACCAAGTTTTAGCCCAAAGGAGGGAAACAAGAATGCAATCCCCTCTCTTTTACACGAAGGTGTATGGAACACAATGCATACAGTCATATTCATTTCATAGGGTCATTAGTTTTGCTGAATTGATTTATTTTCTCTCTCTTTGTTGTAAGGTATTTTAGAGACACCATGGTCTAATGGATAGAGAGCCAGCCTCCATCCCCAAAAGCCTTGCCATGCCCATCTCTGATATATATGGGCTGTGTGACCCTGGGTATGTCAATGAACTTTTTGGTCCTCTAGATAATTCACTAAGACTAAATTGCAGATCTGGTTCTGACTTCCATTGGCACATGGAATTTCTTTGCTTGGGAGTTCGGTATAGCAATGAAATCGCACGTCTAGTCCCTGAGATCAATCTCTTTTAGGAGGCTGGAATAAATTGAGAAATGACGATGACAAAAAAACACTAAAATATATAATAAAACATTTTTTCAAAGAAATTTAAGTTTTCTCTCCTCTGGGCTATCTTACAGATTGGCTTATGAATTGGATAAATTCTGTCCCATTTTTATAGATTGCAAGAACAAATAATACTTTCAGTCAGGCAGTGACTAAGCTATGGTGAGAACCTAAGAATCATGGGATCTAATCCCATTTCCTTTCCCTAAAGACCTGTCACTGGGCTCTTACTTACCTCAAGGGTGTTGTGAAGATCGATGGGGATGCTGGTGAAGCACTTTGGGCCTCTTGGATCCAAGAACCTTTTAGAAACCTCATTAGACTCTGATGATAATCAGAGATGGTTAATGCATTAAGAATGTTCTCTGCTCAGAAGAACTCTTCCCCTTGGAGAAAAGATAAAGTTAAATATTGAGATAGAAAGTCATCAATGCACACACAGTCTAAAAGGGTCCAAGGGAGGAAAGCTTTGGGCTGGAGCACACATGCTGCAGCCATGGGCTCCCCATTCTAAAGAGTGGGTATTTTCTGAGGTTAGTGCACACACCTTCCACAGTATAAGGCCCTCAGATAGAGCAATTAGAATGCAAGGCTCTTTTGAAGATGGCGGTTGAAGGCAGAACTCAGAGACATGGACCTTCTATGGTATTCCACATGCAAGTATAATCTTTTCCATGTGTTTGTTTCTAACTCCAAGTGCTAAGCAGGATATCTGGGGGCTTACCAGAATAGCTCCTCTTCTTGCTCCCCCCATCCATCACTTTTTCTCTTTTGAATATTATTTTTCTGCCACCCCATTGTTTTTCCATTTTCTTCTCTTTCTTCTTCCCGTCCTTCCCAGAATTCAGCTGCACTTCCCTCCCTTCTGGCCCATTCCTGTCATAAATGATGGATAACATCTGCTTTGCAAACCTTAAAGAGCCATTAAAATGTGAGACATTATTATTATTTATTAAACTTTGAAAATATATCCTTTCATTTTAAACCAACGCACAACTGAACACACCATCAATAATCGATCTCTTTTGGATTCTTTTTGATGCCGGCTCATTGTTGGTCAGTTGATGGCACCCTTCTGAGGTGATCGAGGCTGAGGGTGAGGTGGCTGGTATGCTCCAGGTGGGCCCCACTAAGCTGAATCTGACTGAAGCTTTCATCATTACTGCCCTCAGAATCTGGTGTATTGGTAAAGAGGTTCTAGGGGAAACAGCAAGAAATGGAACCCCAGAGTAAGACCTGTGTCCATCTCTACATCGCAAAGGGGAAAATCCTCAGAACAGAATACCTTGAGCACAGGCCCATGCATTGACCACTGTGGCTCCGCAGTTCTCTCCTGCTCTCATTCTTCATATTCTCACTGGCAAGTAGAGACCCCTTCCCACTTGGACCTGAGAGGTGCCTCTCTTTACCCTTTCACTTCTCCCTTGAGGGGACCTGAGGTGGAGGAAAAGAATGGGCCAGGTGTTGTGTGTAGCACTTTACAATGCCCTCATTCAGTTCTCACAACAACCCTGAAAGGTAGGTATTGTCTCAATTTTACAGTTGAAGAAACTGAGGAAAACTGTTTGTTTTTGTTTACCTTAGTTAAGTGACTGCCCAAGGTTACACAGGTAGTAAGTATCTGAGACTGGATTTGAACTCAAGTCTTTCTCCTTCCGGACCCCATATTCTATCCACTGAACCACCAACAGACTCAGTGCATAGTGTAGGGTTTTCTCTGGGCCCCAGCACCAAGCAGTCTCTCCACCAGCCTGTACTCACTACTACTCAGTGAGTTCTTCCCATTATACTGACACACCAAGCCTTTATAGGACTGTTAGTATGCTGTCGTTTCATGTCCTAATGCACTCGATGTCTGCCACTTTATCAGTAACAGTGAATAAAAAAATGAATGAGCTAGGTTTTGGTTTGGTTGGGGTTTTGTTTGTTTAAAAAAAACTCCTCCCCCCCCCCACCTGGAAACTTAGAAAGATCAAAGTCTTCATGTAAGTCACTAGAGCTGGGAGACCTGTCCCATTTCTAGGGAGAAGTCAGGAAGATTAGAACTTAAGCACCAATTCTAATGCAGACTGCTCATGAGACTCTGCCTCAGTACCCAAGCAACATCCAAAGACGGCAGGACAGTTTGTTGGCCAGTACTAAGGGTGGGTGTTTCTTCACTTGGCATCCCGGACATCTTGGAGTTCTCTGTAGAGATTACAAAACCTGACAGCAAGGAGAAGGCATACAAGAATCTAGCTGACAGACTATCAGTCAAGAGGTCCAATAACTCATAGGAGACAAAATCTAGGAAAAGACCCACAGGAAAGCCCATATAGCCAGTCTCATGAGTATATGCAGGAATGTAGAAGTCTGGCAATTAAGTGATGGGATCTGGGGACTTTGACACAAAGAGACAAACTCCATTTTCCTAGCTGTGGCTGTGATTAGATGAGGAAGAATCATCTCTGGAATTGATTGGAAAAGATTTCTGTAGGCAAGAACATTGAACTGGATTAATAAGATTTAATGGACATGAATGTAAAATTCCACATTTACCTTCAAAAACTCACTCCCCAAGTACAAACTGGGGAAGAAATGGAAAGGCAGCAAGTGTTGTAAAAAGAGGCTCTGGGGATTTAGTGGACATCACACCTATTAAGAGGAAACTGTGGCATGGCAGTAGGAAAAAAAATGGAAAGTCAAATAAAGTTAATGTGACTTGTAGGGGCATTGAGAGAGAACAGGGTGATGAAGTGTCTGGTAGCAGCCCCTCCCCATCCTCCTTGTTGGTCCTAGCTCTGTTACTATTAGGCACTCCCCCCCACCCCCATCCCCAGGAAGCTGATAGATAAATTAGAGCACATCCAGGGAAGGCACCCAGGACATGGATAAGCATGAGGTCAAGTCTCCAGGAGACTTCACTCAGGCTCAGCCTCAGGTCCCTGTCTCATTCAAAAGAAGACATATATATAAATGGCCTCATTTTTGCTCTGAAGCCTCAACACCTCCAAGTGTCCTTCCCTGAGTCATTTCTTAGTTCTTTCGTCTAATGTTTCTTTCAAGGAAGAAAAAAACGACTGTTTTCCATGGAGTCCCAGAGGACTAAGCCAGTTTGTGAGCCTGAGGAATATCAAGTTCTTTCCAAGTCTAAATCCCTATGAGGCGCCAGAGGCCAAGCTGAACAGTCTGTAATACATTCAAATGCAGTCATGGCACAAAGAACAATTACCACAAGTCAATGGCAGGCTGCTTTTAATTTGTGGCTTTTCAATCATTACAGCCTGGCCTTTTCCCTCTCTGGAACAGCTGGGCAGCTCATCTGTCTCAGACTACTGTAGAAATATTGTGTCAGTTAGCTTCCTCCCAAATCCAAACTCTAAAACCTTGAAGGTATGTGCACATGTGCAGGCGCATGCACATGCACACACACACACTCACACCCGTATGAACGCACATACATACACACCCATCTGTATATAGCTAAATATGCAAACACATTCTCAACTCAGGTACCACCTTCTACCTGAGGCCCACATCTGGAAGTTCTTTTCCAAATAACCTGGTACCTACTCAACAGATACCTGACTATGCCTATCTGTGTACACAGTAAAGGAGCAGGTTCTCCTCCCAGGGCTTTAAGAAAAGGCCAGCTAACTATTCACTTGTTATGGATGGACAAGGGAGACCCTCTTTCATGGATGGGCTGAAATAGATGAGGGGCGCTTATGCAACTTGGAAGAGACCTGAATTCAAATCCATCCTCAGACACTTACTAGCCATGTGATCCTAGGCAAGGCACTTAATCTTTCTCTGCCTCAGTTTTCTCATCTGCAAAATAGGGACATTTATAATACTCATCTCCCAGATTACTATGAAGATAAAACAAAGCAATACTTTTGAAGTGCTTTGAGAACTACAGAGCACTATGTCATCATCATCGTCATCATCATCTCTAGGATCCATAGACATATTCACGGTGTCCATGATCTTGGATGGGAAAAAATCAATTTTCATTTGCTATACTTTGGTTCTTTGTAATCTTTGTATTATATTGTATTGATTAACAATTTTGAGATGTCCATAGACTTTTCTGGGCAGCCAAGAAGATCAGTAACACAGCCGTAAAATGAAAGACACCTGGATTCTGACAAGAATCTGCTTAGGTCCCATCAAGCTCCCAAATTTTATGGGAGACCAATGTGAGAAAGAGCATATTACATGTGAAGCACCTTAAATTATCCCCACTGTTTTCATGGCCTTCCTCCAAATGTGCAGTCTTTAACAAGGGGGAGGTAAGGAAAACACTAGGCTGACCTATTAAAACCTTCTACCATAACTGTCTGGAACATTCACTTCCTTCTATCAGTCCTTAATGTATCACTTAGCAGACATCCTCAGCATGCTAAGGACATTCTAGTGATATCTGTGACTGTGCTTAGTTGACAGCTCCTGGACCACTTCTGCATAGAGCACTGAGACTCTTTCATGAAAGGAAATACTAAATGTAAATGCAAAGTGTTTTACATATTTGAGTGGAGATGACTTGGGGCCTCAAATTAATGCATTTCCATCAACGGCTGCATCAACTGTGTACAAAGAGAATGAAAAACATCCTGTAATCAGCTACCAGGCCATTTACGTGTCACTAGAGACAATTCGAACTAAAACAAGATGATGAATGGAAAAGGCAGCTCTAAGCCCTGAATTCACCAATGTGTCTTCCTCAGCTAAACATTCATTCTTCCATTTGATATCATCTAAGGCATAAATTAGTGCTGGAGACAGTCTTTCTTGGGAACTGATATGCCAGAAATCCAATATTCTGAGATCATAAGGTCAAATCCAAGATCCTATCATGTTCTTGGTGACTGTCTAATCGATTAAAATCTCAGTCAAAAGGCTCAATTTAGAAGTTGTGCAGCAGTCAGGGAAATGAGACAGCCATCTCTCTCCCCTTAAGAAAAAGCTCCTGAGAGATTGTTTGCTAATAGGGAATGATGACATCTTCATTCTTTAGACTTTTCTATAGCACTGAGCACTGCTGAGCCCTTCTTCCACCTTGATACTTTCTCTTTGATAAGCTTTCTTTATACTTTTCTATCTTGGTTCTCCTCCTACCTCTCTGATCACTTCTGTTTGCCTCCGTTTTGTGAATGGGCTGAAATAGAAGAGGGGCGCTTATGCAGTGGATAGACTGCTGAACTTGGAAGAGACCTGAATTCAAATCCATCCTGTTCTTGCTCCCACCCTCAAGAAATATGATTTTCCCCCAAGGCTGTGTCCTTGGTCCTCTTATCATCTCTCTTGATTCTTTTTGTCTTAGAAGACTCATCTATTTTCAAGGACGTTGAAATAATCTCTATTTCAATGACTTTCAATAACCATATTTCTAATCCTAATTAGTCCAATGGGATCTAGTACTTCATTTCCGACTGCCTGATTCCCATCTACACTTGAATGTCCTCCAACTGAATTCATCTCAAACTGAATTTAGAATTTCTCCATGAACAAATTTACCCCTCCTCCTATTTCCCTATTTCTGCCAATACTATCCATATACTTAGAGTCTCCCAGGTGCTAAACCTTGGATTTATCTTTGACCTTTCCTTCACTGTCTAGTTCATATAAAATCAGTTTACAAGTCCTGTTGTTTTAGCATCCAGACATCTCTTGCATCCATTTCTTCATTCGTGTCTCTACTGCTACTAACCTGTTTTTACCCTTTCTTATCTTTGGTCTGGCCCATTTCCAGAACTCATTCTTTCTCTCTGGAACATATCCTCCATGAAATCAACAAAGCAATTTCTTTGATTTCCTCCTAATACCTGATTCTATCATTCTTCTGTTCAAAAAATGCTCAGTGGCTCTTAAGTGGCTTTGAGATGCTATGTAAACTTTTTGATCAGGAATTCCTGGGTCCTTCCAGTGTGGCTCCATTCTACCTTCCAATCTTCTTTCACTCATCTCCCTTTCATGCTCCAACTTCAATAGATTACATTATATTCCATGTGGTAATTTTGTTTTGTCCTGCCCCTTCGGATTTCTAAGGACATTCCCTATGACTGGAAACAACTCTCACATATTAATTCTCTATTGGAACCTTTCCCTTCTTTAAAGATGTCACATTCTCCAAGAAACCTCATCTAAACCTCATGTCTCAACCCTCTCTGTTTGACAAATCATTTTATCTTAACTCATTTTATCATTATCTTCTCCTACTCTGATGCTTCAGTGTAGTATGGAGGTGACAGAAATAACAGCAAAGGTGGTCTAGAAAATAAGCTCTGACAAGTTCTATGAGACTGCATACTCTTTGAGCAATTATTTTGCCATGACACCCCAAGAAAAATTGTATGGGACTCACAGTCATTGTGAAACTCCATACTGTCCTCCTTTGCAATAATAGTGGTAAACTGGAGGAAAATGGGGCAGAGTATGTTGAAAGTCAAACTGTTTATAAAACTTCTGCACATTTTTCACTAAACTGTTTATACTTTGAAAATAAATTTTGGTCCAATGGCCAGTCAATTGATGTACTGATGAATGAATGAAATCACATCAATCTCAATATAATCATTATTAATAAAACTAGAAGAAAGAATGATGTTGTAGTTAAATGGAAAGATAGTTAATAAGTTTTTCTTCAAGATACAAATAAAGAAATTAAGAAAGTTTATTTTATCATGCATACATAGGAAATAAGGAATATCATCTATTGGCAAACTGGGGCATCTCATACCACAGCGCTCATGATAAATATACAAAAGGTCAACATGAAAATAATTACAACACATGCAGCAATATTTGTTGCAGAGGATGAAGAGGAAAAGAAATTCTATGAAGAACCTGAAAAAATGCTCCCAGTGAAATCAGCATATTACTTTCTACTCAGCAACATCAATGAGAAAATGAAAATGGGTGAAGATGTCAAGAAAAATATTGGAAAATATGGATCAGAAATATGGAATAAATGAAGCTAAGTACTTAACAAATTACACAGAAACTTCATATATATGTATATGTCTATATCATATATATGTATCAATATGTATACACCTTAACACACACACACACACATATATACACACACACACACACACACACACACACACACACCACTTTCCGTAGAACAGAATTCATAGACACTGGGGATAGTGAACATTGTATAAAACAAAAAAGTGAAATTGATTAGATTTTAACAGAAAGGAAATGATTCACAACTGAAATTGGAATCATTACTGAATCATCTGTCTCTGTATAGACAGACCTTCAACTTGTTCAAGCAGAAATCAGAATTAGTACAAATTTTCATAAAAAATTCAAATGAGAAAAAAGAATATGGTGTATAATTCAAATAATAGTCTTTTAGACCATCTAGACAACAATTTAATGATAAAAATGGAATCTGAATAGAAGAAAGGACATAGATACCAATTATAACAATTTCATAAAGATGTTTGACTAATATATCAAATTCAATAACAAGAGTCTAAAAATTCAGCAAACCCTTGACTTGCTTGCCAGAGAGATACGCCAGCCAAGAACAAAACTTTTATAATATTCCTTCTTTTGTAAGATCTTACAGAAAAAGATGATTGAATATTATTAGTAACATTATCTCACAAAACAAAGAGAGCAAGTAGAGGGTAAAAAGAGTTTAAAGAAAGTTTTGTGAGAAACTTCAGTAGAAAAAATGATGCCCAAAGTATTTAAAGATGCAAAGAGAAGAGCAACACATACAAGAAAAGTGGAAAAGATCTGCATTTTTCCCTGTTCATCAATGAAGATAATAGATCAACCAATTTGAACTCAAAAATCAGAATCCAGTTATACTTATAGAGAATGTATAGATGCCACTAAGGAGATGGAAAAAGTGGACCAAGTATACAGAAGCAGGTCAATCCTGGAGGTAATACTATTATGAGAGGGTTTAAGGATCAATTATCAAAACATCAGGAGAAGTGGAAGGTACAAAAAAAGTGGGGAAATATTGGATCTTATAAATCCTCCCCAAACAGATGAGCCGGAGAATATCAACAATTACCAATATCTATGTCTACTTTCTATCTATATACCAATTTTCTGAGAATAATCTCAATATGCATAAAGGCTATCCTTCATAATAAAATTACTTAGGAATGTCCAGGCTTTCAAAAATGATATTCGACAATGGACTATATATTTCAAATGATATGATTCTGTACATGCACTGAGATTATTACTGTGTGTGTGTGTGTGTGTGATCAACAGAGATAATCTCACTCAAAAATGTTCTACACATTGGGTATCAGGAAACAAATAAAACAAATGATTAGATGGATGCCAAAGGTGTTTGCTTGCAGTCATGCATACCTGAATCTATATGGAAAAGAGTTTCCTTGTAGAAGATGAGGTTAGATGTGCCTGTTTTCAGATGACATTGCTGTGGTTATGTCCAGCCTATTGGATGATACATTCAAGTAATTAAGAGGATTAGGCTAGGCCAAGAAATGCTAAGTAGATGAAAGATATCTAAGACGTGAAGTTGAATGGACAACATATGGAATTCATCATTTAATATATATTTTTGTACACTCACTAAAAATGGAAAATGATCTGGTCTCAGAATTAAATATGAAAAGGAAACTATATATAATTGGCTGTGGAGAATTTCAAACTTCCTTTAATGATCCCAAATTTTTACAAGAAGCAAAGCCCACCCTTATCCATATCAATATTATACCAATGTTTAATATAATTGTGAGTAATAGAACACTTTAAGCAAGAAAGAATGATTACCACTCAGGGACAATGGAGAGATATATGGTGGGAATGAGATGACTTCAACATTTAACATATTAAAAAAAACAACAAAAAAGATCAAAGTAAATTATGTCATCAAACAAATTTACAAATAAAAAAAGATGGGTTGGTTATGCGATGAAAATGGTGATAACCATAGAAAAAATCTGTATCCTGCAAGGACATCCCAACCATGTTAAGATGAAGTGAGAAAGGCCCTATGACATTGCACAGACCTTCTTTTAGTGAACATATGGGAAAGACACGGAGAAGATTTACACAGATAGGGAATCATGAATGGACATTGATCTACATTATTGGGTTGAGAGTGGAATTCAAACCAATGAGATGGGAGATATATATTATATGTGTGTGTGCATATGTATGTGTATGTATGTATACACATACATACATATACTATACACACATATATATATACATACATGTATACATAAACACATGTATGCCTTCATATACACACATTATTTCTATACAGTTTAATTTAATTCATTGAACTCTTATTCAGTGCCTAATGGGATAAGCACAATGTACTTACATGGCTTAGCCCTGGAGATTCTAGGACAACAAATTACATATCATCTCTAACCTTGCCAAAAAGTTTCTGTTTTACTCTGCTATACGACATGCACAAAATAAAAAAAGAGCAAGATAGTTTGAGGAGAGAGATAACAGTAAGGGATGGGGAGGGATGAAGAAGAGCTTTACATTAAAGATGGAACTCTAAATGAGTCCTATAAGAAGGTACATGGACAAAGAAGGCAGCACGTGGATTATAGCTATGGAGGGAGGATATGCTATGTCCAGTTTGGGGAAGGGCAAGCAGGATGTCTGGTTGCAATGCAAAGCCTGAGAAGAGGAAGATAAAGGATATCTCAAGATGTGGGTGAGAAGCAGATGTGGGAAATTTTTAAATACCAGACTCAGGAATTTGCAGCTTATTACTATAGAACCAACAGGGATCCAACGGTGTTTTGTAAATGGAGAAGGACACGGTCAGATCTGTAGGTGATTCTTTTGGTAAGTCTGCAGATGGAGGATGCATGGGAGAAAGGGGACAATAGAAGCAATGGTATCACTTAGGAAGCTATTGTAATAACCCAGATAAGCTACGATGAATGACTGAAGTAGGCTGGTATCCATGCACGTGCAAAGATGGGGAGAAATGCCAGCAGCTCATGAAGGCAGAATTGTTTAGACTTGGCAACAGATTGCATATAAAGCATGAGAGGGAAAGAGGAGACAAGGACGGCTCCAAGGTCATGAGTTTAGTGGCTACACTCCAAGGTGACCCCAGGGAAAAGGGTCTTAGAGGGCTGGAGGTGGGGGAAATAATGACGTATACAACTGCTAGATCACAAAGTTCACGAGGACAGGAACTACATTGTCTAACACACAGCAAGTTGTCCGTAACAGGGACTTGATAAGTTTTGATTAATAGAATTGAAGAAAGTCAAGTTATTTCTGTTTAGTTCTTGGTCATCCCTATGCATGTTTCCAAAAGAACCATAACTGAAACTGAAAAAAACTAAACAGGGACAAAAACAATGCTCTGTATTTTATGCTGGTCACACTTTAGCCTTACTGATGATTCAATCCATTTTTTTTTTTCATCAGAACTTTGAATGAAAGTGCCCTGAAGTTCAGATTTGGAAATATGATCTGATCTCTGAGAGGACTGAAGGGCTATCTTTTCAAGTATTTGGTGCACTGTCCTTGGTAGTTACTAGGTAGGAAAGTTGTGGGATGCAGCCCCATCAGACACGTAGAAAGGAGGACATCAAATTTTTTCTCCTTCATTCTGACTATAAGGCTCAGATCTACTGCACATAAATGGATGAATAGATGAGGAGCATTTGGTAGGTCCTTTGTTGTTGTTACTGTTCAGTCCTTTCAGTCAGGTCTGACTCTTTGTGATCCCATTGGAGGTTTTCTTGGCAGAGATATTGCAGTGCTTGGTCATTTCCTTCTCCAGCTCATTTTACAGATGAGACTGTTGAGACAAACAGGGTGAAGTGACTTGTCCAGAGTCACAAAAGTGTCTGAGGTTGTACTTGAACTGAAATCTCCCTAATTTCAGACCCAGTTCGATATCTATTGTGCTACCTAGATGTCCTTATTAGGCATTTACCTCTCTGTCTCTCTCTCTCTGTCTCTCTCCCTGTGTCTCTGTGTCTCTCTTTCTCTGTGTCTCTGCCTCTGTGTGTGTGTGTGTGTGTGTGTGTGTGTTAGCCGGGATGGGAGTGGGGTGAAGCACAGAACCTGGTGACTTTAGTGCACTCCAAATTTAATGGGGATCAGTAGTATTACTTTGCCACCAGAAAAATAGAGAGATCATAGTCTTCTTTCCCTGGCCAGACTGTCTGAAAGTTTATGTTCCTTTGGGGAAAACTATGTTTTAGGAAGATTTTTCATGATCTGGAAGGGTCCCAAGAAGAAGGAAAGCGTAATGGTGAAGAGTCTGGAGTCCATTATTTGTGGATGAGCTGTAGGACCTGGGGTCTTTAGAATAGAAAGGTCACACTTAGAAACACCCTGAGAACTAGCCACCACTGGTGATCATTTTGAAGACTTTATAGACTACAGCATTAGTAATAGGATGGGGAATATCCCCCAAGACTGATATCATGCTCACTAGCCTAAGGTCTACCTTTGGGAAAAAAGAACTTCTTCCATTGGTCATCACTTTTCCAAAATCAAAGGAACATGGATTTAGAGCTCTGAGGGCATTGAAGATGGTCTAGACTTATTCCTCCATTTAATAGAAAAAGAAACAGACTCAGGGAGGTTAAGTGAGTTTTTCTTGGAGTAGAAGAAGGCATTATGTAAGCCTGCTCTCTTGAGCACAACAATGACTTAACTCACTGCTTATTTATAATGCTTCTTAGAAAGGCTAGAGACTGGAAATGTAAAAGCAAAAAAGAAATGCTCATTGTCCCAAAGGGACAATTCTGCTGGAGTAACTAGGTGGAGCATGGAATAAAGTTCCAGTCCTGGAGTCAGGAAAACTTGAGTTCACATTCAGCCTGGGACTCTTTCTAGCTGTGTGACCTTGGGCATCACTTGACCTCTAGTTTACCTCAGTTTTTTCATAGTAAAATGGAGACAATAATAACACCTGACTCCAAGAATTGGTGGATCAAATGAGATAATAAATGTAAAGCACTTAGCACAGTGTTTGGCGCATAGTAGGTCCTATTCAGTATAAGGATTAAATAGGACCTATACGAAATTCAGGTAACGATAGGAGTAGTAGGAGTAGGAGTTAGAGTAGTAGTGGTGGCAGCAGCATTAATGAGGGAATTACACAGTGATGTATCCAATACAAGGAAAACTGAACAGGATTAGAACACTACCAAATGGAAAGCTGAGGAGAAGCTCCCTGAAGGCGCCAGTGTTTCATGTAACTTCAGAAGGATGACAAGGACCCTGAGAGGTGGAAGTGGGGACAGAGCACGTTCCATATAGAGAACTGCTCAAGAAAATGCATAGAGGCAAGAGATGAAGTATTGCCTTCACAGAACACTGATAGCTCAATGTGGTTGAATTGTAGACTTCTGAAGGGGAATAGAGGTAATTAATACAGAAAGGGTAAGTAGGAACCACCCTGCCCAGGAGGACTCTAATTAGCAGGCCAAGGAATTGGGATTTTCCTAGATGCCATGGTAGCTAGTGCGAGAATGAATGAATGAGAAGTTATAAAGCCCTTATAACATCTAAATTACCTTTTTAGCACTGAGGCTACAAGTACAAGTGCAGTCTGCCTTCAAGGGGCTTACATTCTGCAGAAGACAAGCTCATACAGCAATGGTGATCAGGAAGGGGAACTTTTATTCTGAAAATTTTGTGGATGGTGAGTGTGGCAGCAGGAGAGTAGATTGAACCATCCCATCTAGGAACAATGCAAGAGTTGGTGTGATAATGGTTCTGGAATTCCATTCTGGAGTAGGGTGATGGTAGAAAGAACAGATTAACAAAGCAGCTATAGAGGCTGTGATAAGAAGGTTAGAAAGGAGACAGTGAAGTCAGGTATGACTAAAGCTCTGTTGAAAGAGTGGTCCAGTGGGGCAGAGCCAAGAGAAGTAACAGTAAAAACAGGGACTTTCCTGGGCTCTCCACCAAAGCCATCCAAATACCTGTAAAAAAATTACTCTACACAAGTTCTAGGGCTACAGAACTGACAAAATGACAGAGTGAAACAAAGATCCAGTCCAAGACAACCTGGAAAGTTTACAGGAAAGGTCTTTCACACCGGGCAGGGGGCAGACTGCAGTCTGGCATGGGCTGCACTCAATGTTTTAAAAACAAATATTAAAAAAAATGTTTTTACATGCCACTGGTAAATAAGATATACAGGCAAGGGGGTATAGAAATCTACCTTGCCCTTCAAGAAAGTAAAGAGGAAGGGGATAAGAGAGGGAATGACAAAAGGAGGGCAGACTGGGAGAAGAGGTAATCAGAATTCATGCCATCTCAGGGTGGGGAGAGGTGAAAGATGGGGAGAAAATTTGGAACTAAAACTCTTATGGAAGTGAATGTTGAAAACTAAAAATAAATAAATAAATTTAAATCTTAGAAAGAAACAAAGAAATAAGGAAAGGAAGGAAGGAAGGAAGGAAGGAAGGAAGGAAGGAAGGAAGGAAGGAAGGAAGGAAGGAAGGAAGGAAGGAAGGAAGAAAGGAAGGAAGGAAGGAAGGAAGAAAGGGAGGAAGGAAGGAAGGAAGGAAGGAAGGAAGGAAGGAAGGAAGGAAGGAAAGAAAGAAAGAAAGAAAGAAAGAAAGAAAGAAAGAAAGAAAGAAAGAAAGAAAGAAAGAAAGGAAGGAAGGAAGGAAGGAAGGAAGGAAAGGAAGGAAGGAAGGAAGGAAGAAGGAAGGAAGGAAGGAAGGACGGAAGGATGGAAGGAAAGAAGGAAGGAAGGAAGGAAGGAAGGAAGGAAGGAAGGAAGGAAAGAGAGAGAGAAAGAAAGGAAGGAAGGAAGGAAGGAAGGAAGGAAGGAAGGAAGGAAGGAAGGAAGGAAGGAAGGAAGGAAGAGTGGTCTAGAAGAGGCAGTCACCATTCACAATAGCCCTGGACAAAAGTTTCAGAGATGAAGTTGAAATCTCCAGAACTCAATCTCCAGTGTGGGTGTGAGTAGCAAGATGCTTGGTTACTCATTGAGAAGAGGGAATCTCAGCTAGGGTGCTTGTCATTTGAATGGAGAAAGGGGGACAGATGGGACGGATTTTTAAAAGGAAGTAGAAGTGATAAGAATGTGGAGTTAATAAGAAATTATAAATGACAATTTATTGGGTGGGGTAGTGATTGAGTGGGAGCTATTGAGAATAACTCTTAGGAGGAAAATGTGTGTGCCTGGGTGGTCATGCTCTCAACAGAAATTAGGAATCTAGGAGATGTGAATTGACTGAGTTTGAGATGCTTATGATGTCCAAAGGGAAGATTTGGAGCTGGAAGAACATCAAGGAATGCTTTGTCCTACCCTCTCATTTTACAGAGAAGTCACTTGCCTTCAGCCTGATCCCCAACCTCTTTTTGGAAGAGTGGCATACCCACTCTGTGATAAATACTCTTACACCTGGTCATACCCTTCATGTCTCAATGATTCTGAACTACTGCAGGTCATCATTCAAACCACATTCCCTAAACCCCTAATTCCTTATCACCATTCTTCTCAATCAGGCTATTCTAAAGTTTCAACCAAACATTACTCAGCTCTTCCACTGTGCCCTGCAGAATGCCTGTTCTATGGGCAACAAACTTTCCTACATTCTAAATCTTTTCATGTCACAATCTTTCCATCTACTAGCTATTACCAGAACCTGGATTCACACCACCCCCACCTCACCAGATGAGACAGTCTTCTTGGCCACTGCTGCCAGTATTGGCCTCATATTCACTCATTCATCATGGCTTACTGGTTGAGAAGGGGGAATGAGAATACTCCTTGCTTCCCATTGCTATTTCCAGATTCTCCCCCTAACTTCATCAATCAGTCATCTATCCTCCTTTTAAGGTTCACTATTTATATCTACCATTAAATCTAAATTCTGGTAGCTGCTGTTCACAAACTTCCACATAACTCACCTTCCTTCCTCAATGGGTTAGGTACAAGACTTATTATTTGTCTCTCCTATCCAACTCCTACCCTCATTGCAGGGCATTTAAACAAACATATTGACTCTCCCTCAAATATCCTAATTACTCAGTTCCCCAACCTACTTCTTTCCCATGACCTACTACTTCATGCTACCTCAACCACATACAAAGGTGGTCATATCCTTGATCTTGTCATTGTCCACAAATGAGCCACCTCCATGTCCAAGAACTCCTAAATCCTCTTATGTGACCACTATCTATTGAGTTTTCACTTCTATCTCTTCCTTCCCATACAAAACCCTACTCTTCATCCACACCATGACCTCTAGTCTCTTGACCCCTCAATTCTATCCCAGAATATCTCCCTCACACTGCTCACTCTTTCCTCTTTACTTCATATTGACTCCTTGGTGAACTAATTCAACTCTACACTATCCTTTTCTCTTGAATTCCTGGCCCAATTATTGTTTTGTCAATTAAGACCTTCTGAGCCTCAGCCTTGTGTGACTCCAACCTTAAACTATCATCACTCCTATATACATGTTGTTGGATGAGAGTGAAAAAAGTCAAGAAATCATATTGAAAGGGTGCACTGCAAATTTATGTCACGCAATTTCAACTGGGCCCTCACTACTGCTAAGCAATCCTTCTATGTCTGCCTTGTCATCTCACTCTCTCACTTTCCACAGCAGCTCTTCCAAACCTTTTCATCCCTCCTTAAACCTCCCATAGTGTTCCCACCCCCACCCTCTCTGCTGAGAACGTTGCCTGATATTTTGCAGAAAAATTTGAGACACGAGTCTCATGATCTCGCTCTACTCCCCTCTTTTCCATCTCATATCACTCATATACCTTCTGCTACCATCTCCTCCTTCTTCCCTGTCTCACCTGATCTTATTTTTTTTCCCAAGGCTAACGCCTATACCTGCTAAAGTGATCCCATTCCATCATGTCTCCTTCAATAGATTGCCCTCTCAGTCATTCCTATTTTTTCATTTCTTTTTAATTTAGCTCAATGCCCTCATTCAACTAACAAGGAAACTGAGGCTGGGGGAAGGGAAATCTAGTAGAGTTGCTTAGTGACAGAGCTAGGAGTTCCTATCTGTTGGCATTTATTTGGGGACACTCTACCCAAACCATTTCAACTGAGTGTGTTTCTTTGGAGATGTCCTGTACAAGAATTGTCCTCACGGGACCCAAGTCCCTGAAGTATTAACATTCTAGAGTGTTTTCCACCCCCACCTGATTCCTGGCTTTTAGATCCATTGGTTCAACTAAAGTTAATAAGAAATCCCTGAGGAGCAACTCCTTCTCTTCTCAAAGTCCTTTAAAAAAAACCCTCCAGAGCAGCTGTACCATTACCAGGTCAGTAAAGCAAAAAGGGCAAAGACAGGGGAACAGAACCTAGATGTACAAAAATACTTGTAGCAGCTCTCTTTGTTGTGGCTAAGAATTAGAAACTGAGGGGATGCCCACCAATTGGGGAATGACTGGACAAGTTGCAGCATATAATTGGGATGGAATACTATTGTGCTATAAAAATTGATGGGCAGAATGGCTTATATGAACTAATGCAGATTTAGGGAGCAAAATCAGGAGATCACTCTGCATGGGAAAAGCAATATTGTCACAATGGCCAACTGTGAGAGACTTAGATTCTCTAATCAATGATCCCAGACAATTCCAAATGACTCATCATGAAAAATGCTATCTACCTCCAGAGAGAGAACTAGTGAATTCTGAGTGGAGAAGGAGGCATATTTTTAAACTTTATTTTTCATCATTTTTGGTCTGTATTTTCTTTTGCAACATGAATAACATGGAAATATGTTTTGCATGACTTCATATGTATAATCTATAACACTGCTTGGTTTCTCAAGCTGGGGGGGGGGGGGCTGAAGGGAATAAAGATTTGGAACTTAAAATTTTAGAAAATGAATATAAAAATATTATTACAATTGGGAAATATTTGATGGAATATGTAAAAATAAATAAGAGGAAAAGAAACCCTTTGGGAACATACTTCTCTGCCCAAAGTTTGCTCTTCAGAAGTTTAGGCCAAAGGATTTTACGAATTTAATCTCAGCTGTAAAAAAGCCCAAAATATTCATTTTCCTTACAAAAATTAACTGGAGATTAAAATAACTCTTTCACCCAAATCCAAATCCACCCTTTTTCTCAACCCAGTTATCCACAGCTTGTGTCTCTGGAATGACCAGACATGAGTTCCTGTAGCAGCCAGAAGGTTAGCAAGATAAGGCAAGACCGTTTCCCCACCCGACCAAATGAAGCCTGCAAAAACCTCCTTCAACCATCCCAGCCAAGCCCTGAGTGCTGACCTAAGAGGAACATACAATAGCTCCTCAGAGCATTGCTAAAAATAAGAGATTACAAACCAAAACTGGGTCCAGGGGGAAGCAAAGAGCCAGCCCTGGATAAGAACATTCTAAAGAGAACCCCATGACTTGAGCCCTTGAGAGTCAGATGGATGACATCCATCAGCGTTTCCCTAAATCTTGAGGAAGGAAACAGGAGACTGCTATAGCAGCCCATCAGCAAAGACTCTGACTTCATCTTGTCCCTCTTCTTCATCAGCTCTATTAACATTAGCGAGATTCAATAACAATTTGGGCTTCTGGCCCATTCTAGCTTCAGGATAATCTACTTCTGGGAGGAAGAGGGAGAGGAAACAGAGCAGATCAGGAAATACCCTGAACCAATTCAGATCATCACTCATGCTGCAACTTCCTGGGGCACTAAGAGGTTAAGCAACTTGCCCAGCCTCACACAGCCACTATGTCAGAAGACATGCTATATGGAAGTCTTCCAGATTCAGAGATAGAGACTCTCTGCCTCCACTGCCACCTCTGACTTGAATCTCTCTCTCTCTCTCTCTCTCTCTCTCTCTCTCTCTCTCTCTCTCTCTCTCTCTCTCTCTCTCTCTCTCTCTCTCTCTCTCTCTGTCTCTCTCTCCCCCTTTCTCTCTTTCCCTCTCTCTCTCTCCCTCTTTCCTTCTCTCTGTGTGTCTGTCTCTCACTGTGCCCCTCTGTCTCTTCATGACTTTCTTTGTGTCCTCTCTGTGTCTCCCTTTCTGCTTTACCACAGCAGTTTCTGTAAATAGTAATCAGACACCTTACAATAGTTCATCTGAATTAGGAGGCTCCTAGATTCTGAGCCCTTCAAACGAGGTTTTGCTCCAGTGACTTACAGGTTTCCTATGACAGTATGTCACATAAAGAATCAAGCCATTTTTGTCCCTTTTGGAACATCATCAAAAGCTTTTACTTCAGAGGGAAGATCTCCTCTTTAGGTGTCTGAGTAAAACAAGCTGAGAAAATCTAATAATGCTGATTAACCACAATGGCTCGTTTTTTGTGTTGTCCTTTCATACCCATTGTTTCAGAAGATCCTTACAAAAATCCTGGGAGCTAAGTACTGCATTTAATATCACTCTCCTCTGCTCTAGTGAAAGGCCCTACTCATTATTCTCCCGACATCTAGTGTCTCTCCTATCTGGAACATTCTTTAAGCAGCAGCTAGCAAAGGGCCCTTGAACACAAGCCTGGTCATGTTTCTCACCTATTCAAGAAGCGTCAAAGGCTCCCTCTTGCCCCCAGGATTGCTCATACCCTTCTCAGTTTGACATGGTCAGTTTGAACCATCATGCACCCAGGCAGAGCGTCCCACTGTCCCTTGCCCTGAAGAGAAAAGGATGCTTGGCCTTTCACTCCTCTCATTCCAGCCAACCTCACCAGATTGATTTCACATCATGTCCCTTCACTCCCAATGTCATGCAAGTCTCTGTCTGTGGATTCCATCTCCCCTTAGTAGAATGGGCTTCCCTGACCTCTTTTCTTTGGGTCAGGGGTTCCTAAACTCAGCCTGTGAACTTGTTTATTTTTCACATCTTTTGATAATTATTTCAAGAATTAATTTTCTTTCTAATCCTAACCCTATTTTATGATTTTAAAAACATGATTCTGAGAACGAACCTGTTGCATTCACCAGATGGCCAACAGGATCCATAACTCAAGAAAAATACTAAGAACCCCTGACTTAGGTGAACCCTAACTTCCTTCAAGACTCAGAAAGTTAGCAGAATGGGCAATGGAAAGTTAGATGGTATCCTGGACAGAGAAGTGGGCTTACAATCCAAGACCTGAATTCAAATCTTCCCTCAAATAATTACTTGTATTAGATGAGAAGCAAGTCACCTAACCTTTCTCCATTTATTTCCTCAACTGTAAAATGAGGAGGTCAATGAGACAGTTACTACAACTCTCAAAATAAACGGAAGCACACTAACACCAAAGGTGTCTGACACCCCCGAACCTGTGAGTGAGGAAGACCTGGATTCAGATTCTTCTTCTGACAATGTCACTGTTATTGTACATCTCTTGGTCCTGCTTACTTCACTGTGCACCAATCCATATAGATCTTCTCAAGTTTCTCTTTTTTTCCTGAAACCATCTTGCTCATCATTTCTTATAGCATAATAGTATTCCATCACAATCATATACTACAACTTTTTTTAGCCATTCCCTTCATTTATGGACATTCCCTTAATTTCCATTTTTTTGCCAACACACACACAAATATACATAACTGTTACTAGAAATACTTTTGTGCAAATGAGTCCTTTTCCTTCAATCTATTTGGGATACAGAGCTACTTGAGCAATTGTTGGATCAAAGAGTATGTACACTTTTATAGTCCTTTAATCATAGTTCCCAATTGTTCTCCAGAATGGTTGGACCAGTGCACAACTCCACCAACAGTGCTTTAGTGTTTGAATTTTTCTACAGCCCCTCCAGCATTTGTCATTTTTCTTTCCTATCATGTTAACCAATCTGATAGGTATGAGATAGTATCCCAAAGTTGTTTTAATTTGTATTTCGTCACAAATGGGTCTGGCTCCATGGCCAGGGAGGAGCCACAGCACAAGCTGCCAGCTGTGACTGAAGGGAGTGAATGGCTATGTGTCTTTTTTCCTTCCTTCCTTCCTTCCTTCCTTCCTTCCTTCCTTCCTTCCTTCCTTCCTTCCTTCCTTCCTTCCTTCCTTCCTTCCCTCCTTCCTTCCTTCCTTCCCTCCTTCCTTCCTTCCTTTTTTCCTTCCTAGGATCACTCAGTATCCAGATCAATGGATTGTTCCTGGTGGTAGGATAAAGTCTAAGGAAGAGCCAGGTAAAGCTGTGGTAAAAGAAGTGTATGAAGAGTCTGGTGGCAGAGGAAAGCTAGGCAAACTTCCGGGATATTGGAGAAACAAGACTGGAAGCATGGCACTTACTAGATTGGTAGGATTATTTTAACATAAGAGAATGGGTCAAAGCTGAAGATGCTATTAAATTTCTTCTGCACATGTTGAGTATTTGGGGGGATAAAGTTGGGTTGCTCCCCACTCAATGGAAATTCCCTGGTCCCCATCCTTCCAGACAACAATTCTTTGTCTGTAACTTCTGCTCAGACCTTGGGCTTGCCATTTTGTGTAAGATCAACGTCTGAAAGGTCATACACTATGTATTCAAGCAGTTTTCATATTTTTCAGATACTTTGAAATACTTCCCTTTTTTTAACAGTGTAAAAATATTTCAGTAAAGCAAAGCCACATGAATTTTTAAAGGTGCCTTCACCAGGTACCCACTCCCTTTCCCAAATACATTTTGATTTTTGCTTTTCAGATTGCTCTGCGCTATGGTTCTCACAACAACCTGCCCGGTGTGGCTGTTTGAAGGTTTTTCTTTGTTTGTTTGCTTGTTTTAAAGGATATCAAAGGGAGAGATGATTAGGTACTTTCCTAAAGTATTGACCCATGGAAAACAAGCCTTCTATAGTGGGTTTTAGGTTTTAGAGTTCATTTCAAAAGATTAAAATGTTTTTAGTGCCATTTTACATTTCAGATACATTATAGCCTTCACAGTTTCTTGGAATTTAGAGCCAATGGATGTGTATTAAACACCTTTTCTCTACTATTAGAGGGCATTGTTCTGTATACATGTGGTATCTTCTCCTGTCTTAAGATTTAAGCATAGGATTTTTTTTTCCAATGCAGAAAATGGACAACATTTCAACATGAGATGCTATGATCATAATACATACACCCTGGAAATATAAAAAATAGATCATGAAAAACAGGATTAAAATTGACCTTCAACTTCCTTTGATTTATTATCCTTTTGTGCAGAATGCCCTAGGAAAAGCATAAGCTATTGTTTTTAATGGGGGGTAAAAAAATAAAAAAAAAACTATTTCATACAATTAGATATTTTCTTCACCGAGTATCTTTTTAGTTGGTTGGTTCCATTCATCCATTGCTAGAAACAGTACACTAGCATCAAACTCAAATACTTTCTCCTACACTTTCTGACATTCCTTTTGGACCCTGGGAATCACTGGGTTATCTTTCAAACAACAACCAACAGAATTGAAGATATTCAGGTATATGATGGGGAGCTTACCTGATTTTAGTACCTTTTAAATGTTCTACAAACCCCTCAAATTTCACTCCCAATGAAAATTTAGGAGTGGAACGTTTTTGTATCTCTTCATTTGGAAAAAAAAAAGCTGATTCGAATTTTAAGTGCTTTTCACTCTTCAAACTTTTAAGCCAGCTAAAACCAAGAACCTCATCTAAAATGCAAATAATTCTTCCCTAATCAGGTCAGAACTAAGGTTGAAATATAAAAACCTTTAGCATTTGGAAAAGATGTGACTTTAAAAATCATTCTACAAACATCTGTATATATCCTAACTGGTAAATAGTGAGTGGAAGGTGGAAAGTACATGTAATATAAACACATTGTTATGCAGTACGCAGATTGTTAACCTACCTTTAAAGCATGATTGTGTAAAATTTGGCTATAAATTAAACAAGCCTTGTTACACTTTTAGAAATTCTTGGTGCTACAGTTTGAAGTGAGATCTTGTGCCATTCAAACACACCAGATTTTAATATGAAAATAAATTTTGAAAATGTATTAACGCTGCTAACCAAAAGAAATAAAGAAAGCAGAAATGAGCATTTGGAGAATTCTCTATACATATTGTGTAACTTGATTGAAATATGTTATTTTTCTTTGTACAGGAAGTTAAACATCTTTAGGAAAAAAAAACTTCTGGGTAAACCCTTTCAATCCCATAAATTGACTTAGAAAAATCTCATGGGCCAGATGTTTCTCAGAGTAACTTAGGCATTCGAGAAGTTTCTTTGAATTAAAAATAGTCAAAAGAAACTGGATTTTTGTTTTATGAACTCAATTTTTGTACATAAAACTACTTCCTGTACACATTCTAACACTGGAGATTTTTTTTAAAAGCTCATAATTCAAAGTAATAATGGATGATCTTATTTTGTAACTAAGTATTTGATAAAATGTAAACATGTGCATTATTGATTTTAACCAACTCCTAAGAGTTGTCAGCCTCTAAGTATTTTGTTGCATTGTTTTTGGTCAGAACATTTGGGCTTGGCAGTGCCATGTCAGGACTTTTTAATGCCACTCAGTGTGCAGATCTCTTTAGTCTCTATGCAAAATTCCCCTCATTTCCTTTGACTCCTAATGCTTCTCTTTTTATAACTTAACATAACATTTTACAATTCTCATATTTCAAGGTAAACAATAGAGTGCCACAGGGTTGACTCTTGTTAAATAGTTCAGAAGGGTCTGGCAGAATTACATTTTTAAAACCCTAAGGAGAGATAGCTTTCTCTCCGTAGTGAGGAAACTGAAGATGCCTTCAGCCAGAGATGAGCTCCAGTGAAGCGGCCAGGTGTTATCTCATCGCCATTCTCTGAACTAAATCTTGTTTTTTAAACATTGTCATCACATAGTAGACTGTCAGCTACTCATTGGCACATTAGTTGGGGTCCACTTGCTGAAAGGTTCACAAGTGACTGATTTCCTGACCCTACTTACGGTTAGAAAGAAAGTCAACTTATAGAGCAAGACTATTAATAATTGTGACTTTTTGACATTGAGAGAGCTATTTTCTGCCCCTTTTGCAAACCACAACTGAAGTTTCCCTGCTGGGTAAGTGCCCTACTTGTTAACACTGAAGAACTTGGAGTGCTGGAGAAAGGCAGTCATCTTGGGCCCATCTAGATGGACCAGGACCAGGGCTGGCCTAACAGTGTGGAATTTTTCAAGAAAAATCTGTTCTGTTGACAACAACCTAGTATAAAAAATCAAACTAAGGTAACAACAGGCTGCAAACATTTTTAATAGTTACTTTAATAGCGATATATGGTTTTCTTTTGAAGATTGGCACAAGAATTTTGACTAAGAAGCTTATTTGAGATGAAATGCCTAAGTAAAAATTGCATTTCTCTCCAATCAATAAAGAGTTTGAACTTTTTTTTGTATAAGTGTCAATAATTTTAATTTCTCCCTCTGAAAACTGCCTGTTCACATCTTTTGAACATTTATCAATTGGTGAATAGCTCTTATTTATTTTATAAATTTGAATCAATGCTTTATATAGATGAAAAATTAGTCCTTTCTCAGAGAAACTGGTTGTCAAACTATTTCCCATTTTCCTTCTAATTTTGATTGCATTGGTTTTCAAAAAAAAAAGTCATATTTTCAAAATTATCCATTAAACTTCTTATATTCCTATCTCTTCTTTGGTCATAAACTCTCCTTTACCCATAAAGGATATCCACGAATATCCATAAAATCTGACAGTTAAAATTTTCCATGCTCCCCTAATTTGCTTACGATATCACCTTTCACGTTTAAACCATGTACCCATTTTGACCTTATACAGTGTGAGATGGGCATCTGCCCGCTGTTACTGTTGTTCAGTCATTTTCCAGTCAAATATGACTCTCTGTGATGCCATTCAGGGTTTTCTTGGCAAAGATACTGGAGTGATTTGCCATTTCCTCCAGCTCATTTTACAGATTTGGAAACTGAGGCAAAAAACCTGAGACTTGCTTAGAGTCACACAGATACCATGCAGTTGAGGCCAGATTTGAATTTGGGAAGATGAGTCTTCCTGACTCCATGATCAGCACTCTATTCATTGTACCACATAGTTGCCCTGGTCTAACCCTAGTTTCTGCCAAACTGCCCTCCAATTTTCCCAGCAAATTTTGCCAAATCATAAGTTCTTGCCTTGAAAGCTTGGATTTTTTGGTTAACCAAACACTAGATTACTATAGTCACTAGCTACTGTGAATTGTGTAACTCACCTATTCCACTGAGCCACCAATCGGCCAGTACCAGATTGTTTTCATGATTTCTACTTTATAATAGAGTTTGAAATATGGTACCACCAGAAGTGGCATTTGACTTTTAAGTCCGGAACTCTTTCTATTATACCATGAGAACTAGGTGATATTGGAAGCTGTATTGTTTTGTTTTCCTTGTTGTAAAATCAAGTTAAAAAAAGTAAAACCTCCCAAGCGTTGTGCCATTAGAAGAGCAGATGATGAGAGACCTCACTGGATTGTCTGGAAAAAATATATATCTGGAGGTTGCCAAGGGTACTGGCTCATTAATTAGTTTGAATAGCTTCAATTTGCATCTAAACTCAGGCATGATATTCTTTCCTGAATCTAGTATAGTTATTCTCTCTCCCTTCTGTTTCAAAAAAGTGAAATGTTAGAGATATCTATATCTCACACAGATGGGAATCAACTAAAATGCTACCTTCTACTGGAAGTCTCTCCCAATCCCTTTTCAAGCTAAAGCCTTTAACCGGTCTCAGTTTGACTGATACAAAACCCATTCAAAATAATGACTGATAAGTCGTAATAAGAAATGAGGAAAAGAATGACCTCTTTAAAAAAATTGGGGTGGATCCAAGATGGAAGAGTAAGAATGGGGACGTTCCTGAGTTCTCTCCCAAAGCCCTCCAAATACCTGTAAAAATGACTCTAAACAAATTATAGAGCTACAGTACCCACAAAATGACAGAGAGAAATAAATTCCCAGCCCAAGATAACCTGGAAAGTTGACAGGAAGGATCTATTGCACTGGGCTGGGAGCAGAGTGCAGTCTGGCATGGGCCCCACTGGTACAGTTTGGCTGGAGCAGGCCTCAGGGGACTGCATCATTGTCAGCTGTAGCAGTTTCCAGACTTCTCAACACACAAACTCCAAAAAGGTCAGTGGGAAAGTTCTGTGGGACTTGGGCAAAAAAGAAATGTGGTCTGACCAGCCCCAGCCCCAGCCCCAAGGTTGTGGGGATGGTGGCAGTGACAGCTGGCAGCAGTGGTGGCAACAGCAGCAGCGGTGGAGGCAGTGGCAGTAGAGGTTGCTTCCAGAACAGTGGGGATCTAGTGGCTGATACAAAATCCCTGAAGCCTAGGACAGTATACCCACCCCTACCCCTCAATTCCACTGCAAGCAGAGTTCAACCTTGACAAAGAGTTAGAAAGTCAAGTATTTGGCTAGGAAGATGAGTAAACATCATAAAAGAACTCAGCCTATAGAATCTTACTTTGGTGACAAAGAAGATCAAAACGTACAACCAAAAGACAACAAAGTCAAACCTCCTACATCAAAAGCCTCCAAGGAAAATATGAATTTTCCTTGCAGAAACAAGGATTGCAGTCCATGGAAGAGAAAATCAAGTAAGAGAAGTAGAGGAAAAATTGGGAACAGAAATAAGAGTGATGCAAGAAAATCATGAAAATCAAGTCAACAGCTTGCTAAAGGAGAGCCAAAAAATACTGAAGAAAATAACACCTTAATAAATAGACTAACCCAAATGGCAAAGGAAGTCCAAAAAGGCAAGAGAAGAAGAATGCCTTAAAAAGCAGAATTAATCAAATGGAAAAGGACATCCAAAAGCTCACTGAAGAAAATGATTCCTTGAAACTTAGAATGGAGCAAATGGAAGCTGATGATTTTATGACAAATCAAGAAATTACAAAATAGAACCAAAATAATGAAAAAATAGAAGACAATATGAAATGTCTAACTGGAAAAACAACTGACCTGGAAAATAGATCCAAGAAAGACAATTTTAAAATTATTGGATTACCTGAAAGCCATGATCACAAAAGAGCCTAGACATCATCTTCCAAGAAATTATAAAGGAAAACTGCCCTGATATTCTAGAACCAGAGGGTAAAATACATATGTAAAGAATTAACTGATCACTACCTGAAAGAGATCCCAAAAGGAAAACTCCTAGGAATATTGTAACCAAATTCCAGAGTTCCCATGTCAAGGAGAAAATATTGCAAGCAGCCAGAAAGAAACAATTCAAGTGTTGTGCAAATCTAATTAGGATAACACAAGATCTAGCAGCTTCTACATTAAGTGATCAAAGGGATTGGAATATGATATCCCAAAAGTCAAAGGAGCTAGGATTAAAACCAAGAATTAACTACCCAGCAAAACCAAGTATAATCCTTCAGGGGAAAAAATGGACATTCAATGAAATAGAGGATTTTCAAGTATTCTTGATGAAAAGATCACAATTGAATAGACAATTTGGTTTTCAAATGCAAAAATCAAGAGAAGCATGAAAAGATAAACAGTAAACAGAAATCATAAGAGACCTATTAAAGTTGAACTGTTGACATTCTTACATGGAAAGATAATATTTGTAACTCATGAGTCCTTTCTTAGTATTAGGGTAGTTGGACAAAATAGATGGAGGGATAATAGACAGACAGACAGACAGACAGACAGACAGATAGATAGATAGATAGATAGATAGATAGATAGATAGATAGATAGATAGATGGCACAGGGTGAGCTGAATATGAAGGGATGCTATCTAAAAATAAAATTAAGGGGTGAGAGAAGAATATATTGGAAGGAGAAAGGGAGAGATAGAATGGAGTAAATTATCTCACATAAAAGAGGCAAGAAAAAAAGGTTTCACAATGGAGGGGAAGAGGGGGGAGGTGAGAAGGAATGAGCAAACTTTACTCTCATTGGATTTGGCTTAAGGAGACAATAACATGCAAACTCAATTGGGTGTCTTATCCTAAAGGAAAATAGGGGGGAAGGAATAAAGAAAATAAATGATAGAAGGGAGGACATATTGGGGGAGGGGGTAGTTAGAAACATTTTAGAACAGACATTTTAGAAAAGGGACAGGGTCAAAGAAGAAAACAGAATAATTGGGAGACAAGAGAGGATGGAGGAAAATAGTCATTCACAATATAGTTATTATGGAAGTGTTTTGCATAACTATACATGTATAGCCTATGTTGATTTGCTTGCCTTCTCAATGAGGGTGGGTGGGAAGGGAAGAAGGGAGAGAATTTGAAACTCAAAGTTTTAAAAAATAAATGTTAAAAATTGTTTTTACATGCAACTGGGAAATAAGATATACAGGCAATGGGGCATAGAAATCTATCTTGCCCTTCAAGAAAGTAAAGGGGAAGAGAATAAGAGGAGGAGATGATAAAAGTGGGGACAGACTGAGGAAAGGGGTAATAAGAATGCATGCTATCTCTGGGTTGGGGGAGGACAGAGATGGGGATAAAATTTGGAACTCAAAATCATATGGAAATGAATATTGAAAACTAAAAATAATTAATTTAAAAAAATAAAAAACCAATGTTTGAGAAAAAACATTTGGGTATTCTCCTATCCCACCATCCATCCATCCAGGCAGCCATCCAGCCATCTATCTACCGGTCTGTCTGTCTACCTGTTTACCCATTTATTTGTTTATTTACTAGATTGTTACCTGCCACTAAATTTGGGGATACACAGAAAGTTTTAAAGTCGGCTCAGAAGATTGATTTACTGTAAATAATCTCTTCACTCTTCAACTCATTAGTTTGTATTTCCCACTTGATGGACTTGTTTCCCACTAGGAGAAAGCAAGCTCCAGGAAGACAGGGTTGGTTTCCTTTCAGTCTTTCTGTCCCCTGTACTTAAAACAGTAGAAATTTAATAACTTCTTGTGTACTGACCCCAATATCTGGTGAGTTTTCATGTGGGCAAAGAGAATGCCAAACTGGCTTCATCTCTTCAAAAACTCCCACACACTGTCCCCTTGCTAAGACAGCCTCTCGGGAGAAAGCAAATGAACCATCAAGGAATTCTCAAAACCAGACTAAACAAACAAAAATTCCTAACTTGTTAGCTTGAATCCCAAAAGCAAAATAATGCCCCTTTTGCAGCCCACAGGCCCAGATCCCTCCAGGGTTTAGATGGAGGAGGTAGGGCTCTGCCAGGTTATAAGCTCCTGCCTCTGAAGGGTGGGGACTCTTCTTCTTTTGTCTTTTCTATGCTGACACTTGGCCATGTCTGGCATATGGTAGGTGCTTAATAAGTATTTCTGGGATGGATGGACAGAAGGATGAATAGATGGATAACAATATTTTTGAAACTAGAAATGGGAACTTTTGAAAGCCTCTGAATGGAAAATTGAAACATCATAACAATAAAAAAACAATTGATATAACGTTCTAAGTTTTAATTTTTAACTTTCGTAAAGTTCTTTGTAAATATTTCTTATTTTGCCCACAAAAGAGTCCCAGGAGGTAGATGGCACTATTATCCCCATTGTATACGTGAGGAAACTAAGACAAAGAGCAGTTGTGATGTGCCTAAGGCCACTCAACTATAAAGTGTTTGAGGCTAGGTGTGAGCTCAGATCATCCTAACTACCAAAAGGACTTCTTCCTCTTTCTGAACTAACCGTTGGGGCTTTCACAGAGCTGATACTAGCTGAAGCCCAGTTGGTAAAGAAAAAAAAGGTGTATGTGAAAATATGTACCTGATAATGTTTACTATAAAATTTTGGAATAATCTCTTTGTTCTTTCTGAAGTAAACTCAGAGAGTGCCTCTTCCTATGTCAGCAAAAGCCAGTCAAGGCCGACTCTACATTCCTTAAGGAGACCTTTAACCTAAGACACTATATCTTGAATAATGAGACTTTCCTTTGTATCTTATTATCTATAGACATATACTATGTTATGGCATATTAGTGGTAAAGAAAATATAGACATCTTGGGTCATAATTTCTATGTGAAACTTTGTCAAACTCTGTTATCTTGTTGTATTTACAACCTATGCAATTAGGAAATTCCTTTCTAATGGTCTAGTTAGTCACTTATGGAGATCATGAATCTGAAGGACACAGAACACTTCTTTGTCCTAAAACATATTTAAGGCTGCCCAATTCTTTGTATCGGTAGCCAGAACATTTCTGGCTCCATAATGCATTATGTTACCGTTGTCTTTAGTAGGGAATTGATCAATTAATTAATTAAATCATAAAATGTATGCATTTAGCCTGTTGCCTTTTCTTGGTAAGTTTTCAGGTCAACATACCTAAGCATGGCTCTAAAGATAGGAAAGCAACCTTTTGTGTTGGATTCAGGGAGATGATCTAGATAGGCGAGGAAGAACAATTCACAGATCACAGACTCAGAATTAGATGGTATCTTAAAGGTCAGCTGGTCCAAACCATATTTTACAGATGGGGAAATTGAGGTCCAGAGATGGGAACTGCCCTGTCCGTGGTCACCAGTAATATGTGTTCATTGCTGTTATTGCAGAATCATTTCTGTTGTGTTCATTCTTTGTAACCCCATTTGGGGTTTTCTTGAAGTGGTGTGCCATTTCCTTCTCCAGTTCATCTTATAGATGAGGAAACTGAGGCAAACAGGATTAAGTGACTTGCCCAGGGTGTCTGAGTGGGTGTCTGAGTGAGTGTCTAAGACCAGATTTGAACTCAGGAAGATGAGTCTTCCTGACTCCAGGCCTGCTGCTCTCTCTGCTGCACGACCTAGCTGCCAGAACTGGATTTAAGATGCTTCTTAGCAAAGCTATAAATCCAAGGAATTTTTTTTTCTAGTCTTACTGTCCTATAACCTCAAAGGTTATAGGACAGGTAGTGGAGGAGAAAGAGGTAGAGGCTGTGAGGGCAGAGTCCAGCCCTAATTTAAGGAAAATAATTTATCAATTAAAGCTATAACCATGTGGAATGTGGGGGGGGGGGGAGGCAGGGGAGAGGTAAGATGGGTTATACACTTCACTTGAAATATTTAAATGAGAAGTGGATGACCCTTGTCAGAGGTAGGTGTGTGTGTGTGTGTGTGTGTGTGTGTGTGTGTGTGTGTGTGTGTGTGTGTGTGTGTGTGTGTAGGCTTGAAGAAATGGATTTCTATTTAGATACAAGATGCCTCTAAGGCCTTTCCAACTCCAAGACTCTCAGGTTGCCTCTTTAAATCACCTTGGACAGCACCACTGGAGATACTTGATTTTTCTGAAAGCTATCTGCTAACCCACCATCCTCAACAAAACATTTTTGGCATGTGACAATTAGGTGGATTTACCTGAGGATGAAAATAGATTTCGCTTGTGTTGTTAAGCAAAATCAAAGCAATACAATCAATGACTCAACCTTTCAAACCATGTATGATTTTTTTCTTCCTTTTTGATTAAGGAAGTAGCCATTTGAAATGTTTTTTAAACAACTCTGTCATGTATCTTGCAAGAAATGTCAGTTCGACATGCAGAATCACGTGATTGGTGTCTGATCCTCTGTCTAGGCTAGCTTTAAGGAGGTGCTTTTATCTATCACCGAAAGGCAATACTGTAGAATCTGGAAAATGTGTGTCTCCAAGGGAAAATGTTTATTCCAATGAATGTTGCCCCTTTTCAAGGTCCGTTTACTCCCCAAGGGAACTCCAAGGCATCCAAGTGGTCTCTGAACCACAGCAGGTGTTTTCCTCGGGATGTACTGGCCATCACTCCTCCAAGAATTATATATTCAAACACTCTTGGTATTTCTCTGGCAGACTCGACTTCGATGTTGAGATTGTCCACAGAGGCAGGAGAACTGAAGGGGAGCATGTTCCATGGGCACTGCTCATTTGACAACACAGATGTCTCCTTGATGCATTACACAGCCAAACCTAATGATGAAATATTTTCTTGTGTCTTAACCCTAAAGAATCTCCAGACAGTGGAAGATGGAGAAAAATATTTCCCAAAGGAATTTTTATCCTCCTTTATTGCTTTCTGTCTCCACCCCTTCTTTGGATTTCTTTTTACACAATGTAAGGCCAAGGTCTCCCACTGCATCAGCGGCCATGTCCCACCTTTCATCCCGATCTATATTTCATGCCACTGGATCCAGATGGATCTGGAGGAGAAAGTGAGGCTGGTGACTTTGCTCTGCCTGCCTTCACTTAAAGATAATTCCCTTGCAAGTCATGTCATCACCTTCCTGATGTCATGGTCCTCTTCAAGAACGAAGGGCAAACAACATCCTTCATCTGTGCTTCTTTCTAGATGGAAGATACTTTTGTCCTGTTGGTCTCCTCGCAATTGGTCAGTTCCTCCCTGAACCTTCCTGGGAAGTTCCCAGGCCAGCCAAGTCCATGCCATTCTTCTCCAGGATTAGCTCCCCACTCTCTAGCCTTCTTTATCCTCTGTTCCCCTGAACTTGTCCCTTTTTCCACCTCCTGTTTACCACCCCCTTCAGCTTCCTTTTCTTTTTATTGTCTTTCCTCTTCAGAATGAAAGCTTCCATGGCGGGGTCTATCTTTTTTGTTTCTCTTTGTATTCCTATCACTTAACACAGTGAATGGCATATAGTAGTACTTAATAAATGTTGGGTGATTTGTTGACGATTCCATTTGGCTGCTCCAACCAGATGTCTCCATGACATATTTTTTCTCCCCTCCACTGCAAATGAAAACTGCTTCTAGGATTAAGATGCCGAGAAGCGAAGGTTTGGCAAGAAGGTTCTCATCTGCCCTTCCCCACCTCTGCCAAATGCTCAGTAAGCACAGATCCATCTTTAGGTCTGTTATTGTGAAATGACCAAGTCGATACTGTAAAACAAGAATGTCATGCAGTGAAAAGGGATCTTCGTATCAAATGGATGTATTGTGCATCAGTTTGGGCATCTAATTACTTTTATTTTTCAAGTGAAAGCTGTTGTAATAACCCCCTTCTGCCACTGCTAATGCCTTCTCTTGAAGACTACCCTCAGATTCAGCTGTATTTGTATGTACTTATTTGTGTATTGTCTCCTGCATTAGAAAGCAAATTCCTGACTCACAGTAAACAGCTAATAAATGCTTGCTGCCCTCCATCCTCAACCTAACCTATTGCATTTGCAGTTTTCTTGGGGAAATGAACAGATCCAATCTATTGAAATAAAATTAAGATCTTGGCTACATGAAAACTTTCCTGTTCTACATCATCTGAATAATGTTGCCTCTTGAGTTTTAAGAGTTAGCCACATTGAAATTACTTTAAAATGAATCTTAAAACTTCTCTGAATGATTTATGAAAGTGGAACTGTACTTTAGAAACTTAGTGATTATCCAAAAGGAAAGAGCATATGTCACTTTACAAAACCACCTCCAAAGCTTAAGTGAAAGGAGATACCAGAAGATCAAAGGACTGCACTATACTAAAGCACTTTTATGGGTCTAGAGTTTGATATTTTGCTATAGTTATATGCATTTTTCCATTGTCTATTCTCTAAAGACAAACTTAAGTGTTTGTAAATTATTCTAACTGCGCCTTTCTCCTAAAAACAAAACAAAAATACAACCCTTCCCTCCAGAATAAAAAGCAAACAAGGCTGTCATATTTCCATTATCCCCAGGTACGTAAAAAAACAGAAATAACCCTTTATGTTTTTAAACAAGTCATAATAGCTAGCACTTCTATAGTGCTTTGATGTTTGAAAAATGTTATATATATAAAATGTCATTTGATAAAATCCAGCTCCCACATAATAGAGATCCCTTAGGGTTTTCTGATGCTTTCTGAGGAGACTCAGCAGCCAGGATGGACGTGAGCTGCTTGACCTCACCAGGTATAGGATCAGTAAAGGTAAGGGAGGGATTTGGAACCTATGGTGACATAGATAATGAGTTGTTGGGTTTTTTTTAATTTCATGTGGAATGTCTGCCCTGCTCAGCTCCACCCGGTAGAGTTTCTGGCTCCCTTCAAGGCTCAGTTCAAAGTCTATCTTTTATAGGAAACATTTCCTGATGCCCTCAGCTGTTTGCATCCTCCTCCCCAAAATCACTCTGGATGTACCAGGTCTATAATTTTCATTGACTTATATGAGTGGACATTGTTCCTTCATTCCCCTGGGATATCTTTGGAAACTGGAATTCTTTCATTTTTGTCTTGGTCTCTCTTTCACCTTCCTAGAACAGTACCTAATACTAAAAAATGAATTTGAAAAAATAAATTTGATTTATTCATTAATTGAAAGTGATCTTGAGTAACAGCACACAGTTGTATGGTTTCCAATCCACAGGAGTCCTAAGATGAGAGTCACATGGAGGAAGGAAGATGTAGATGGCTTAGGGTTTGCATTGTGGAAACAATGAGATCATAGACCCACTAGAAGGAGTATTGCAGTCAATGATTTAACTTCACAGATAACAGACAATACAAATTCAATATACAGGACTGCCTTGAGCTATATACACACTTATATATATACATGCATATACATATATATATATACACACACACACATACACTTAACGTAGTGTGTGTACGTGTGTGTTGTATTTTACTTTTTGTAAGCTCTCTTGGAATGCTTAGATAACACCAAAATATTTTCTCATCTTTGGCACAATCTTAAAAGTCACATGAAATGTGCTTCTTTTGCCAGAGAGAATACAAGAGTAGTCACCAGAAGTGGGTGTATTTAGGATTAGGGTGATCAGGGTTATGGGAGTGAGGTGCACGTCCAGAATGGAGGCAAAGTTGCATTGTGTTCATGGAAGCAAATCTAGAGCTCTTTCTTCTGGATATGGCAATGCAAGCCAAGAGTCAGCTCCAATCTAAAGTTTCAGTTTTGACATAAAAAGTATTTTTGGATTATATTGCTCCTCCTCCCCACCCCAACACACACAAACAAAAACATTTTCAAAGCCAGAAAATTTCAGTTTTTTTATTATCATTGTTTGACCTGTCTTTGACTTAAGATGGTTGATTAAGTTCATTCTCTTTTATAAGCATAACATTAATTCCCATGCAAACCCCAAGGCTGCAAAACCCAACTTCAGCCAGGAGAAGACCTGTAAACTTCTGGATGCTAGAGGTCACCAAGGGAATTCTGAGGGAGTCCTTGGTTCCAGCCGCCACTTTGGGCATCCAGCAAGAGCAGGGAGACTCTTGGAGCTGAAGCTGTTTGAACCTTGGATTGGCAGCTTGGCAGCAGACAGGCCATCAGTGGCTTTCCCTGTTCCAAGCCAACAGTACATTGTTCTAGAGTTACTTCCACATTAAAAAAGAAGCCAAGGCCTGTACTTGATGTAGAGGCTAGAGAATTCTTTCCATTCAGCAAGATTGCAAAATGTCTTCCTGTGCATGGCTGTAGTCTCCAAACGCTGCCATATTCCTGCCCTATCCAAGCTTGCTTTGTAAATGGCTGGTCCCACATCTCATGTCAGGAGCTTGATTTCCAGGACTGCTTCCACTCTCATAACATTTAATTTAAAAAGCTATCCCAGAGGTATATGGAACCAATGCCTCTTGATTCGACCTCTGTGTAATTACTCAAATTGCAGGCAACTACCTTCAAAACATGTCTCAGGCAGGCAAAACATGACCTTATTTCTAAAGGAGAAAACCACCAAAACAAAAGACTGTTCCAGTTTGACTCCAGGGAAGGATTCCGGGACAACTCGGCTGCATTTCACCAGCAGATGGTCATCAAGGTGGGAACACACATACAAGGACTAAGACAATGGCAGAGATTTCTTTAGTGCAAATAACATGAACAATGGTGTGTTCTTTAATGGGACGTAAATAAGGCTTCAAATGATGACACCCCTACAACTAGCATTCGGTCACCCTATTCCGCCTGGAAGGCTGGCAAGATCATCCCTCTAAACCACACAAGACTGGCCTTGGGGGTGATCACATCCAAAGAAACTGTTTCCAAGGCTACAGAATTTGTAGCATTTAATCACTTTTCAAGTCTACGTGTTTTCTTGGTGGAGGAAAAAAAGAGAAGCCCCTCTGACCACCGGACAGGGAGACTGATCCAGGGAGAATACCGAGGCGTTTCCCTTCTCTCCAACATTCCAAGTGATGGGAGCGCATCAAAAATCAAGAAGCCCCAAATAAAAATAGACTTCTTCTCTGTAAGGAGATCACTTCTCCACTGCCACCAAGAGCTCCACACAAAGGAAGAGGAGGAGGGGAAGAAAGGATCACCAGAAAGACCCTGGGCATCTGTAGCTATGGCTCTAATCCTCCTTTAAAGAACCAGGGTGAAACTGGGCCCACCACCCAGCCCCCAACAGAACACCGACAGGACAGGTACAGAGGAGGAAGAGAAAAAGCAAAGGCTGAACGTGAGACGGTAACGTCCTGTTGTAGAAACTGCACCATCGTGAAGACCCAGGAACCTCATGCGAAGCAGCTGTCCTCGATGGATCCAACCTGTGCTCAACACGTAAAAAAACAGAATCAACGCACACGCGCACACACGCACATACACATACACACTAAACACCGTGGAAATCTTAGGATCAAAACCAGAAAAAAACAAGTCCATCAAAAAGCTCAGAAAAATTTATCATCGATTCTGAAATGAGGCCTGGTGACATCATCAGGGTTAATGAAGACGGAGATGGACTTCCCTGGGTTCTCAGTCACTAGCTGCTGCAGTTTTTTGGCTAACCGGTCATCAGGCTGGTTGGGGTCCCCACCGTCGGACTGGGGAGAGGGGATGCTGGTGGTGCTTCCTCGCCGCTGCAGCTCGAGGGTCAGGCGGTTGGCTGCCTTGACGTGCTCGATGGCAGTGCGTAGGTGCTCAGCAGGGTCAGAGCGCACTGAGGAGAGCTTCCGTGCATGAAGCATTACTGTCTCCTCACACAAGTGCTCCAGCATGTTGCACTGAGGGATGAAGTAGTTGGGGCACATCTTGTTCACCAGGCAGTGCTGGAGGTCATCGATAAGGCCCAGTAAAAAATGTGCGGCATAGTCTTCCTGGGCCAAGTAATTGGCTGGCAGCCTGTCGCAGGCCCAGAGCATCATGCTCCGCAGATGGTAGGGACTGATGGCTTTGGGGCGGGAGAGGAGCTTGATGATGATGGCTTTGCAAGCTTGATAGGCCTGCATGAGGCTACTGGAAATGCATTTCTTAAGCTGGACTTCGCTCCTGGCGAAGGACAACCTCCACTCATTGTCCTTTTTGCCTTTATGGGAGCAAGCAGGCACTAAGTAAAAGCCGCTGATGACTTCTTCTTCAGTGATCTTCCCATCCCAGAAGTGATTCTCCATGAGCCAGCTCTGGGCCACTGCAGGCCAGCCTTTGAAAGAGACCACCGGGACAATGTCATAGAGCATGCGACTGCTGCCCACCCCAAGGATGATGGACAGGATCGTCCCGTTCTTCTCGACTTTCTCCACTTTGGGCATACCTCGCTGCGGCTTCTTCTGTATCTCAGAGAGAACAATGCTAATGGAATCATAAAACCAATCAGCCACTTTGGTAGGAGAGAAGAAGTAATTGGTGGCCCCGTTGATGTGGTCCACGATGGTACAACAATCTTTCCATTTGCTGATAGTCCCTTCATCAAAGAGTCGAAGGCTGAGCCAGGAGTGGCACAGAGCCGAGTGGCGCATGTCCAGCGTCACTGGCTGATTTCGGTCATGCAGTTTAAGGGCTGGCACCAGCAGGGTGAAGTCCATGTCATAGTCAGTGCCCCGGGCATAGACATTCAGCTCATCCAGGTCAAGATCAACCACACCTTCCCGGACACCTCCAGAGAGGAGCAGGTACTCATTGGCAACAGGCAGTTTCTGGTCCAATTTCTGCACCATTCCTAAAACAGAAAAAGAAAGAGCAACTTTAGAGACCATTCCCACATCTTGTGAACCCAAGATAACCTCAAAGGTCCTCTTAGGGAAACCTTCCATTTTCCTGATGAGGCAACTGAGGTCCAGAGAGGATGTGACCAAGTCAGAGGTAGTTAGGGTAAAATGAGAGCCTTTCCTCTGTACCATGCTGCTGTCTTTGGTACTGATAGAAAAACGGCCTTCAAGCTTTAGCACTCTGTCCATCAATATAAAAGTAGGCATCGCCTCCTGGAAGAGAGCCCAGCTGAGGGGACTCGTAGAGACTGTGAGTCAGCCTTGGCCCCAAGTATAAGGCTGTTTTGTTTTTTTTTTTTTCCTCATGGCGAATAGAAGGATGAAATGGCTACATAGTGATTTCAAAACCAATCATACAATATTAAAAACAGTCATCTATAATGTAGATCCTCTACTGGCTCCCTTTAAGTAAACGCAGAATCCAATAGGAATGCTCCACTGATGGCATTTAAAAAAAAAGTCTCTTCTCTCTTTTTCTCTGTCTCTCTTTCTTCCTTCCTCCTTCCCCTCCCTCTTTCTCTTCCATCTCTGTCTCTCTGTTTCTGTCTGTCTCTGTTTCTATCCCCTCCCCTTCTGGCCCTATCCATATATTTTGGCACCAATATTTAGTTTACTTCAGAGTTAAATGAATCACCCTGGCATGGGTACGACCCTTGGGTTCTTGGCAGTAATGGTAGTAGAGAACATGAACTGGCAGGTACCCTCTAGCCACAGTGGCTTACAGTTTTCTTGGGTGATGCCATCCAAGGAGCATCTCGGCTAAGTGCACAGAGGCTCCCCATCAACTCAATTTCAGGGTAAGGCATTTCCAGGCAGAGCCACTCTCCATGGCCCTCAAGGTTGAGCTTGGCACTGAGGCTCATGATCAACACCAGTGGAGATACTACTAATGCCAATAAAATTTCAGATATGGAGACATTGAGTATTGGGTTCAAAGGATTGACACCAAATAACGGTCCTCTCCTACTTCCCTGATTCTTGATCCTATCCTCTCTTGAAAGGAACTCAAAGCACTTTCATAAGTACTATTTGAGTTTTGCTACTAATGTTTTTTCCTCATGGGGGAGGGTATATTTCTCAAGAAGTCCATGAAACAATTTTTTAAAAAAATAACTTTTAAAGTATTATCACTCTGTTTTCCTAGTTAATTTTTCATTCAACCAATAATAACTTCTCATTCCTTAGAGTCCCATATCCCAAACTATAACAAACACCCAGGCAGTGGAGTCAATGGTTAGAGGGCTTGCCCTAAAGTCAATGTGGTACAGAGTCAGGTTCCACCTTTGACACATGACTGCTAAGAGCCAGCATTTATACAGCTTTGAGATTTGCCAAATATTTTCCAGAGGATCTTTGATAGTCCATCTTTGATCCAACATGGCTTGGTTGTAGACCCTATATTTCCTGGTCATGTCTGGTTATGTGTCTACATATGTACTCCACTCCCATCCCCGTAACTCTTTCAGTACTTCAAAGCATTTTCCAAGTCTCTAAGTGGCAGGAGATCACGTGATTTGTTTGGACAGAGAGTTGCCTCAAACCAGCGAAATCAGAACCAGCTCATGGATTAACCAGGGAGAGATGGTGCCAAAACGCAGATGGAGGACCTGGACCCCAATTCTCCTTGCGGATCCATCCACTGTGTCAGCATTTTCCAATTTCTACCTGTTCCCACCCCCACACTGTTGTTTCTTTATAAAGCGTTTGCTTTTTTTTGGTCTTTGTATCCCCAGCATCTAACCCAGTGCCTGGTAGACAAAAGGTGCTTCATAAATGCTTGGTGAATTAAACGGATTAAAGTGAATTAGCATCCATGTAGGCAGCCTCGGTACCAAGACTTCTTCAAATATATGATCAAAAAGACCTGGGCTGTCTCCTATTAATAACCAGGAGCAAAACCTCACATTCTTTTATATGACTATACATACAAAGACGTACAGAAACAAAAGTAAAAGAGCTCTGCCTTACAGGAGCAGTGAGGGAGGCAGTGTCTACACTAATCCATACGTAAGAGGTATTTACAGAGGAGGAAGAAGGCAGCCTGTGAAGAGAGTGCCCTCCCTGCTGGGGGGATGGATTTCTGCCTCTGAACTCTTAAGGATCACTGGGCCTTTCCATTGCCCTTGGCGGGGAGGGGGAAGCACAAGTGAGTACAATCTCCATTCCTTTATGGCCTGACTTTGTTGACCTGAAAGTCACAGATGTTACCTGTCAAGGACCTAATGCAGATAACAATTATTTTTGCCACAAATAAATAAAATGAAGCTGAGGGAGGTTAAGGACTTTGCCATGGACACCCAGTTGGCACACCAGTGCAGAATTCACACCCAGATCTTTCCAACTCCACACTTGGCACCACACTGATCCTAGTTTTACAAACTCTCCTTCAGGGCTATTTAGCATGTTCCAAATCTACTTCACTGGCTTTTTTTTTAACTGACCCACGGAGATTCATTTTCTACACATTCCCCATCATCCACCGTATAAGGAAACATTCACTTGAACACACAAAATGCTTAGATTCTGAGAGGAAGAGCTGACTTACAGGCCTCAGAGCTAGGCCAAGCAAAAGCCTTAACTAAAAGGAGTCACTTAATTAATGGGGAAAGCTGACACTAAATGAGCAGTTGCTGAATTTTCTCAGAATAACTAGAAGAAGCTAGTCACCAGTGCCTGGGACTGACGCCTACCCAGGGCCCTCTTCTGGCCTGAAGCTTCAGTGCATTTGTAGTTGGCATATTCAAAGGAAAACCATTCAGAAGATCCTCCTTCTTTATGAGGCTTATTCATCAAATGGGATATTTTGGAGGCTTCAGTCCCAGACTGAGTCCCTCCCTCCCTCCTGGACCCATAGGAAGAAATGGGGGGAAATGGGCAAAGTCCCTAAAAACCATCAGGGAAAGAGATGATTTGGGATTGCCCAGAGGACTGGGAGAGAATATGGATGTGAGGATGTCTTCCAAAGTAGTCTCAATTTGAAAGCAATCTAGAATTTTTTTTCCAAGGTACAGGAAACATCTACACTTATGGAAAACCAAATAACCTGAAATGTTGACACAGAAGCTAGAGGACAAGTGAGTTTTGTCTTCATCCCAGGGGGGTTTTACTCCTGAGAAAATTCAGGCACATCCCCTCTCACTCTGCTCCAGTAAGTCCGACGTGGGCCAGGGAGGAAGGGGCACAGGAATCAGGCAGGCAGAGGGAGAAGAGGAGAAAACAGGCGAATGGAAGTGCCCAGCATGAAGAGTCAACGAACAGTGCAAACTGAACTGGAAAAGTCCTGACGTCGTGTAATCAGAGACAGGCATTGGAGTAGAGCTTGCAGCAATTCTGCAAAGACGCAGACGTTCAGGAAGATCTGAGACTTCAGTTGCTTACTGCTTGTCTCTGGGCACAAAGCTTGCCTCAGTCTCCTCAGCTGTAAAATGGGGATATTAAGAGCATCTACCTCTCAGGGTTGTGGAGAGGATCAAATGAGGTATCATTATTATATTACTCTTTATAGAAACATTCAGTACGGTGTTCAGCATACAGTAGGCACTATATAAATGCTCGACTTTTTTTCTTTTTCTAATTAAAGGGGCCATCCCCTGACTCATTTCTTAAGGAGGCCTATTCACTTAATGGGTGTTACCTTACTCGAAGTGAGAATCTGAAAAGGCCTTAGCCTAAAAGGGTCTGGGTCTCCCCATTGCATCCTAGGCCATATCCAGTCTCCTTGATGAATATCTGGCCGCTGGACCCAGATGGCTCAGGAGGAGAAAGTGAGGCTGGTGACCTTGCACAGCCCTCCCTCCCTCAAAACAAGGACAAGTTCAAGTCATGTCATTCTCTCCCTGATGTCGTGGTCCTCCTCAAGAATGAAGGACAAAATGCAAGTAATAACAATAACCGTACATTTATATAACACTTGAAGCACCATAAAAATTCCTCACTCATGTTATTTCATTCGATCCTCACAACTCTGGAAGGTTGATGTTCTTATTATCCCCATTTTACAGGTGAGGAAACTGAGCCATACAGCAGTTAAGTGACTTGTGCAGGGTCCAGGAAGTGTCTGAACCCAGATTTGAATTCATGTCTGGGAGTCCAACACTCCATCTGCTGCACCCCTGAGTTGTAGGTCGGGGACCTAAGAAGACAAGGGATAATGCTCACTTATCACATCAATGACAGGGTGATCTCTGAAGTGAAAGATAGCATCCCTTCACTGCACCTGCCCAGCCAATCATTCAGTTATTCCCCCACACAAGCAGAAGGAGTACTCTTGGACCTCCCAGGGTTCCCATTGTTGGAGCGATGAGGGAAAGGCATGTGAGTAGCTTCTTCTGTTGAGCAGGTGTCCATCACTGCCTGGGAATCTTTAGTTACAAAAAGTCTTCTGGAAAGAAAACTCAGCTCCCTCCCTCTGGGCTTTATCTTACTAATTATTTTCTGGAAGAGCCAGAAGGGTCGAGTTGAAGGCTTCTTTCCCTCCAGTTTCCACTCTGGATAACCTCAATTTTTCGAGGAAGTCAAGGCTTCCCCTACAGTCAAGGCCAAGTAGCCACCAATTTGCAAGTAATCAAGTATTGGCTGGAACTGTGACTTTCCTGTGTCACTCTGGCTCAGCTTCAGGGGCTCCCACAGCAGCTGCAGCTGGATACTTCATCTTTGACTGATGGCTCCAGGGAAATGCCAAGAGAGGGCAGCTTTCAATTAGGTTTTATTACAGTCTCAGCTCTGCGCCCCAATTGCTCCAAGCACAAGTGAGCTCTTTAGGGTTAGGGTTAGGGTTAGCTTGGCAGGCTGAAGTAAGCCCCTAGAGAACAGAGCCTGAGGCACTCATCTGTCTCCTCCCACCCAATTATCTCACTTGCTTCCCTTGATTCTTTCCTCCTACATCCCCCAATACACAGAGCAGGTGGCCCCTGAACATCTCTCAAGTACCTCTGTTAGATCACATCCCTAAATTCCCTTCTGAGCACCAGTACCAACCAACCATCCTACCACTCACCTCCAGGGATGTCCTCCATACCTAAAAAGCCCTCCCATCTCTCCTCTGCCTCTCAGAATATTTACCTTCCTTCAAGGCTCAGACCCACCGACACCTAGAGAACCAGACTGGATCTGCTCCAGTTGATGTTTTCCCATCCTCAGCTTACTCTACATTTAGTGATCTACTGAGACCCCGTGTTCCAAAAGTCATAATGCAATTTTAAGGGATAGTAGCTTTGACTTGGGGGACATCTTATTTTTGGATTCTGTCAGATACGGTTTGGACAAGATATCTCTGAGGTCTCTCCCAAATCAGATGCTTTAAAAATAAATAGCTATTGAGCCTGGGTTGTAGACAATCACATTCCAGCAAATGAAGCCTTTCCCTTTGTTTTTTTGAATACTAACAGTTCCTCTTGTGGGCAACAGAGGTCCCCACACACCGCTTTATGTTCAAGGTCCACGGCAGCATCTGCTTCATTTTTGTTTCCCCTCAACAGTGAACCAGCTCCTGTGACTCCCAAAGACAGCTCTCCTGCTTCCCAGAAAGAGCAAACAGGAGAAGGGGAAAGAATTCTGGCCAGAAGTCCTGGGAACAAGAGGCTAAGGAGAGCCACATCGACCTGGGAATGTGGTAGGATGAGGGTTGGTGAACAGGAGTGGGGCAAAGTATTCAACAGTGCACAGCGAAGTATAAAGTGACACATTAGGATGCACTGGGGGCTAGGCCATTGTCTAGAAGGCATTGAAGGAAGCTCTGTGGTTCACTGGAGGGAGGGTTGTCCTTGGGAGTCACAGGAGCTGGATTCAAATTCAGCCTTCACTGCTTTTTACCTGCCTGAGCTTAGGCAAATCCTTTCCTTTTCCCTGAGCCTTAGTTTCCCTTTCTTTAAAATGGGAGCTTAGAATAGATGACCTCTGACCTCCCCCCCTTAAACTCTAAGCCTCTGATCAAACCCTCGTGTACTGGCACACCCCACATGCTCACCGAGATGTGTAGTTGGGTGACTGGCTCTGGGGCTTTGGGAAGATGCTTGTCCTCTCCAGGGAAAAGCCATAAACTTAGAGTACTAAGCTAGATCTCCACCTTCTCTGTAGCTCTGTTGTATCATGTCCTCAGGGATTCTCAGGTCACTCCCAGATCTGTTATTCTCTGTTTTAGGATCTAAGGTCCAGCCCAGCTTGGACACTGTCAATATCATCTTCCAGGTTTGACTTTCTATGTTCTAAATTCCTTCCTAGATCTAGAATTCCACATTCTAGGCTCCCTTCCACCTCTATGTTCCAGGTACTATGTTAAATGATCTTCCTCAGATTCAGCATTCTGTGCTCTAAATCAAAAGCTCTCTTCCAGTTCAGACAGTCTACTAACTATGTCTTTACTGGCCATGATGTTTCCATGTTCCAAATTCCCATTCAGCTCTGAAATCTGATGTTCTAAGTTCTCATCCATTTGATCTCAAGCAGTCTACGAACAAGGTGCCCTTTCTTCTTCTTTACAAATCCTCCCCTGCCCCTCAATGCTAGCAAGCTAAGGAGGGGAGGGCAGACATGCCTCCTCACAGGTAGGCAACCACAGAGACTGAACTCCCCAATGCCAGGACCTGCTTCCAGTCATTTTAACTATTAACCGCTTCCCACCCTGATCCCCAAAGAGGAAACACTTCTCCTCCAGCAAGTCCAGGACTCTAGAAGCCTGAGGTCTCCTCGGCTGTGTCTAAGGGATGTTTTGTTACGGTATCATCATGAACAATTCATTCCCACTGAATTTTTAATGCATGCTAGCAGGGAAGGCAGCTCCAGATCGCTGCGTCAATGCCATTAAGAATTCATGAATGAACCTTCAGGTACCAGGGAAAAGGGGGAGACAGTGGCAGAGCCAGAGGAGAATGTCAGAGAATTTCTGAGCCTCAGGAAAGAAGAAGGAGGAGGAGGTGCCATCACAGAGAGCGAGAGCCCTGGGAGCTTAGGAGAAGCAATGCAAGAGCATCATATCTGCATCAATCGCCCTTTTCACTTCAATATGACTTCCTGATTCAAGAAAACAATAACACCATCATGGAATGTAAAGTGTTCACAAAATGAATTCAAAGCCCAGGGATGAGCCAGAAGGTGCAAGGCAAGATGTACCTTTTTTGATGCAAAGAAGTAAAACAACAACTTAAAGGCAGAGAAACCAGGGTGAAACCTGCCACTTGCTGTCAGACAGGTCTTAGCCTCAATATGACTCAGTTTCCCCCTTTGTAAAGAATCATTACACTAGATGATTCCTGAGGTGCCTCCAGCTCTAGAACTATGAAGCTGTCTGGTGCCAGCTCAGTCAAAGCGCTGTCCAATTTCCGAGCACAAGAACATTACTTACACACCACTTCCCAAGCCACATTCGAAATCCCCCTCAGAGAATTCTGGGGCTCCTGGGGAGCAAAGCTGCTTCTCTCTAGCCTCCAGCTCTACTCCCTGACCAATCTAATCCTAAGCAGGATTTATGAAAAGCTTGCAATGTGCCAGGTATCTAGCCTTCAGTCTTGGACCCAAAAGGGAAGAGGCACTATCCATGAAAACAGGTGAGAGAGATAAGCTTTCTTCTTGGGGGGGTCCCTGATTGGCTGGGCAGCCGAAGGCCTCCATCTCCTCACTTTTGTCCTAGTAAATTGAAACTACCTGCCTGTACCCAGAACTCCAGGAAAATCACTGGTTTGCTTGTAAACACTTTGTAATGAAGAGACTGAGTCCTGTCTTCAATATGGCCATTACAAGGCTAGTAACAATAATTATAGCTAATAATGATAGCTAGCATTTGCAGAGAGCTCTAAGGCATCCTAAACACTTCACAAATATTATCTTATTTTTATTCTCACAAAAACCCTGAGAGGGAAGTGTTACTGCTCTGGGGAACCTAAGGCAAACAGAGGTTAAGTGACTTGATCCGGATCACACAGCCAGTCAATGTCCAGTCTGTGACTGGACTGGAACTCAGGTCTCCCTAATTCCAATGAACCACTAAAACGCCTCACTAATAGACTGCAGAACTTTAGGAAAGTGCAAATGCTAGTTGTAAGTACAACGTTAATCATTGCTAGAGTCATAATACCAGTTATGAGCAGGCATTTATTTATGCTAGGTCATTTTGTTTCAAAAGAAAAAGTTACGAGAAACTCCTGAAAAAAAGTCATTTTCTAAGAAAAAGAATTGAAGCCAATTATAGGATTGTTTCAGTTTAATTCAACCAACACTTACTGAAGCCGGGTCTATTTTTCTAATGTGAAGGACTCTGGGAAGCTCCCGAGATAAGTCATTCAGGTTCTACCCTTTATGAGACAACAATCTGTTATGGGCAAGGACCCCATGGACTGAGGGAAAATACAAACAGAAAGCAGGACAGACAGGTGTGAGGTGTTACCGAGAGGTGTGAGGAAGTAACGCCACTGTAGATGCCAGGTGCTTGGGGAATCGGGGAAGCTTTCTGAGGGGAGGTGACTCAACACTTTGGCCTTAAAGGATCTGTGGGACTGATTTCCACATATCTGTCATAGGCATTTCTTAAGTCTAGTTACTATGTGGGGCCAGGTGTCCTGTTAAGATCTGGGACACAAAGAAAGGCAAAAACCGACCCTCTCCTCAAGGAGCTCACCCTCTACTGAAGGAGACAAGGAATAGGCACCAGCAGTGGTGGAGGTGGGAAGGGGCCTCTTGCAGAGGTGGGATTTAGCCTAGGAAGCCAGGAGGCAGAGGGAAGGGGAGAAGAATCTAGGCTCTGGGGAAAATCAGTAAAATATATGGAGTCTGGAGCCAGAGGGTAACGCAGGAGAAGCAAGAAACAGGCAAGGAGAAACAGAGTCCATGGACTGTAGAATGCATGAAGGGGAGGGAACAGTAAGAAGGGCAGGAAGTCTGGAAGGAGCCAGATTTGGAAGAGCCTTGAATGGCAGACGTTTGTACTGGATGTGGGTGAAATTTGAGAAATGGGGCAGCACTTTGAACAAGCTCATCTTCTGCCTGGGTCAAAGGGCCCTCCTTCTGAACGCTAATGTTTGTCCAGTAATGCTGTAAGGCTGTAGTAATAGCAGCCACATTCAGAAGAGCTAACCTTGAGTATCAGCCAAAGGGAAGCAGAGAGACTCCCGATGGTTTTGGTGAAACGCGTGGCATCCCCGATTAAATATCACACAAGAAGCAGCAGAGAATGTGCCAGCACAAAGGCATAACCAGTCAATAAGTGTTTATTAAGTGCTGTCTGTGTGCCAGGAACTGTGCTAAGAGGCAGAGATACAAAGAAAGGTAAACGACCCTTGGTTGTTCTTGACAAGGTCACAAGATGGAAGATAACATGCAAACTTCTGTGTACAGCTATGCCATGTACGGGATAAATAGAAATACTAAGAAAGAGAAGGTGTCAGAATGAAGAGGGATCAGGAAAGGATTCTTATAAGAAGTGGGATTTTAGCTGGGACTTGAGGAAGCCAGGGAATCCAGGAAGCAGAGAGATGAAAGGAAAGAATTCTGAGCAAAAGGGACAGCCAGGGAAAATGCATGGAGTCAGGAGAGGAGCATCTTATTCGAGAAAAAATGAGGAGGGCAAGGAGACTATCACAGAGCATGTGGGAAGGAATGCTGGGGAGAGAGAGGTTAGTAAGATGGAAGAAAACTGGAAAGGTAGGAGGAGCAGTTTGTAAAGGGCTTTGATTGCTGCCCTAAAGATGTCATATTGATCCTGGAGGTGATAGGGAACTACAGGAGTTTCTTAAATTGTGGGCTTGCATGGTCAGACTTGTGTTTCAAGGAAGGTGAATTTGCTGGCTGAGTGGAAAAGGGATTGGAGTCAGGAGACACTTCTATCAGCGAGTTGTTGCAGCAGGAAAGGCCTGAGTGGTGAGAGCCTGAACCTGGGTTGTGGCAAGGTGGAGGTAATAAGGGGGCATATACAAGCGATGCCACAGGACATAAGAAGCAGGGCTTGACAACAAATCAGAGGGAAGAGGGAAGCAAGAATAGGCCTGAATTCTAATCCTCGGCCACTGGAGTAATGGTGGTACCCTTGGCAGTAAGAAGGAAGAGGGGAGGGTTTAGCTGGGCTGAGGAACCTGCAGCCTCAGTCACATGTGGCCCTCTAGGTCCTCGGGTGCAGCCTTTTGACTGGGTCCAAGTTTTACAGAACAAACCCTTGTATGAAGGGGATTTGTTCTAGGCAGTTTGGATTCAGTTGAAGGGCTGCAGTTGAGGACCTAGAGGTCCATGTGTGACTCCAGGTTCTCTATCCCTCCATCCCCTTGAGTACAAGGTACTCAAGGTCACTCATTCAGACCTAGGAAGGCCATCTTGTCCTTTTCCATTGCTTTATAAATGAACAAATAGATTTAGGAAGGGCAAGGGCTTTGTCCAAGGTCACAAATTATGATGGGTAAGAATCAGGATTTGAATTGAGATCTTCCTGAATCCAAGCCCAGCACCCCATCCACTATGCCCCAAGAGGCTTTTCTTATTGGGGCCTCACTGTAAGCCAGCTAGGGAGCTAGAGCTAGCCCACGGAAGTGGTGACACTCAACCCAGGGCCTTTGGTCTCTACATCCAGTGTGGGCCCTGTAGGCCCTTTCACCAGAGTGCCCATGCCTCCAAGGGCAGCTGTGTTTTGTCCCAGCTCACGTTTTTTTTTTTTCCCTCTGTGGTCCTCAGGGATTAAAGTTCCAAAGAGAGGGGATATGGAACACATCTTTCTAAATGTCCCAACATGGGCTCAGAATGAACAGTAAGCAGGGCTGGATGCTGCCCTTTGGCTATCCCCCGTTATTCCACCCCCGGTCAAAACTGTAGCAGAAACTCCTCCTCGCCCTCCACGGGGATAATGACTCAGACAGCATCTTTGGGACTGGCACAGTGGCTGACTGGTGACTAGAGTCTGTCTGGAACACAAAGTGAGTGATTGATTGCCAGCGTGTTACCCCAGAGCCAGAGCTGCCAAGCTGAATGACAGACAGCTGCCCCTCCCCAGGCTCCACAGCACACCCAAGCAGTCATTTCATAGCTCGGAGGCATTCTCAAAGGTCAGTGGGCATTGAGCACAGGGTTCATTTGGAAACATTACAACCAACCTCCAAGCACAACTAGAGATCAGGTCCTGGGAACCTGAGAAAACACTGTGAGGTAGGGTCTTAGAGTCTCCAGGCTTATCTGTCTTCACTGCAATGAAAAGAAAAGATGCCAGACAGAATGGATTAAACACCCAGACACAGATGAGTTCCTTTCCAAAACCTCACCATGCTAGATTTTCCATTGTGTTTAAGTGAAAAGATCTGAGGGCCTTTTAATGCCTTTCTTTGCTGGTAAAGAGTCATAAGGAGGATCACAGGAAACGATGAGAAAGAACTTGAGAAAACCTGTTCCAGAACCCTCCTCATACTGAGGACAGAGAAGCAGCCCAGATAGGGGAAAGAGCAGTCAAGTGGCACAGGGCTGGACTCAGTCTGGTCTTCTAGGGGATGTGTCACAAAATTTGACAGATGGAAAGAACCTCAGAGGACATTTTGCCTAAACTAGGCCTATACCAGAGCCACATTTGCATTCCCAACCAGGGGGCAGCTTGGCATCTCCTTGAAGACCTCTGGTGATGGGGAACTCATCACCTCTCAAGGTGGCCTAGCTCTAAATATTGGGAAATGCCAATCACTGCATGCAGTTAATGAGAATCAAAAACCAGTGATGCATTCAAAGAGATTTTCTGTACAGAAGGATCTGACAGGGTCACTTCTCTGCTCTGTCAACTTTGGTGACTCCGTGTGGCTCCTACGATAAAATATAAGCTCTTCTTAGCTTTTAAACTCAGTTTTAGCCAGTCCACTTTCCTGACTTGATTGGATTTCATTCCTTCCATTCAAAACTCGCCTTTTCTCTGCTCCTCCCTCAAAGCCCTCCATCACCATCTCCAGAGCTGCACTGGATGTCCCCAGTGCACAGGGCTGCTCTTGCACCTTAGTTCTGCCTCCCAGAGTCCTTCCCTCCCTCAAAGATGTAGCTCAGGTACCAACCTTTCCTGGCCTCCCAAAAGCTAGGGCTCTCCCTCCTAAACCATTCCTATAGTTAACCAGATAATGCAGGGTTGCACTGGACAGACCACTGCTGCTGGAGCCAGCAAGATCTGAATTCAGATCCAGCCTCGAGATCTTCCTGTCTGACTCTGGTCAAATCTGGGCTTTTCCTTCTCTAAAATGGCAAAGTAACTGCACTTACCTCACAAGGCTGTTGTGAGGATCACATGAGAAAATGGATGTAAATGCTTTTCAAATCTCAAAGGGCTATATAAATGCTAAGATGATGATAAGATATCCATTTTGAAATATCCAATAGGCAGAGACGCTTGGGAGAGAGACCCAGACTCAGTAATATAAATTTGAGAGTCCAGAGATGAGAGGAAGAGGGGGGTGAGATAGAGGGGAGAGGAAGAGAGAGAAGGGGAGGGATGGAGAGACAGGGAGAGGGGGGAGGGAGACAGGTCTAGGACAGAGTCCTGGGGGAGATCCAAGTTTAGAAGTCATTGCTTGAGCAGGTGATCTCTGAGGTCCCTTTGTAGCTTGACAGTTCTGCTACGCTATGAACAAAAATGAGGGGTGGAGAGAAGGACGCACAGCAGGGAACTGTTAATGGACTCAGAGAATATCTGACAAATTGCAGGAGTGAAACATGGGCTCCAGAGACAGCTGCTTTCACTAAAAGCTCATAGGGATGTCTCAAGGAACAGGTTTGAAAAAACAAACCAGGAACAAGGACAAGCCTTCGTGAGGGATGATGCAAAATGAGCAGGAAAGGATGGGATATGTTTTTAATTCCCTGAAATGCCAGCCCCTGATGGCGCCAGTGATCATTTTGGATTTTTCAAGAGGCATTTCCAAATCAGAGTCGCCCTTCCAGGGTGGAAAAGAAAGCTCTGTGGAAGAAACATCTTTAAGGGAGTTGGTGAGAAAAGAACGGTCCGGGATTTATAGCCAGGCTGAGGGCGATTAAATGACCTGCCATCTGTTCCAGGAGAATCGATCCGACCCTCAGACAGGCTGATGAAATAGCGCAGTCTTTTACTGAGAAGGCCTCCAGCTCCCTGGCCGGCTTGGGTTCTGCAAGGACAAAGACGCTTAAGCTGCCTTGCCTCCCCTCCCCTCCCTCCAGAAACCAGTAAGCAACGGGCAGCTCTGGAGTTTAGTGTTTGCTTTCTGTCCCCATTCAGCCAGTGCTGGCTATGTTTGCAGAGACATCACTAAAACCACTCTGATGGTGGAAGGGCAACTGCCCTCTGTTCTTCCTGGCAGATCCATGTGAAGAGCATCAATTTGGTACCAGAAACAGTGTCTGTAGGAATTGCAAGAGACCATACTGCTCATCTAGCCCAACACCCCTTTTTCTTCTGGTTGAAGATCCAGAAGTTCAGGGAGGGAGGTGATTTACACAAAGCCATAGGACCAAGAATGGAAGTCTATGGTGCCTTTCCCATACGTGTATGTTCTACTTGCTGCCTCTAATAAGAGTAAAACTTTTGGAGGGCAAGGCCTCAAGGTACCTTCCTTCAGACAGACAAATCTAAAAGAAGTTAAGAATCTAAACAGAATTTCAAAAAAACATCTCCCTAATCATTACTGAATGAGAACAAAAGGGAGTTCCCATACTTCTCAGCTGGGTCATTGACTCAACAAAAATTGATCATATGTAGGGGTATAAGAATCCCATAAACAAACACAGAAAAGCTATTCGAGGACTCAAGGCACAGTAGAAGGAGCGTTAGATTGAGAACAAGACGACATCTGTTCTAGTCTTCTGATCTCATACTCACCAGCTCTGTGACTTCGTGCAATTTACCTAACTTCTCAAGGCTTCAGTTGCATCATCAAAGAAATGAACTGGGGTCCCTGGACCATTCTATTAATGTTTCCCCTCCCTCTACCACATTCTCCAACTTATCTGTGAGCTCTTTAAATGGCAGTGCCCAGAACTCAATGTAGGACTCCAGGTGTTGTCTGACAGAGCAAAATATATGAGGATGATCAACCTCAGTTTCAACAATGGCTGGGTGATTTAGAGAAAGCCCATGGAAGAAATAAAAAGAAATGCCCTCTGGGAAAAAGGGAAATAAGACAAAGGAATGAAGGCTTAAAAATGAAAAATCAGGGTTTGAGAGATTCTGAGATTTCTGCCCCTTTCTGTAGATATGTAGAGAGCAGGGTGACCAAGATAGCTCAGATAAAAGAGCTCTCTCTGAAGACAAGCAACCTCAGTATTTTCCATTACCTATCCCACACATCAGCTGATTTCATTTCTATTTATGATGTAAGATGTGTGTGGTTTTATTGTTTTGCATTTTTTTGGTTGTTTTTCATAAAGTAGCAGCGTGCATAGTTGAGTACAGACATCTACTTTTCTTCCAATTTGTTCATTCATCAAGTGTGGGCATGGGAAGGTAGTGGAAGAAACAGAGGACATGGTCACAGAGCTTATGGGTCTAGCTAGACAGAAAAAAGAAACAGATGTTGAAACATTTAAATAATAGAACAGGGCCTAAGTATGGGTAATACAGACAGAAAATGCTACAGGAATTCAGGGACCTGGGAGAGGGAAGCATTCATACTGAAACAGGACAAATAATTTCCATCCCAGAGAGCAGCACAGGGCAGTGCAAAGTGGGCTGGATTCCAGGATCAGAGGTCCTGGGTTCAAAGCCTGCCCCAGACATGGACTAGCTGTGTGATTCTTAACATGGCCTGAGTTTTTGCATCAGAAAAATGAGGACGTTAAATTAGATCATAGGTTCTTAAAATTGTGGGTGAGTGTGTATGTGTGTATGTGACAGTGTGTATGTGTGTGTGTGAGTGTGTGTGTGAGTGTGTGTAACCCTTTACCAACGATCTGGCCAGACTTATGAGCCCCTTCTCAGAAGAAGGTGACTGGTGTTTAAACTCATAACTGAAGGCAATGCTAAATTTCAGTCACAAGTGAGTGGAATTAAAGATCTATGTTTTCCCTATGCAAGTTCAAAGCCCCTCTGAAATCCATCCACAGAATTCTTGGGAACCACAAACCACGTGTTTAAAACCCCTGGACTAGACCATCTCTAAGAGTCCCTCTAGCCCCAACTAGCCTTCTTCTTAGGCACTAGAAAACAAACTATACAAGGCATCCAATATACAAGGGCCTGGTGGAGGATGCAAAGTCCCATCTCTCCATAAGCAATTAGTTATGGACAAATCCCTATGTTTCCAGTGCTAAAGTAAGTCAGATGTCACAGAGGTCAAAGTCAATTTGACCATTCATTCTAAAAGGCACTGCAAAAAAACATGGAATTTCTCCCTCCCCTGAAGCAAAGAGAAACTGAGTAATGCGGTGTCCTCATCTTCAGGGAACTTAGCTGAAGTCACAAGGCAGCCCTCTCACCACCCTCCAAGGCCCCTTCTTCCATACACTGCCTAAATGCTGGGGACTCATTTATTTGGACTTGAAATCTCTACCACCACCACCACCACCACCACCACCATCACCACCACCACCATCACCCCCACCACCACCACCACCACCATTCTCCACACCCAATGAAAGATTACTCTGCATTAGCAAAGGTCCTTTTAAAACATGCCAAGGACTATGCAGTCATGTTAACATTCGTAGCCTGACAGTTAATTAGACTATTTCACACACACTTCCTACCCATAAGCACAGTCCTGTACCTACTGGAGTACATCTAACAAAAAAAAAAACTTTCATTGAATTTAAAGGGAAATTTCATTTGGGAGGAGATGGATCATTCTGAAGCATAAAGCCTAGGCTGTGCCTAGGTGGGTAGGTGGGGATGCCCAGATGGATAAGTTAAGGCACAAAGAGGATTCTAGGGCTTCTTGGGAAGCAAGAGATTTGGGGCATGACAGAGAGGAAGGACAAAGGAAATGCCAAAAGGGAGGGTGTACTCAGCACTTTCCTGCTTCCCCATGGGGCCTGGTGGCCTCCGACCCAAAGGTAAGGAGGCAGAAATTCCCCTCATTCTTCTAGAAGGATCTGTTAGCATCCAGGAAGCATCTCTGAAGACAGTTCTAGCTCCTATGAGTTAGTAGACCTTTGTGAGCTTGCCTAAATGCACAATGGCTATTTATATTTCCCCCCATCCCCATGGGAAAACTTGTCCCAACTTGCAAGTTAGAGGGAACTGTGCTGGATTTGGGACCAAGGAGACCTGAGTTCAAATCCTGTCTCAGGCACTTAGCAGCAGTGTGAAGCTGGGCAACTCACTTAACCTTTCTCCATTTCCTTCTCTATAAAATGAGGAAGTGAGACTTGCTGGATTTCAACAGGCTTTCCAACTCTAAATCAATGCTCCTACAAACTCACCAGCAAACTTGTGAATCGTAGTTCCATCTAAGCAGACGGTGGCCTGGTCATTGCTGAGCACAGAAAGAACATGACAGCATTAAGAATATTCCCAAGGCTTATCGACCAATTGGAAATGTCTGAAAAGGCTTGACATATCCTCTTCCCAAGAGCCCTGGCAGCAAGTGGCTTAGGGATTGTCTCAGGGGGGTAGCCGTTGCCTTTGTGACCCATTCACCAACTGGGCTGGCTTTGTTCTTAGTGGGACACTAGGAGGAGGAAGGTTCTGCCTGCGTCTCCCTGAAACACTGTAGGGAATCAAGAAACACAGGAAGAACCTTTATTTATTGTAGCAATGGATGCAACTCAATTGCTTATGCAAACGTGCCAAATAACAATCGCCTGGGCTGGAATCTCTCTTGGAAGCGTGACTTTCGAAAGACGGCACGTTGCTTACGTGATTCTTGGTTTTTTGGTGCAAATAAAGCCGCTGTCTTTGCAGACCTAGGAAACAGGCTACCTCGGAAAGTGGGTTCCACTCCACTAGCTACAGCCAACTTTCAGACATGCAAGTCAGAGTTACTTTGAGCAGTTCTGAGAAGCAACGTCAGCGCTTCAGAAAGCAAGCCAGGAACGCCGGATCTCATCGTGGTCCGGCCACTGATGGACTCGCTCACTTCCTTCTCTGTGGCTTTCATTTCTCCATCGCTAGCAGAAGTCAGCTCGTCGGCTGGGGAGAATGAGCACAGGTCGAGCAAAATCTTCCTCCCACCCATTCCATTCTCAAAGAGTTCCCATCCACACTTTTCTATACTTCTTCCTTCTCTAAATGAACTAGCTGACAAGGCTCCAAGTACTCGGGGAGGCCATAAACACGTTTTACCATCAGAAAAGTGGAGGAGAAAGGGGACAGCTACAGAGCTTCCCTCCTAACTCAGAAATGCTCAGGATGAAGGACAGGTGGCGAGCTTTACTGCACTACTGGGAATGAGAGCATGTGCACTGGAGAACCAAGGAAGAAAAGGTGGAAAGCATTGTAGGAAACACAGAGAATTGGGTTACATGGGGCATGAATCCAGAGTGGAATGACTGTGCTAACCCTTCCGCCTCTGCCCCCAAGACACACAAAAGTAACTTTTTTAAAATTAAAATTTTAAATTGTGTCTCCAGCTGTAATGATAATGATAACTGTTAAAGTAGCTCATGTTCCTGAACTGAGGGGCTTTAGAGTATACAAAGCACTTTACATATATGGTCTCATGTGAATCTCATATCATGTGACATTATTATCCCCATTTTACAAATGAGGAAGCTAAAGCCCGAAGGGCTCACGAGAATGGATACACCAAATAGATACAATGTATATCTGTTGCACTGAAATGGATTGCCTGGTCCTCCCGGTAAGTCTATGCCAGAGGTGGTCCTGGAAACCAAGTCTTCCAGGTCCCTCTGTTCCAGGCCTCCCTTCACAGGAGTGTCTGCGTACCACAGCAGATAATCCTTGGGATAAAGGGCAAAATAATTCCTTAGCTTCTGGGAGACTGGAGGGGTTTGGGTGTTGAGGGAGCCACACATGCTGAGTTCTAAGCTCTTCATAACATAGATCTAGAATTAGCATGGGGTATTTTGTCTCAGTGTGAAAAAATAAAACGTGAGTTTCCTTTAGGATAAGACCTCATAGTTTAGGCAGCTTGGGAAGACTTCATTTGCAATAGTCAATGCCTATGTACCTGGACTTAAAGCCTGCCAGTCGGAACTACCACCATGGAACTATATTTATGGAGGTCCTAAAGCTGCATGGCAAAAGGGGGTTTACAAATACCTGTTTAAAATTCTATTGAGAAGGAAAAAAATTTGATTTTCTTTAGATTAATGCTGCACGAAATTAATTCAATTTATTTTGAACACATTTTGTGTAAATAAATACCTGATAATCTCTGCAATGACTTGCAGCTAGAGAATTTCTAAGTGTCTCTACTTAGAGTTTAAATAAATACATCCCTCACAGATGCAGGGAGTCCCTAAGCAGATACTTAAATTGAAAATGCCATTTTCAATGGAGAAATGGAGCCTGGCAAAGTGAACTGTCTGGGATGAGTTCAGAGGGAAATAGGAGCGTGTGTGTGTGTGTGTGTGTGTGTGTGTGCATGTGTGTGTGTATACATATACACATATATACACGCATATGCCTATGTATGTATATACACAATTCATGTATACACACATGTATACACATATGTGTGCATGTGTATATATATCTGTGTGTATATATATGTATATATAAAACGAAGATTTTTTTTTATACACAGAAAGAGACAGATACATACATAGATTCCTCTATCTATCATCTATCTGTCTATCTTTAACAATGGATATTTGTTAGGAATCTACTACAGGCTAAGCACTGACCTGGATGTTAGACATACAGAAACAATGCCACTGACACTGTTTCCCTACCTCAAATCCCCCCAAAAACCAGTCACTACCTTCAAGAGGCTTACATTTCCTCAGAAGATTACAAGACTCACAGAGATGGAAGGTACAAAGCATTTGAGGAGACAGAGTTGTCTAATAACTGGAGGGACCAGGGAAGATTCCCCAAGCTGAGCTCTGAAGGGCACCAGGCATTCTAAGACACTGAAAGGAAGTGGTGAGGAGGGAGAAATATTATAATTACTAGATAAACAGCCAGACAGAGAAGAGTGCACCTCCATTACAACCACAGCATCTCCCCTTGCCTGATCCTTCATGGGGTTTTGGGTCTCTGTACCTAGCACAGCGCTCTGCAGCAGAGAATGAATGAACAAACGCTGCTGGACTGAATGGATCTCTTAACCAAGCCCACTGGACTCGAAGAACAGGGCAGTGCCCTGGTCATGGGACCAGGACCTCAGAGAAACAAGGCAGATCTGAGGGATGAACAACGGGCCCAGTGAAACCACAGCACTGAATGTTGGGCCAATTCCAGACTCACAGTCGTTGGGACCCATTTAGATTTTCCTACAACCTAAGCCTGTATGGAGGGGAGAGGAAGGGGACTGTCAGTGTCCTGGATACAGACAGACACGTGCACAGCCTTCCATACCCAAAGCAGTCTCTTCTTCTATACTCACCAACATGAAAACTTGACCCCATTGACCACTCCCTCAATAGGCCCACAATAACCCTCATTTACCCACATTCGTGCCTTCCCTTTTGTAGTTTAGGCTGCCTGGAATGCGCTGCCCTGACTCTTTCCTTATACATCAATGCCCAAGTCCAGTACCATGTGTGTTAGGAAGCTGTCTCCTCCTCCATGATCATCATCATTATCACCCAATCTAGTCTTCTAGCTTTAATATGGCTCTGAACTTGGAAAAATGTATTTCCCCCTTGACTTCCTGGCCCCAAATCTAAAATTTCTCAAAAGCAAAGAAGCTACCAGGCCCCAGTATCAAATGAGCACAGAGCTATAAGAATGACAGTCCTGGGTGGGGCGGAGCCAAGATGGCGGAGTAGAAAGACACAAATACACATAGCTCCAAACCCACAACCCATACAACATCGGTATAAAGTAACTCATGGCAAATTCTGGAGCAGTGAGGCCACAGAACAGTGAAGAGAAGGAGATTTCTGTTCCAGAGGGACCTGCAAACCTCTCGCAAAAGGTCCGTCGCACTGCAGACGCAGAGCCCAGCCCAGCCCAGACCTGCTGCGGCCGCAGCACCAAGAGAAACAGACCCGAGCAGGCTTCAGGGACGGGATCTCCAGCGGCCGCACAAGTCCCTCCACCCACAGGTGACGGGGGTCGGTGAGAGAGAGTCTCTTTGGCAGGTCAAGAGGGGAGTGGGGTGCCCCCATAACTCGGCCCCTCCCCCGGGAGGTAGAGGCTGGGAGGTGGCTGCAGACCGGGGCTCCCCAAGCAGGCAGGAGCCTGGATCCATTGTTGAAGGTCTGTGCATAAACCCCCTGAGGGAACTGAGCCTGAGAGGCGGCCCTGCCCCGACCTCAGCACCTGAACCTAATCTCACACTGAATAGCAGCCCTGCCCCCACCAAAAGCCCTAAGGCTGGAAGCAGTATTTGAATCTCAGACCCCAAACGCTGGCTGGGAGGATCAGGAGGCGAGGTGGGTGTGAGGAGAATATTCAGAGGTCAAGTCACTGGCTGGGAAAATGCCCAGAAAAGGGAAAAGAAATAAGACTATAGAAGGTTACTTTCTAGGTAAGCAAGCATTTCCTCCCTGCCTTTCTGATGAGGAAGAACAATGCTTACCATCAGGCAAAGACACAGAAGGCAAGGCTTCTGTGTCCCAGCCCACCCAATGGGCTCAGGCCATGGAAGAGCTCAAAAAGAATTTTGAAAATCAAGTTAAAGAGGTGGAGGAAAAGCTGGGAAGAGAAATGAGAGACATGAAGTCAAAGTATGAACAACAAATCAGCACCCTGCTAAAGGAGACCCCAAAAAATGTTGAAGAAAATAACACCAAGAATGACAGTCCTGAGATTATATCTGATGGGCTGGGGCCCATTCTTCTGTAGAGCACAGGGTTTGGCCAGCCTGGGACATCAAAGGATCAATGACAAGAGTAGAAAAGGAAAGATGAAAAAATGGAGAAAAAACCAACAGGAGTTGGTCAGTGAACAGAGCAGACCGTGAAGAACCAACATCAGTGAAGGAGACAGGGAGAAAATGGTCCTGGCACATCAGGTGGTATGTAGTGGCTTCCCACAGCCCTTCCAGCTCCCCATCTATGATCTGATCCTACAGAATGCACCTAGGAGAGACAAGCGGAAGGAGATGGATGAGTAAGGCAGAGGGTAACCACTTCCCTTCTGGAAATTTTCTACCATAGTACAGTGTCCAGAGTGTGGTGAAGCTACACAGGTTTCCTTTTCTTTGGTCTTCTGGCCACTGACCAATAAAAGAAGTTGATATCACTGCAGATAACTAAAGTGGCATTAAAAGGACAGAGAGGAAATGGCATTTCCTGAGCACTTTATAGCCAGATTGGGTCCATCTGGACCCAGGGGCTCATCCTCAGCCACCCCTTTCTGCCCTCTTGCTGCCAGAGGGTCCAAAACTTTGTGGACAGAAAGTCAAGAGTGCCAAAGAGTGAATGGGCTACATTTGGGTTACATTTAAAGAGAAGCAGTTTCTAGGAAAAGGGAGGTGACATCCCTGCTGGGCTCTTCTCTGGTCATGTCACAGCTGTGCCATTGTGTTCAGCTCTGAGCACCATTGGGATGGACAGTGAGAGATGGGAGAAGGTCCAGGGAAATCCAGACTGGTGATGGGCTGGAGGCCACACTATATGAGTGTGGGGTGGAGGGAAGAGTGGGAATGGACAGTCAAAAGAGGAGAAAACTCAATGGGAATGTGATAAGCATATCCAAGTATCTAAAGGGCTGTTTATGGGAAATGATGTTAACTCATAATTATAGTGTTTTAAGCTCTGCAAAGCACTTCACATATATCTTTTCATTTGATCTTGACAATAATTCTGTGAAGTACATACTACCATTATCTCCATTATACAAATAAGGAAACTGAGGCTCAGGGTCACATAGCTAGTCAAGTGTCTAAGGTGGGATTTCAACTCAGGTCTTTATTCTTCCAGGTCCTGGGAAGGTGAACTAGGAACACATGGGTAGACATCTCAGAGAGGAAGAGTTAGGCTTGGTACAATAAGAAACAAATCCAAAACTCCCTAACAATTACAACTCTCCTGGTGTGGCTCTCCATGAGTGTGCCCCCCCCTTCCGCTTTCTGGAAGCCTTCAAGTGAAGTCTGGGTGACTACTCATTGGGAATAGCCCACAGGAGAGATTTCATTCTTGAGATTCCTTTCAACATTGTGGTTCTATGAGACCCTACATGGTGTATGTATATTGGGAGCAGCATATAATCCAACATGACTTCCACAGAAGACAATGACCAATATCACTGGGGAAATGTCCAATTGGTAAAGGAAGCAGGAAAGTCAAATGGCACAAGAGAAGGATGACAGATGGACAAAGAATACGTGTGACCTGGAGGCAACTTTGCGGAAGATGTGAGAAGTCTTGGCAAGAATCAGAGAAGATGAGAAGGCTTGGATGGATTGGATCATGAGCTTAGATGGATCAGATCACACCTCCACTGAAATACAGAAGATGAGGAAGAAGAGGTTGTTACTGATTTACCATAGTGGGGGTGGGGTAGGAGGTCTAATTGTCACTAGGCCAAACTTACCAGAGGAAGACAGAGAAAGCAGATCCACAAGACAGGCCATGCATTCCTAGGAGATCAGATAGAGATTCATGTCTGCCCAGCAAAGATTCTTTCTCAGAATCCAAGGACCTGGAACCCCCTCCCTCCTTGGAGTTTTGATGAATCTGGATTCAGGGTAGATAGAGGCTCTTGGTCACAAGGTTTGCCCCCCCTCATCAGCAAGAGAACCTGGTGTATTCATCCCATTCCACTGAAGGACTTAATTTGGTATTCTTGGATGCTTAGACACAAGAAACTGGAGAGAAAACCTGGTGTAGAGTCAGGAAGACTAGAGCTCAAATCTGGCCTCAGACACTTGTTAGTTTTGGAACCCCAGGCAGGCAACTCCCCCTCTGACTGCCTCAGTTTCCTCATCTTCAAAAACCTCCCAGAGTGGTTGTGAAACTAAAATGATGGAACATTTGCAAAGTGTTTTGTAAACCTCAAGACTCTATGTAAATGTTTGCTCTGATTATGACCCAAGGCAGCATCTCTCCCAGGTTAGTGTGGAACAAATCAACCCTGACAGACTGCTGTGGGGATGATTTTGTTTCTGGGCTCCCCAGTCTCCCAGGAGGACCACAACCAATGTGTGTTCATTTTCCTGGACCCAAGAAGCCCTGACATGGAACAGTATGACGAGAAATAGAGGAACACTTCCAGAGGGAAGTAGGAGAGACAGTTAGCAAAAGCAAACATTCTCTTGTATTAATTGTTGTGCTTTGTGCACACTATCTGTATATGAAATTTAAAATTTAAAAATTTTATCTGGCCGCCATAGTGCATCCAAAGTGTCCTTCCCCCACTCCCACTGTCTTTGAGAGCAGCTTCGAGTTACCGGTGGGCCACGCTTTGTATGCAGAGTCACACAGCTCATGGCTCTCTCCTCTCCTGCCTGGCTTACAAGGGGTCACTTCAGAGCTCAGCTGAAGCTCCAGCACAGACAGAGATGAGGCCAGGAAGCCAAGGGTCTAGAAGGACACTGACAGAGACTGTTGGCCCGTGGACTCTCTGCCCCCATCCCCCTCTGACCCATTCGGACAGCTCCCCATCTGCCAGGTTTTCGACGCCTCAGTCAGGGTCTAGTCTTCTCTGTGCTTCACACATTATGAGTTTACTAAAGAACACATGCAACGGGGAAGTGGGTATTGAGAGAAAAGAGCTCTGGCTTGGGAATATGGGGTCTTCCAGTCTAATCCTGCCTCTTCCAGGAGGTAATGGATTGACCTCATCTCAGTCCCAATCTCCCTGTGCCCCAGATTTTTAATCTTTATAACAAGGATGGTGCCATCTGCTCCCCTGACTTCACCATTTCTAATAAGTACAAGATGAAAATAAAACAGGCTGATCTTGTGCTTTCAAAATAAGTTAAAAGCCTCACAAAGAGAGTCAAGGGGTCACATGTTTATTGATACATCCCTGCTTCTTAATGAGCTGTTTAAGTGGAGATTAATGAGTGGCATGCAGCAGTGCCAGGAACGCCCATTCACTCTGAGCTGAGCTTTTATCCCATCACTCCAATTAGCATCACTGCATCCACCACCGTAGGCAGCATGGTGCCAACACAGGGCATGATACAACATCAGAGCTTCACAAGCATTTGCTGCCCAATCAGTTGGGAGAAGCAGTGACTTGGCCCTGAGTCAGAGAGCCAGGCAAGTCAGTGCCGGAGTCAGGATTTGAACCCATATCTCATGGCTCCAGTTTTAGGGCTCAGTCCACCAGACAGGATGGGAGTGTTGCCATGGTCCTGCCTTCCCTGGAATCACAGAATGAATCACTAGAGTATCCCATCAGAATCTTGTTCTCTCCCACACCTTTTTCCAAAATTCAGGCCTTAAAGGCTGATGACTTCTGCTGGCGGGCCTCCTATTTTCTGAAGACTTTCCTCTTTGTCTGTGTCCTCGGTAGGTTAGCCTGGGTCTGGCCAGTGAACCTTCAGAGGTCCAACATGCTATGAGTCCACAGATCCACCTGTGCTATTCATAGGACTTTGCTCCTTATGGACCATCAAGTGTTAAAATTCAAATAGAATCCAAGTTGAAGGCAAAGGCTCAGGAACTACAAATAGGAAGTTTCCAGTGGTCCATCATGACGGAGGGAATGAGAGCAAGGCAGTTGCATGTGTTCTTGTATACTAATAATTCTGGGGTCCAACGTCTTCTCTCCTCCTTCCTCCCCTCGATGGCATCAAGTCCCCCTGCCATTGCACAGATCCTCCTCCTCCCATGGGCTCCCTGTCACAGTCCTTGTGACACCCAAGGCGATGGAGCACTTCATGGGTCACTACCCCCTCTAACCCCTCCCCATGTCCTGTGTCTCCAGTTAGAATGTAAGGTCCCTCAGCACATGAACAGCTTCCCTTCTTAAATCACCTACCACAGTGCTTGTCACACAATACGAGCTTGATAATACTGTTTTAGTCACTCTGGGCCTCAGTTTCTACATCTGTAAATTGAGGGAGGAGAGACAGAGGGCTGGACCAAGTGATCCGTAGCTGCCTTTGACTTCTGAGGTTCTGAGGTTTACCTGGCTAATTCTATTTTGCATAAGTCAGGCTCAGGATGACCTGACTTCTCCCTAAGTGCACAGGAATCAGGTAATGAACAGAGGCATCCTGACCAACGATGCATGGCCAACTGGGGATGAAAAATGCCCCCAAGAAGCCATAGAGCCACCAGCTCACATGTGGCCCTTAAGGATGCAGAGCCCCAGAGCCATGGCCGAGGTGACCCCGTCCTTCGTGTCTCTGGCAGAGACGATATGACAGACTTTCATCAGAAAGCTGGCACCCAGGCTGTGAGCCAAATACCTCGGCTCCAGCACTGTCCGACTGTGCACAGGCCCAGGACTTCTGGTTTCTGGTTTAAGCTGAGCCAGAAATATCACAATGACCCGCGTGCTTTTCACAGGACTTTGCTCTACCAGGAGGGACCTGGAGGATGGGCAGAGTCCTCCTTCCCGCTGGGCTTCTGAGTCAGATTCCTCTGACAAGTTATGAGAGACATCCAGCATCTTCCCTTTCTTAGACTTTGGAGAAGAGATTGACTCTTCAGGCAGTCAGGCGGTCAGTCAATAAGTGTTTATTGAATGTCTCCTATGTGCCAGGCATGCACCAAGTGCTGACTCCTGACCCCAGGTTCAGTGTCCCGTCCTCTGTGCCATCCAGCTGGCCCAGAGCACAAGTCTGGCAGTAAGAAGTTGCAAAGAGGCAGGTTTCTGCTTTGTATTAAGGGTGTAGTGAGTGTTCCGTCACTAGAAGTATTCAAGCAGAGTTCATCAGGTATGCCATCAAGAGGATTTTTATTTTATCAGGTGTGGAAGGAGGAAGGGCCCAAGGACTCAGTGGTCTCTGGAGTTCCTGCCAGCTCTGAATTCTGGAGTTGTGCTCCCCAGCCCCTTTAAGTTACAATTCGTTCATGCCTTCCCTGGGTTCGTAGCCCCACCTTCCCTTCTGGTTCTATTTCAGGGAGGGCCTTGTTATCATACAAGACAATAGTTACCTCTGACCCCTCCCTGGCACTGTCCTTCACAGGCTGGGGCAGAGTGTCTGTGCCCTTCAGCCCACAAGAACCATGGCTCACACCTCTCCCTCCGCCTACTTTTACTGAGTCTGGGGTTCAAAGGCACCCCTAGTCCTCTTGGACCTCTCCACCACCTCCCCTGGCCCATCTCCCTTGAGCCAAGGTTTCAACACTGACCATCTGGTGGCTGAGTTGGCCCTGAACTGGTTCTTGCCTTGGTCTACCTTGCTGACCCCAGCCTCAGCCTGCCTGCCTTTTAGTCCCTAGACCACAGTAGTCTATAGCATTCTGAGGAGAGTATCCAGGTCTTGAAGAGACATCTCAGGTTTTGCTTGAATCAAACAGTGACCTTGGGTCCCAGGGCAGAAACTCCAACATGGATCCTCAGGTCTCCCTCCCCTCCCCCACAAGGGCTCAGAACTATCCAGCCTGAGCTCTGGATGGAGTCTGGGGGAGCAGGGAACAAAGGGGTCTATAGCTAGGTTCCTCAGGAATGCTCTAAGATGTGTGCCCACCCAGCCACCTGAGCCCCCATGCCCTGGCACTGGCTGCCCGATCTGAGGAGTCACTGGGCCATTTCAGCTCTAGGGCAGCTGACCTACCATGGGCATGCCTGTGGAAGCCTGATTGCTGCTTTTCTGACTGCACTGAGGGGCTTGGGTGGAGAAAGCAGGCAGCTGGGCCTTAAATAATGCATGCACATTTCTCTCCTCTTAAACAGTGGTCTGCCTGCATCCCCCAAGTTCATTAACTCCCCATTCCATATCCCCAGCTGTTGATGGCTGAAGCCAGTCATTTCATCAAAACATGCTCAGAGATGCAGTAAACTGCCCAGTTCATGATGCTCGTAGTGGGCCTGGTGACCACCCCCTCCCTTCTGTTAACCATCTCATCCTGCCAGGGATAAGGAGGAGAGAAACCTCAGGCCGATGTGGCAGGCTCTGATTTAGGGAAATCACCCTAGCTGGTTGGCTGACTGTTTTTCTCCCATATCCCTCCATCACATACTCCCTGCCCACATCTTGGCCATGTAGTTTCTGGTTGGAGTCAGCACAGGCAAGTGACCTAATTCAGGGAGTGAAGGACCAGGCTGGACTACTGCCCAGCCCTGCCAACACAGAGAACAATTCACAGGCTGTTTGCTGCAGAGACAAAAACACCTGACTTGGTTTCACTCCTTATGTCCCTGTTTCCCCCCTACACACACACTCAGACTCTCTCTCTCTCTCTCTCTCTCTCTCTCTCTCTCTCTCTCTCTCTCTCTCTCTCACACACACACACACACACACACACATACACACACTCTTAAACACACAGAAATACATTCACACCATCATATACACATGCACAAGCACACTAGTTTAAAAGCTTTGTGCACATTTCCCTGATTGAAATGTAAGTGGCTCACTCACTACAGTAAGCCACAAACTGACTGTACCACTCAGTTCAAGGGCAGAAAGCTGCACATAGGGACCTCAGCTTTCTCTACCTGTAAAATGGGGTCACCTATGTCAGAAGGTTGTCAGGGGCAGGTGAGAAAAGATGGATAAACTTGAAAGCCTCACTGAGATATAGAACCACAAAACCTAGAAGGAGGAAGGGAGGCTCCCAAAGTTCCAGACTAGACCCTCTCATTTCCCATAAGAGGAATCACAATCCTTAATTAGGACATCACGAAAGCATGGACAAAGAGTGGGGATCAGCTTCGGAGGCCAGCTCACCCAACTCCCTATTTTACAAGGGAAGACACTGGAGTCAGAGAAGCGACCTCATTAGCCCGAGGTCATTGGGTAATAAGAGGCAGGAGGCAAACCTACAGACCCTCAGTCTGAACCCCAAATCCTTTATTTGACTTCGATGAGCATTTATGAAGCATCTATCACTGGGGAGGGCAGAGGGACGTGCTAGGAAATATGACTGCTGTGAAAACAAAGAAGGAACTTCCATGAAATCTTCTTTAAGGAAACAAAGAGACCCTGATGAGATGAGCCAAGTGCTGACCTGGGCTGTGAAGAAAGAGTTTCCCTAGGACGTGGACCTGCCTCACAAAGCTTCCTCGGCTGGGACACATGGAAGAGGACATTCACAGAGAATTCCAATGTGAAAATTTAATAATTTACATGAGAATGGCACTTAAAAAAAACTGTACCATGGGGACAAAGCCATAGCTTACTAGAAGAAGGGAAGGGCTTCAGTCAGGACAGCAGGAGGAGATTGGAAAGCACCAGGTCATCTGGAAGTTTGCTCCTGATTTAGCTTTTTATTGGTGGGGTGGCGGGATCAGGGATTCCTCCCCAGTGAGGTCTGGCTGGAAGCATCCTCTGAGCTTCAGAGTGGCCAGACCACAACAGATTACAGGAAACTCTTAATCCTGGACAGTAAAGCTGGGACTGTACACGGAAGGTGCCTGAGAGCCACTAAAGGTATTTAAGCTAAGGTGGGACAGAAGACAGCTCTGGAGGGTGGGAGGGGGATAATCAAGGCAGGAAAGATGGTCCGTGGGCTGCTCCCACAGTCCAGAGTGGTGATCACCAGGATGCCACTGGAGGGAAAATGGTGAGAATAGAGAGGGGGTTTCAGATGGGGGAGCAGTTGTAGAGGTCTGTTCATAGAACATAGGCTCCCACAGCTGGGATGGAACTCAGCAGCCATCCAGGCCTGTCCAGACCATAATTAAGATTCACTGGATAGGAGCCCCATGGGAGGACCTCCGCTAATGATAAGAATGATAAGATAGAGGTAGAGTTTTAAGGTTTTCCAAAGGCCTTTTCTAAATAGTTTCTCACAGACCTCTCACAACAACCTCATCAAGGTTTTCTTTTTGGGGGAGAGGGGAGGGAAACTGGGGTAAGGGGAAGAGTAAGCCAAGGGTGGCATTGCTAGTCTTCATGATTTTATGGGTATAGGCACCTCCTGGTGTGGGAACTCCTATGTAGACTCCTTTAATTCATGTAACAGCTCTGAGAGGTATCTCTGTTTTACAGATGAGGAAACAGAGGCTGAGAGGGGGTATCGTAGTACTGTGTTTACAGAGTCAGAAGGAGTTGAGGTGGGATCTGAACTCAAGACCTCCTGACTCTAGGACCAGTTGAGACCTCTAACCCAGACAACTCATCCCTCTCATTTTGGCCTAGGGCTCCAAACTTGGGTTATTCTCACAGTTCCAACCTATTTTGCATGAATTTTAGATTTTGCCTTTAAAATTACAAATTGTAATTCCACTTGATGAGACTTTTAAGGGCTTAAAAAAACATGCAGCTGGGTCTGGGGCAGGAAAACACATTTCTAGCCTCCTTTCCCCTAGTTTATAGCTCTGGAGAGGCCATTTCTTTCTCTCTGTTCGTCACAAGCTTTAAAGAAAAAGTAATAGAAACATTCTACTCGGATCATACTAACTACCTCATTGAATCAAAGAGAATAATAATGTATAAAAGATGGTTGGCAAACATTATTAGCTAATAACATTAGCCATGGTTATTACCACTATTACAAATGGATGATGAGATAAACCCATGCCCTCTGCAGTTGCAGGGCCCCTTTTCAAAGACCTCACGCCCCCTGGGGGCATTCAAGAGGTGAGAAATCCATCCTCCTGCTGACAGGTGCAGGCTTCCTCAGGCTGGTGTACACAAATCAGGGAGGCTGATGTGAATCCAGCTAGCAAGGCCAGAGAACGTGACAAATAGGGAAAACATATTTACATACCCCAAGCGGAGGGAAAGGATCTGAATAAATGCAATGCTGCATTCTGGGGGGACCAACAGCTCAGCCCCTAGACAGACTAACGAGCTGGCCCCTCCTCGAAAGCCCTTGATTACCAGACAGGCTGTTTTTCATGATTCTGTTTCCATAGTCTTAGGAAAGCAGACCATGGTGAATGCAGGGGACACAGCAAAGGAGAGATGGTTGGGGAAGGGATGCACTGCCATCCTCTGAGATTCATTCCAAAGCAGCTTCGAACCAGGGACCTGAGACCATGAGGACTGGGAATCCTGGAAGTAACGCCTACCACCAACCAAATCCACCTCCTCCCCTCCCCCACCCAGGCACCTGAGGAGAACTGGGAGCCTTGGAAAGGGTAGAGCAGAGAGAAATGAGGGCCAGGACCCAGCAAACAAACATCATTTAGGAGCCCCCTGCCCCCGCCCATCACATCTATAGTTCAGCAAAATAAAATCTGCTGAAGATCAGGGTGCTGGGAAATCCTGCCTGCTGGACATCTCCCCTGGAGTTCCTGACCCTCTGTCACACTCGGAAGCCTCTAAGTTAAACCCATCCCCCCAACGCCCCCTCTAACTTCTTCTTTCTGTTTCAGGCCCTCCCTGCCTTCCTCCAAAATCACCTCCAAGGTCCCTCAGAGTTGGGACACCTTCTCCTTCCCTCACAACCCCCATCCGAGCAGCTGCCAAGCCCTACCTGTCCATTCTGTGTCTAAAACGTCTCCACTTGTTTCCCTCTCTCCTCTCCTGGTAAAGTGCTCTGCACCGGCCTGGCACATGGTAGGTGAGATACCAAGGATTATTCCTTTTCCCTTCTCCAAGGTCCCATTCAAGCCTCCAGTCACCCCCAGCTACAAAAACAGTCAATCTACTGGTCTGAAAATCTACTGGTCTCAGGAAGCTGCAGTAACTCCCTCTTGTCCCTGAGACCACATTGAACCACAGGAGCCTTGCAGCCAGCCTTGGCACCCCACAGGACCCGCAGCCAGCCTTGCCTGGCTTGTTCTCTATCCATGACCTTCACTCATCGTAGCCCCCTCCTCTGTCCAGTCCAGCCCAGCCCAGCCCAGGCGCCATATCCTCGGGGAAGCCTTCATTGATCTTCCCAGGTGAAAGGCAGCTCTCTCAGCTCACCTTTTTATGCCAAGCCTTCTGAATCTCTAAAATCCCTTAAGTGAGGGCAGAGTCCTCTCCCTACCCCACACTAGATTGTAAGCCCCCGGAGGACAGCACGTGGTGGCTTTTGATCTAGTTTTAAGTGGACTAGGTGCTTGAGACGTTTTGGAAGAGACTTTCCGCTCTTCACTTTTCAATAGAAGGGAGGTTTAATGATTTAAATCTCCCCCTGGGGATGACTATCACCTAGAAATCCGGACTGTGGGGATCACCCCCTTCCAGCCTCGAGCTGTTTCCCTAAACAGCTGCGGAGGTGCCTGTGGGTCCCTAAGAGGACAGTCTGGATTAGCGGCGCCAATGATTCTATTCAAGTCAGGCATCCCATTAGTTATCTCCACTACCTGGCCATCCTTGCTGATAAGAAAAGGATAAAAAAAAGGTAAAATTCACTCCTTTCCCACTGGTTACCCGCCCAAGGCTAACTTTAGTGGTCAAGGATCTCCTAAGAGAAAAGTCAAGAATTTTAAGGAAGATTTGACCAGGAGGCAGTGTGGAACTATGAGAAATAAATAAGTATTTATTAAGTCCCTATTATGTGCCAGGCACTGTGCTATATGCTTCAGAGTTATTTCATTTTCTCCTCACAACAACCCTGGGGGGGTCTACTAGCCACATTTTATAATTGGGGAAATTAAGGTAAACAGGTGAAAAGGCTTGCCATGGATCACACAGCTGGCAAATAGAAGTGTCCCAGGTCAAATATGAACTCAGATCTTTCTGACTCTAGGTTCAGTGTTTTACCCACTTCAACACCAAAGAACTGGGTTCAGATTTTTTCCTACCTCTGACAACCACCTTGCTGAGCTCGGTTTCCTCACGGTAAAGTGAAGTGCCTGCCTGGCCAGGACAGAGGCAGTGAGGGTGCTACGAGTTGAAAGGAGCCAAGAACATCCTCTTCATTCTGGACCTGGTCTTTCCCGAGGGATTCTGCTGTTTATGACTGCGTTCCGGCCTCTTGGGTGGTGCCCGAGGCTCAGCGACTTGCTAAGGATCACAGAGCAAGTCTGGGTTGGAGCCGCTGGACTCAGAGCCCGGACTTTCACCTGGGCAGATCCATCCGAGCCCAGACCGCTCTTCCCTCCACTCCGTTGCCTCTTTGATTAGGAAAAAAAAATCCCCATTCTGGAGGGGTCTGTTTGGCTTCAGCTGAAGTGATGCCCCAGCATATGACAAACGAGTCAGCAGCCTGTCACTGAGCCTGGGAGGGAGGAAGCAGGTCCAGAGGGACTTGTTAAGCTCTGCTTCCTAATTAGCATCTGCTTGGACGTCGAAAGTCGAAGGCCAGGGGGGCAGGCTCGGCTCCCCAGCCCAGTAGCAAACCTGCAGCAGCCAGAGTGGGACCCGGGCACCCCAGCGCAGAGCCCTCTTGGCCGGTCCAGGGAAGCAGCTCCCAGACCAAGGGACAGCTTCCACTCCCTATTGATATGAAGCATTTCGGGGGTGGGGTGGGAGGATGGGGTAGGGGCTGAGGCCCCTACTATGCTCCAGGCACTGTGCGAAGCGCTACAAACCTGTTAGAGATGAGTTTCTTCCCACACGCTCCAGAAGGCACCAACATTAACCAGTCTATCCAATGCACCTTGCCTAAAATTCTGTTGCTTCCCAGGGTCTTCTGGGATGATACCCTCTGCTACAAACAGAAAGGAGGGTCAGGGGCCTTTTCCCTACAACCCAGGCCAAGCGCCCCCTTTCCTGATCTCTTCAACGTGTCCCACCTCCTCATTACTTGTATTTCTGCCTGTATTTTGTATGAGGGTCTGCTTTCTTCGCCTCCCGCAGGGAGCATGGGAGCTGCAGGAAGATGACTGCATTTTCAACTTTATATTCTCAGCACCTGTAGGATAGTGTCTGGCACATAGTAGGTGCTTAGTAAATGAATAAGCGTCGTTTGACTGATTGAATATTATAGAAGCTGTCGTGGCTCCCGAGTGCCTTTAGGATAAAATACAAAATATTCAGTTTGGCATTGAAAGCCCCTCATCATCGGCTTCAATTCATCCTCTTAGGATGATTTCATATAATCCCTTTCAGGAATTCTCTGTCCCAGTCACACTGGTCTACCAGAAAAATGCTCCATCTCCTACCCCCAGGCTCTGGATGAGTTGTTCTTGGATCATCAACTGAGTCCCAATCATCTGAGTGCCTACTACGTGCCAAGAACCATGCTAAGTACCGGGGGACCCAGAGACAAAGCATAAAACAATCAACAAATCACCTTTCCACAGCCAAAAGAACAGGAAAGGGCAGAAAGGAGAGAGAGACAGTGACAGAGACAGAGAGAGAGTAAAATAGAGAGAGATTGAGACAAAGAGAAGGGGCAGATAGACAGAGGAGAGGGGCAGAGACAGACACAGGAAGAGCAGAGAAACAAATAGAAGGGGGTAGACAAAGAGAGAAAAGGACAGTGGCAGAATGAAACAGAGACAGACAAAAAGAGAGAGAAGGGAGAGGCAGAGTAGGAGATGGAGACAGAAAAAACAGACAGACAGGGAAGTAGAAAGAGAGAAACAAACACTCTTTAAAGTTACCTGCTCATGTACCTAAGATACAGATAGGTCAGTAAAGATCATGCTTCCAGGTCCTAAAACTCATTTGTATTTTTAAAAATGTTTTTGTTGGTGGAGTTGCAAATTGATCCAACCTTTCTGGAGGACAATTTGGAAATATACCAAAGGGCAGCCAAACTACGCATACTCTTTGATTCAGCAATACCATTTCTAGGTCTGTATCCCAAAGAGATCATAAAAAAGAGGAAATATAAAAAAATATTGATAGCAGCTCTTTCTGTGGTGGCAAAGCATTGGAAATGGAGGGCAATCAACCGAATAATGGCTGGGCAAATTGTGTTATATGAATGTTATGGAATACTATTGTGCTATAAGAAATGATGAGCAGTTGGATTTCGGAAAATCCTGGAAAAACTTACATGAACTGACGCTGAATGAAGTGAGCTGAACCAGGAGAACATCGTACACAGTAACAATATCATATGATGGTCAATTACAATGATCCAAGACAATTCCAAAAGACTCATGGCAGAAAATGCTAAACACCTCCACGGAAAGAATGATGGAATCTGAAAGCAGACTGAAGCACACTATTTTCACTTGTTTTTGCTTTTTATTTTTTCTTTCTTTTTTTGGTTCTGATTCTTCTTTCAGAACATGACTAATGTGGAAATATGTTTAACATGATTGTACATGTATTACCTATATCAGAGTGTTTTCCATTTAGGGGAGAGGGGAGGGAGAAAAATTTGGAACTCAGAATCTTACAAAAATAAATGTTGAAAACTATCTTTATATGTAATTGGGGAAAATACTATTTATTAAGGAAAAAGAAAAAAAATGATATCCAAATCCAGAGAAAGAACTGATAAGAGTCTGAATACAGATCAAAGCATAATATCATTTAATTTTTTTGTTTTTTTTTCTTTTTGTTCCATTTCTTCTGTCACAACATGTCTAATGTGGAAATGTCCTTAACATGATTGAACATGTATAACCTATATCGAATTGCTTGCCATTTGGGGAAGGGAGGAGGGAGAACAATTTGGAACTCAAAAGTCATAGAAAAATGAATGTTGAAAATTTTCTTTCCATGTGATTAGGAAAAAAAAAACCTAAATACTAATTTACATTTAAATTTTTAAAATGATTGTTTGCCTTTGTTAAAAAAGGATGCCCAACATAAACAAAGCCTCTCAAAATGACTTTCTCTCAGAGCTTCCACAAACCAGAGAAGAATCCCAGGGCCAGGGTGAAACAGAGTCCCATCCCCTGCTGGAATGAGAATTCTCAGAAAGCTAGCAAAGAAGACTGCCTCACTCTCTTGGAACTAGAAGCTTCCCCTAGCACCGCTGGAGCACACACAGATTGCTATCTTAGAATGCTCATTACTTATTCTTTTAAAAAATTTCTTTCACATTCCCCTCCCTTTTAATCAAACTTTTCAGAAGGGCCCAAGGAACCCAGTCTTTTGGGGGTAGGGATGATCAGGGAAAAACTGTTAGCACTGAGCCATGTAGTATTAAACCAGTCCATGGAGATTAATGGAGAAATCTTCCCCTGCAGCGATAAAAAAGATAATATTGAAAAGAATATCAAAACAAACATGGTGGAAATTCCCCATTAGATACAAAGCTATTCAAAGGCATGGCCCCTGAGCCAGTAGTTGAAGCTGAAGGTCCCCAAAACATCCTAGCTCCCTCAGGAGGCAGGCAGAATAATCCCACCAGAGAAGCCTGGGGTGGGGGGACAGGCTATCAAACACCCGCAGCTTCTCCTAGACTTTTCAGAGAACAAAGGAAAGAGATGGAATGAGAAACATTTGTGGGACTGTGTGAGAGGGGAGAGCAGCATTGGCAAGAAGAAGAAAAAGCATCAGAGCACCAGTCCCTGGCCATGCTGGGAGCTTTGGGGATGTTGAAGCACTGGTGGCTGAGGTTGCCTATAACTGTGAGGTGTCAGCCTCAGAGGCAGGGCATTTGCTTGGGTCTGAAGCTGGTGGAGCTCCCTGGTCTGGGACCCAGAGCCAACAGCAATGTGGTGCAGAGAAATGCTTCCCAGGCTCTTCTTGGTGTGAAAGAAGAGTTGGAAAGTACCCAACCCTTCAGTTGGTGAGGGACAAACACAATCAGAAAGACAAGAGAGCCCAGAGGCCACCAAGGTCACCCTATATGTGCCTAACCACGTATCTACTGGATGGCATCTTGGTTAGCTTGTCTTCTAGGCTCAGCTGAAAGACTCCAACTGATCAGAAACTGTCAAAGTGAAGCATTGTGGTAGAGTCAAAAGGGCTCAGGTTCCACACTCAGGGGCCTGAGTTTGAATCTCAATGAGGACACTTATTGCCTTGGGCAAAGCATTTACTTCCCTGGGTCTCAGTTGGAAGGAGTTGGATTAGGACCTTGGAGGCCTCTTCCAGCTCCAGATATCTGATCCTAGGAGTGTAGCACCCCGAAGCAGCCGCTTCTATGGGACTCTGTGTGTAGGAGCTGACATACCAGCCCATGGGGAAGGCAGGAGCCTCTCTGCCCTCCTCCAACATTATTCTAATCCCCAGATCAATAGCTGGCCTATTGTTCTACTCAACCGTGGATAGAGTGTGGACTTGGAGTAGGAGTCCTGATTAAGACACTTAATAGTTGTACGATCCTGGGCAAGTCACTGAATTGGTATGTGTCTCAGTTTCTTCTTCTATAAAATGGGAATAATAACGGCAATTACCTCACAGGTAGAGTGAGGATCAAACACATCCATAAAAGCATTTTACAAATCTTAAAGTGCTGTATAAATATAGGTTACTATCGATGTGTATGAGCCTGAGTATAAGTATTAGCTCCTGGAAGTGAAGGACCCTCTCAGGTTTGCATTTCTATCCCCAGTGCTTGGCACATAATAGGCATTTAATAAATGTTTTTTTTTTTTTTTCCCTGAAAACACTGGAGAGCATAGGAATAAATGGAGCCTTCCTTAAAATAATAAGCAGTATCTACCTAAAACCATCAGCAAGCATTATATATAATGGGGATAAGGTCGATGCATTTCCAATAACATCGGGGGTGAAACAAGGATGTCCATTACCAAGACTGTTATTCAATATGGTATTACAAATGTTAGTTTTAGCAATAAGAGAAAAAAAAGAAATAGAAGGAATTAGAAGAGGAAAAGAAGAAACTAAGCTACCACTTTACAGATGATATACTTAGAGCATCCTAGAGAATCAAGTAAAAAAAAAATTCTTGAAATAATAAACAACTTTAGCAAAGTTGAAGGATACAAAATAAACCCACATAAATTATCTGCATTTCTATCTATTACTAACAAAGCCCAACAGCAAGAGATAGAAAGAGAAATCCCATTTAAATTTATTGTAGACACTATGAAATATTTGGGAGTCTACCTGCCAAAACAAACCCAGGGACTATATGAACGCAATTACAAAACACTTTTCACACAAATGAAGTCAGATCTAAATGACTGGGAAACAAATAAACAAACAAACATCAGTTGCTTGTGGACAGGCCAAGCTAATATAATAAAAATGACAATTCTACCTAAACTAATTCACTTATTCAGTGCCATACCAATAAAACTACCAAAATTATTTTATAGAGCTAAAAAAAATAATATTAAAATTGGAATGGAATTAAAAATGGAAGAACAATAGTCCAGAATATCAAGGGAATTAATGAAAAGAAAGGCAAGAGCAGGTGGCCTAGCTCTACCAGATCTTAAATTGTGTTATAAAGCAGCAATCATCAAAACCACCTGGTACTGGCTAAGAACTAGAGGGGTAGATCAATAGAATAGGTTAGGTACACAAGACACAGCAGCCAATGACTATAACAGTCTACTATTGGATAAACCCAAGGACCCTAGGTTCTGGGATAAGAACTCACTATTTGACAACAACTGCTAGGAAAACTGAAAAATGGTATGGCAGAAATGGGGTAAAGACCAACATCTGATACCGGATACCAGAATAAAGTCCAAATGTGTACATGACCAAGGTATAAAAGTTGATACTATAAACAAACTAGAGGAGCAAGGAATAGTTTATTTGTCAGATTAATGGAGAATGGAGGAATTTATGACCAAACAAGACAGAGATATATTATGAAATGCAAAATGAATAACTTTGATTATATCAAATTGAAAACTTTTTGCATAAAAGTCAATGCAACCAAGATTAGGGGGGAAGCAGAAAACTGGGAAAGAATTTTTATAACTAGTGTCTGTGATAAAGGTCTCATTTCTAAAATGAGTCAAATTTACAGGAATACAAGTCATTCCCAATTGATAAATGGTCAAAGGATATGAACAGGAAAAGGAAGAAATTAAAACTATCTATAGTCATATTAAAAAATGCTCAAAATCACTACTGATTAGAAAGATACAAATCAGAACAATTCTGAGGTAACACATCACTCCTATCAGATTGGTTAACATGATAAAACAGGACAATGATAAATGTTGGAGAAAATGTGGAAGAGTCAGAACACTAATTCATTGTTGGTGGAGCTGTGAGCTAATCCAACCATTCTGGAGAGCAATTTGGAACTATGCCCAAAGGGCTATAAAAATGTGCATACCCTTTGACACAGCAATATTGCTTCTAGGACTGTACCCCAAAGAACTCATAAAAATGGGAAAAGGACCCACATGTACAAAAATATTTACAACAGCTCTTTATGCGGTGGCCAAGAACTGAAAGTTGAGGGGATGCCAATCAACTGTGAAATGGCTGGACAAGTTGTGGTATATGAATCTAAAGCAATACTATTGGGCTGTATGAAATGATGAACAGACAGAAAAACCAGAAAAACCTGGGAAGACTTCTATGAACTGATGCTGAGTGAAGTGAGAAGAACCAGGAGAACATTGTGCACAGTAAGAGCCACAGTGTACAAGGACAGTTTTTGATAGACTTAGCCCTTCACAGCAATGCAAGGACCTAAACCATTTCCAAAGGACTCATGATGCAAAAAGCCATCCACATCCAGAGAAAGAACCATGGAGCCTGAACACAGAATGAAGCACATTATTTTCTCCTTTGTTATGTTTTGTTTCTCTCATGGTTTTTCCCATTTGTTTTAATTCTTCTGTGCAACATGACTAATGTGAAAATGTGTTTAATAAAAATCTATGTGTACTGCCCATATAAGATTGCATTCTGTCTTTGAGAGGGAGGGGGGAAAGAGGGAGGAGGGAGAGGGAAAAATTTGGAACTTGTGGAAGTGATTGTTGAAAACTGAAAAGAAATAAACTAATAAATTTGGAAAAAAGTAAAATAAAACTAAATTCCCAAATTTCAATGAAAAAACTTCTTTTCTATTCACTCATTTAATCCATCCTCTTCCTTTTACATCGGAGCCATTTGTCCTCAGTGGCACAAGCCATGACCATGCCCTTTCCCAACGTACAACACCCAGGAAAGGTCACTCAACATCATATAGGCATCACTGTTCATTTTGTCATTTTCTCATAACAATCCAACGATGAGGCTGGTACGGTGGAAAGAATGGTTGGGGTTTCAAATTTGGACCCATTATTTATGTCGTATGTGATGAGTGTCGGTGCCTGAAGGTGCTTGGGTCTCAGTTCTCTGTCTCTAAAATGGGTGGGGTGAATCGCTAAGGCCTCTTCCACTTCCTTATCGAAGATCCTAGGAGGTGTCACAGGTGTTGTTATATCCCCATTTTAACAGATGAGAAAACTGAGGCTCAGAGAATTGAAGTCTTTGCATCCCTAGCATTCTTCACGTGGCAGGGGATTTGAAAAGCCAAGTGAATCACACACTGTTGGGGAGCAGTCAACCCACAAGTATTTATTCAGTATCAATTTTAAGCCAGCACCAGGTGTGCAAAGGTAAAGAATGAAATGATCCCTGCTCCAAGGAACTTACCTTCTAATGGGGGAGACAAGAGGGTACCAGGAAATCTAAAGAGGGGGAAGGAGCTCAGGGGCATAAACACAGATATACAGAAGTGGGGGAAGGCAGGGTGATTTGGGAGGGGGCACAAGCACTTACTGAGGGGGAGCACTGGAACTCACTTCCTCTGAAACCAAACCCAGGAACCTTTTAACTCCTGCAGGCAATCTTTTATTGGTTTCTTTTTTGTTTTTGTTTTAAGTACCATAATTCATTCATAAGATGAATATTTCCTTTAGGCAACGCACTGCCTCTACAAAATTAATTCTATAAATAATGTGTATGTTGGAGGCAGAGAATGGGAGCAGATGAATGGGCTTTTTCATTCCTTTTAAATCGCCTCAGGCTAATGAGTGAGGGAGGTCTGCTGCCATCTTGGAAAAGAGACTAAGGCTCTCTTCTTGCACTGTTTGGTTTCAGTTACGGTCCTGCCCCTTTACTCTGCCTGTAGGATCTGGGGAATGCCATACAACTTTTCGAGGCCTCAGTTTCCACACCAGTAAAATGAAGAAGGAGTCCAGCTCTTTTTGAAGGTCCCTTTCAGGTCTAAATCCTACGAGATTTCCTATACAGGCCTGGGGAGGAAAGTGTCCAAATGTGTGATATTAGCATCCCTTGCCTAGACAAATCTGGTAGGATGAAGGGGAACTATGCTGGGCCAGAGGACTCATTGAGGGGAAGTCTAAGCCTGAGAAGATGCCCTGTCCCATGAGTCCTAAGCCCAGTCTGAAAAGAGAATGGACATCTTGAAGAGGGAGACTCTCACAGTCAATAAACAATTATTGGGTACCTTCTGAATACAAGGTGAGCTGCTGGGGACTGGTGCTCCAGCAATTCCTGCCCTCTATCTGGGGAGGCAGAAGAAATCTGACAGTGATACCCCAAATCAGCATGATGGGGGGAGGAAATAAAGGGCTCCTGGGGGGAGGCTTCCGGCAGGTGATGTCTCTGCCCAGAGCTCCAAGTCTGAAAAGGCAAAGGGCAGTTCGAATATGAATTCATTCATAACTCAGTCAGTCAACAGGTATCAATCTCATGAAGCATCCCAGGGATGGGGCTAAGTCCTGGGGATACAGAGAAAGGCAAAAACACATCCCACTCCCCCAGGAGACACTACACAAACAATTGTGCACATGGTATAATGATAGTCTGGTCTGGGCACCAAGGCCCAGACAAGGAGTGGGTTGCCCTGGGTCACATAGGACAGAGTTGGGGCCTCCAGACAGCTGTTGAAGAGGGAGTCCCTCTGGGCCTCAGTGAGAGTGCTACAAAGCAGCCTTTCTCCAGCACAGGGAGGATGCTGAAAAGGGCTGAGCCTCCTCAGGCAACCAGAGTAAGACAAGTCATCAGAACTTCGGGACCTTACATGCCCTGCGACTTCATATACTCCTTCTCTGGGTTTTGCAGCCCTGTGGAAGCAGGCTGGTGAAGCCAAAGGACCCGTCCTTAGAATGAAGCTGCTGAATATATGAAATAAATACAAAAGAGTACAAAGAAAGTCGATTACATTGAAATACAATGGGCAATTTTTGATGGGTCTTGGGTTAAAAACTCCTTCTACAGGAGCTGAAGGAAACAAAAGCCTGTTAGGGTTTAGAGACTGACGGCTCAAGAGAGGGAAATAGGGCCGTGGAAATTGGGTTTGGAAAGGTGACAGAAAATCTAAGGACAGTTCAATATGGTTTAGGGGCAGGGTGGTGTAATGATTAGGGCTGGCCTGGGAACAAGGGAGCCTGGTTCCTTTGGGCTCCTCTGACACGTCACCCATGGCTGGTCAACATGATGTTCAAGGCCACTCTCAGAAGGGATGCCTTTGAAGAGATGAAGGCATCAGGAAATTTCCTGGACACGTGAAATCCCAGGTCCCGTTACTGTCCCTTTACTTATCAGTGTGTATGTCCGTGTGTGTGTGTATGTGTGTGCACATGTGTGTGCATGTGTGTATGTATGTGTATGTGCGCACGCATATGTATGTGTGTGCGCGTGTGTGCACGCACATGTGTGTGCGTACGCGTGTGTGTGTGTGCACATGCATGCACATGGACACAGATACACACAAGTGGCCACATGGACAGTCTTAGGGTCTCATCCCGGGTACTCTTTCCACAGGGCAGACCACTTGGCGACTGTAAAGTCAGGTCTTTGCCTTAGCAGCAGCTCCACAAAATCTCATAAGGGCAAGCCCACCCCTAAGGTCCATTTTGGGCAAAGAGCTGATACCGAGAAACCTTGCTCCCCATGGATAGCGCCCTCTAGGGGTTTGTAAAGAACTTTTCTAACAACAGCCCAGGGAGCTGGGAGGTTCAAGTATGACTGCCATTTTACAGATGAGCAAACTGAGATTCCTGGAGGCCAAGGGATTTGCCCAAAGATATGAAGTTAGTCATTATCAGTCTAGCCCTGCCTCTTCCCACCATAGCTGGGGTGGCCTATGGGGACGATCGTAGGCCCAGCTGCCTGAGGGGCCCAGGGGCTAGGCCTCAGAGACCAGACCATCCTGAGAAGGGCCCTCCTCCTCTCCATCCTCGGTCCCATTTCCTGCCAGCTCCTTCACAAAGACACACAAACAAGTTAACGGCTCTGCTGAGGGATTGTGGCTCAGTGTTGTGGGTTCGAGGTTCTGATGCCTGCAAGGGCTGCTGCCTGTTTCCCACCAGTCCTTCGAGTGGATAAAGGCTGGGACCGTACCACTCACAGCCATTTGTAATGGATGTTTGGTGACAAGGTGACAGTTGCCTCTAACAGCAATCCTCCTTCCCAAGCAGAATGTCGCTGCTCAGTCAGAGGATCAGGCAGCTTTGTTGTCCACTTAAGAGGGGAGGGCGGACGTTTCCAGCCAAGAAGGGGGGGCCTGCTGAGGGATGTCAGTCACCCATTCTTCTGTGTAATTTACAGGGCCGTCTTTCTCTTCCAGCATCCACATCTTATGTCAGGAGCTCAAGAGAAAAGCCGGCCGTTTGCCGAATCACAGGTTTCGGCCAAGGGAGCAGAGCTGGCTCTTCCTGAGGGCTGAGCTTCCCAGGAACTAGGGACATGCCTTGCTCATCATTCAGTTCTTTCTTTACTTATTGTTTGGTTTCCTTGGAATGAGAATCCTTCTCTTTCCCCCTCCACCACCTCTTCCCTCTTCCATTCTTAGGGCTTTACTGTCTCTGGAGCTGGCAGACAGAAGGGCACCACAGTCTGGCCCTCCATCCCCTACTACTGGATGACACCCCAGTTCTTGGAGAGACGAATGGGTCCAAGTGGGCTCACTGCCCATGCGTGGAACCCTTGGGGACTAGGGGTGGGGATGGGGTCTGGAAATGAAATGAGCCTAACAGAGAAGGCAGGAGAGAACACTAATGTGGAGAAAGTGTGATGGAGGGGGAGAGTGGAGAAATTACTCTTAAGTGGCTACTATGTGCCTGAGACTGTGCTCAGGGCTTTACCCTTGTCATCTCTTTTGATCTTCACAACAACCCTGAAAAGCATGGGTCGTTATTATCCCAGTTTAATAGTTCAGGAAAATAAGGCAGACAGCAGGGAAGTCAAGGACGCAAGGTCACCCAGCTTGCGAACATTTGAGGGCAGATTTGAACTCAGGTCTTCCTGAATCCAGAGCCAGCATTCTGTCCTGCTTAGGAGGGGAAGAGAGCTGAATTAAGAATCTGAAGGCCTCAGTTTCCGAATCTCCAAAATGGGAGTAGTATAAACTGGAAGGAGCCTCGGCAGTCCGCGCAGCTGAACAAGAATTTGTTGTCGTTCACTTGTTTCAGTCATGTCTGACTCTCTGTGACCCTATTTGGGGTTACTTTGGCAAAGTTACTGGAGTGGTTTGCCTCTTCCTTCTCCTCATTTTACAGATGAGGAAACTGAGGTAAACAGGTGTAAGTGACTTGCCCAGCATCACACAGCTAGTAAGTGTCCGAGGCTGGACTTGAACTCAGGTTTTCCTGACTCCAGGCCCTGACACTGTATCCAGTGTGGCCCCATCAACTGCCCCTGAACAAGAGTCCATTCCTTACAACGTCTGGCCCCCCTTGGAGACTTTCCCCAGGGCTGCACCCATGCTTGTCTTTGGGGCATCCCTGAGCTCAAACCTTAAATGGTCCCTTGAAGTCTCCATCCACTGTCCCTGGCTCTGCCAGGGCCTCCTTCTAGATGCCCCACCCCTTGGCTACCAATGTAGCCCCATCTTTCCTTCTTCATGCTCAGTGTCCCCAGTTCTCTCAGCTGGTCATCACGTGGCATGGGACAGAGGTCCTTCACTCTCTGCATGCTCTCTGGCTGGTCTGAGTCCTCAGGTAGGGCTAGCCTGTCTTTTGTTCTGGACCCAGGATCCACCAGCTCCATAGTCCTACCACATCACACAAGTATCCATATTCCACCATCCTCACCCCAAGAGGGGCAGGGCTGTCATTCCCTGGTCCTAGTCACTAGGACTATCTTCCCAAAGCTGAAGATAAGCAGAATGAGCACACATCCTGACACTGTGCCAGCAGTGAACCTGAGGAGTTTCCAAGGTCATTTACCAGTGCCACTGTACAAAGGTCAAGGAGCGTGTGCTCCTCCATCTCACAATGGTGTCTGGTCACCTGACCCTCAACCAAGCCCCAAGCTGGGGCCAGTGAGCTCAAGTCCTTTGTTCCCCACCCCCTCCATCCCAAGGCAGAAGTAAATGATCTCCCCAATCCTGTGACCAAGGGCATATGAGTTAGGCCCAGAGACTCAGTTTTCTTCTCTGTAAAGTGGGGATATCAATGTCTCTTGTGGGTGTTTGTCCTTCATTCTCAAAGAGGACCGTGACATCAAGATGATGACATGACCTGCAGTTGACTTTGATTAGAGTGAGGGAGAGTTGATCAATGTCCTCACAGGAATTCTGGGAAGCTATAGGAGATGCTAGTGATTATCTCAACATCTGTCACTGCTATTGCCACCCTCAACATCACCTTGTGCCCCATTTTACTAGTGGGGAAACCAGCCCTTAAGGGATGCCTATCCAGGTGAGCAAACAGGCTTGGGCAGGACCCTACTCAAACCAGCATATCTTGCCCTGGATTCAAGGAGTCTTCCTGTATCCTGACTTTGGAAATAGTATCTCCTCACGAATTGAAATCAGTCAGCAAATCCAGGGAATGAACTCAATGGTGATGAAAAGTCATCAGAGAGGAAGAAAGGTCAAAGAGATCAAGAAAGCTTTGAACTAATTTTTTGGAAGCCCATATTTGCAAAGAACTTTTGAGCGTAGTAAGTATTATCCTCAACAATCCTGGTAGTGCAAATATTTTTTTACAAATGACGAAATTGAGGCTCAGAGGTTTTGCCGCTCAACATTTGTATGACCTTGTACACATCAGCTGACTTGCCCCACCCAGCTCTGTGTTGTAAGAGCTTTGCTTCGTTGGTTCCTAGAAGGCAGCAATGAATGGAAGCTGAAGCCATTTCAGGCTGGATGCGATGGAGAGGGGTGCCGGCGTAGTGGGCTCCCCATCACTTCAGCTCTGCAAGCAGAGGCTGGATGCCCATTGACAGGCACGTTACAGTGAGGACTCATGCAAGGTCTAGGTGGCCACGGAGGCATCTTCTGACTATGGGATCCACTGGCTCTCTGGGCCTTGATGTATCAGAACTAAAGGTAGCAGAGGCAGGTCTCTGAGGCCAGAGCGGTCCACATTGTTGGGCAGCCTGCCACCTCGTGCCAGCCTGCCACCTCGTGCCATGAACAAAGGCACTTGGAAAGACCCATCCCAAACTGCAGAGCCCTAGAGTTAGAAAACAGAGACCAACACCTCTTCCAGTGCACAGTCAACTCCGGTGCCGCTGCTCCAGCACTTCCCCTGGACTGCCTCCCGGCAGTCTTAGCGGCAGACTAACAAAGGCCACCCTGGGTGAAGAAGGCCCAGCCAAGTCCTGCCTTTCTCTGGTCCCTGTCTCCCTCTGTCTCTGTCTGTCTCTTTCTCCTTCTCTCTGTCTCTCTCTCACATATACATATATATACACACTCACACATATAGCAGACCACTACCATCAAGGAAGTCACAGACAAGCGGGAGGCGATATGCAAACAACTCTGTACAAACAGGAAAAAAGCAGCCTAAATTGGCGAGTAGCGATGGAAGGAATACTGGCAGAAGGTTGGACTGTAGCTGGGACTGGATGGGAGCAGGGAAGCCAGGAGATGGAGGGGAGGAAGGGGAGCGCCCCAGGTCCAGGGGATGAACCAGGCAGAGAAGTGAGAGCCAGCCAGGAACACAGAGGCACTGCTCCAGGGAGCTTGGGGAGGGCAGCATGGTGCCACCAGGCTGAGTAGCTGCTCTACTCTAGTGTGGGGAAGGATTTCCACAATGGAAATTCTCCACATCAATTAAATCATGTCTGACCAATAGCAACAGAACAGAATGGTGGGAAGGAGGGATGAGGGATCTTTCAGTGAAACAGTGTAGATCCACAGAGAGCTTCCTGATTGTCCTTGGAATTTAAGAAAGAGCTGTGTTCAAATCCTGGCTGATACTAGTTGCCTGCCCCTAGCAGCAAGTCCCTAGACCTCTGAGCCTCAGTTTCCTCTTGTGTAAAAGTAGGAATAATAATGCTGGCAGGGTCTATGTCACCTGGCTGTTGAAGGTCCTAATATTTGGAATATTAGCTCTTTTATGAGTAATTAAGTGGTAGGTACCCCAAAATGAAAGAAAGAATGAAAGAGAGAGAGAGAGAGAGAGAAGGAAAGGAAACACTTAAAGCCTTCTCTGCTTTCACAGAGCCCAGCACATAGCAGGCTCCATAAATAATTGATTAGCTTTGTCTCTCCTGCCCTTTTCTGCTACAGAATTCCTAAGAAATAAAATAACAAAATTAACCATAGCCTGTGAATTTTGCCTTCCTCTTTCCTGTACATCCTCAGGTGGTGAAGGGCAGACATTGGGTGGAAAAGCAAACCAGAATCCAAACCCCCCTCTCCTGCCCCACCCTCCTGGGCCAATCCCGCCCGAGGCTGATTGTTCTTCCACCAGACAAGCCCTTGCAGCCTCTGAAGACAACCCGGCTTTTGGGCTCATTAACCCAATCATGCCCAAGGCCTGGAGCACCTTGGTTGCCTCACCCCTCACCCATCAAGGTCTCACCTCCTCATCAGGTTTATCTATTACACCTCTGATGTCATTGTTTAACCTGGATGACTTCTCCCGGAGGTGCTAGGTTAAAGTACACTAATAGCCACTGGTAATTAAGAGGCAGGTGGGGAGCCATATCAGGGGAGAAAGCTCAGCTTGGTCTGAATTCCAAAGCTCCAGTTTCTCTCTGGAAAACAGTGGGCTGACAGAAATGGTGCCCGCCTGGATGGGATGGTGGGGCGTTCTTAAACTGACTGACATTCCCATCAGTGGCAGTTTGTCGGCATTTACAATCTGAGAAGCGTTTCTCCATCTGCTCACCCATATCTAATTTTATACTTTAAAAAAAGTTAGCTAATCAGATCGTCCATGTATGAAAACAGAGGGCTGCTCTGTGTGGGCAGGAGATGGGAAGAGTCAGGTGCTAAATATGCTGGAAGGCGCCTGCTGAACCCACAGAGGCTGACATTTTGTTTTTGCGCTTGCCAGGGAGATAAATCCTTCGCAGGAAAGGCACAGACGCAACACTGTGCCCTTTTCCATCCTGACATGTGAAACATTTTTAAACAAGGTCCGTAAGCAGAGTTCTTCATTTTTAATTTTTTTAAAGATAAGATGTATACAAGGACAGTCGATTTGGTGTTTTGCTAAAATCCATGTGTTGGTGTGGTCTCACAAAACAATTAGGAAAAAGGCGTCTTTTGGCGCAGAGGTGAAACAAACAGGCTGTGTGTTGCTTCTGCCCAGATGCCCCCACAGATGGTGGCCAAGATGATGGAGGTCTTTAACCAAGGGATTTGTGGAGGCCCTTGGGTCACAGAGCTGGGAGCTAGTTCACCAAATTTTACCTGGCTGCTGCTGGGTACTAAAAAGGCACATAATGACCTCATGGGCTCAGGGATTTGGAGTGTCTATGTCATCTGGTCCAACCTACCCCTTTTAGAGGTGAGACTACTGAGGCCCAGAGCAGGGAAACCACTTTGCCAATGTCCTGCAGAGAATGAGGGAAAGAGCCCTGTTCTGAACCCAGGTCCTCTGCTCCAAAGCATCAACTCTCTCTTCTTCCATGAGCTGGCATATGATGGCGCTAGGGCCCTACTGGGGCTGTTGGCCTTGGGGTGTCTTTGTTAAGTGATGGATGTAGGGGCATCCTGACTTCCCCAGGCCACGGGCTCCCACATTTCTTCCAGTTCTAAACTCATACAGAGCAAATTAGCAAAACCAAGAACAATCCTCATCACCATCCTCATCATCATCATGAAGGCTCACATTAGTGCTTTACAATGATTAATCTTGGTTGGTCTTCACAACAACCCTGAAAGGTGAGGGCTATCCTCACTCTACAGAAGAGGAAATAGACAAACAGAGGTAAAGTGACTGGGCCAGGGCCCCACAGCGAGGAAGTATCCGAGGCTGGATTTGAACTCAGGTCTTCCTGACTCCAAGCCCAACACTATATCCACTGCATTACTGGGCTGTCTCTTACTAGAAAAGGTGGGGAGCACTGTCATTAGAAGGATATCAGAGTCTGGATAACTGAAAATTCAGTGCCCGTCCCAGGACCTGGGGTAACAAAACAAGCCTCTTTCTGAACATTAGGGAGGTAGGGAACAAAGCACTACCACAGAAGCTGCCACGTGCAGCCACGACAGCTGTCCAGGTGGACCTGTGCTGGTTGGTGGCTTTTCCTTTGTTAAAAGGGGTTTCAGTGGGGTAGGGGATGTCCCTGTGTTTCTCATGGATGCACATCTAACATCTCAGGTGACCTTTTCCCTCACAGGATGTAACCCCCTTAAGGACAGGAAATTTTTCCTTTTTGTCTAGCATTGGGACATGTACACAGCAGCCACTTAATGCTTGTTGCATCATATTATACATCAAGACTGAGACTCTGTTGTTCCTAGGGATCTTCTTCAAGGTCACACATAGCATACTTCAAGGTCACACATACCTCTTCAGTTCAATTCAATTCATAATTGAGGCCTCACCTGCTGCCCAGGCCCTCCTCCAGGAGAGTCAAGGATGGGAGTCTGCAGGGCTCTCCTCTGACTCCAGGAGTCAGCAATGACATGACCCAAGCAGCCATCCCCAGGATTGGCGGAACAACCCAAATAAAGTCAGGACCAAAAGTCAGATTGAGAATGCCTGGCTCACAGTTTGAGGCAAATGAGGACAGACACAGAAAGGTGTCGAGTCAGGTAAGGGTAGAGCAGAGAGGCTGAATGAATGGGTCTGGCTTCTACCCTCAGCTCTAGCTAACTGTGACCTCCAAGTTCCAGGGGTTAAAAACTCATTCTTCATTCCAATTAACAAGCACTCAATTTCCCTCCCTCTCCCCCATCCCCAATGGGGAAGAAAGAGGAGTCAAAGTCACGCTACGTCCAGGATCCTGACATCCCTCGGCCTCAGTCTGCTGAGACTGCTGTTTCTGAGACCTTGCCCTTCCTGCCAGATCTCATTATGACTGTCTCCTCTCTCTGGGTCTCAGTGACTACTCCTGCTTGGCTCCTTTGGCTCCTTCCTTCCTATCCTTCCATCTCCCTTCCCAGACTCCTGTCCAGGTCATGCCAACTCAACAAGGATGTCCCTGAGTCTGACAGACTCTCCTTCCTCACCCATCCTTGGCTCCCTTCCTTCCAGGGGCTTCCTTCACGATTCAGACATTTTCCCTGTTTAGATCACATATGTTGTTTGCATGTTGTCTCCTACACTAGACCATGTGTGTTCTCCTTGAGAACAGGGATTGGTTTGAGCTTGGAGTCTTTCCTCTCTTCATATCACCAGCACTGAGCACAATCCCCAGGGCTTTGTAGGTGCCTGATGACCCAGCTCTTATCTTCTGCTGGGGCTGGTCTCCAGCCTCTCCTCTGGGTACCCATCTAATCTCCATGAACCTTGTATGTGGCTATTTCTAAATTTCGAAAATTTCTAAAAATGAGATAACATAGAAAGTGAAAAAGTGCTGTATGAACGATAATCATCCTCATCATACATATTTATCTACTAGAAGCTCAAGGAGGACATAGACTTTTGCTTTCATCTTTCTTCGTGCACCTAGTGCTCAACACACAGAAGGAACTTAATGAATATTTGATTGACTGAGAATGGTGATCATTAGGGTTAATGTGAGAAGTGGGAAAATGGCTGAAAGGCACCTTGTGACTCAGTTTTGTTCTTCATCTGAAGAGAAAGCCTGGCCTAGAGGATAGAGGAGTGACCTGGGCTCACATCCTGCCCCAGAGCCTGACGGCTGGGCAGCCCTGGGCCATTCCCTGGACTTTCTGAACCTCCAACACCATCCAGGACACAGTCACACGCTGCAGTATCTGGGTCTACCATCATGTCGTTGCATAACCCCTTCCCTGTTGCCAGCAGCAACATCGGGGCTGGGGTTCTGCTGAAGTCCAGTGCTGGGGAGATGTTTCCAATGCCTGGAAAACTCCCACTGTCCAGAAGGCCAGGAGCAGCAAAGCCTTGCTTCTAAAACCCCTCTGTGCTAGGGTTGGTGCTTCTGGGGAGCAGACTGGAGAAATACAAACAACTGTGGATGGATTTACAGCATCTGTACAGGACATGGGTTTCAAGGACTGGCAGCCTGCTAACTGGTGTCTGGGGAAATCCTGAGTGTGGTCAAAGGCAGACTGGCCATAGCATGGTGAGATCCTCAATTCCTGCCTTCAGAGAACAGAAGACTTAGAAATCAGAGCGTGAATGGAGTACTATTGTGCCATAAGAAATGATGAACAAGAAGACTTCAGAGAGGCCTGGAAGGACTTATATGACCTGATGCTGAGTGAAAGGAGCAGAACCAGGAGAACTTTATGCACAGCAACAACCACAGTGTGTGAGAGTTTTTTCTGGTAGACTTAGATTTTTGTAATAACACAAGAACTTCTGAAAAAAAAAAAAATCCCAATGGTGGACCTCAAGGCAAAAAGCCTTCCACACTCAGAGAGAGAAATATGGAAGTCACTCACATAATGTAGCAGATCATGTTTGTGTATGTGTATCTGTTTGTGTATCATGTTCTAATTTGTTATACGGATTCTTTCATTTATCTTAGTCTGACTACATAGCATGACGATAGTGAAAATATACTCAATAGGAAAGTATATGTAGAATCTATACAGAATTGTATGCAGTCGTGGGGAGGGAGGGAGGTAGTGGGGGGTGGGTGGGGAGGGATAAAATCGCAATTGTATGGCAGTGATTGTTAAACATTAAAAAAAATAAAAAAAAAATAAAAAAAAAATAAAAAAAAAAAAATAAAAAAAAAAAAAAAAGAAATCAGAGCGTGAGGCCCCTCCTTTGACAGGGAGAAAGTGAGCCCCAGCAAGGGAGGTGATTGCCCAAGATCTGAAGGCAAGCCAAGCCTCTGGAACTCCTTCATCAGAGTTCCCTCTTTCCTCTGCCCCACGTTGTGTCCGGTGCATTGTTCAAGGACGGGTCAATCCTGGTCCTGGGGGTAAAGACCAACATGAAGCTACTTCACAAGGGTCTAAGCCCAATGCTAACAGAATGTGAAGTCCCCAGAGCAGGGACAGATTCCTTCACCTTACTGTTTCATTCCCAGCATCTGGCATAGGACTGGGCCTGCAAGGCACCCCCAAGACAAGCCAACAGAGTCATGACATCGGGTCAGCTCAGTGACTGCAGGCCTGAGCCATTGCAGCAATAAGGTCTCCCTATTCTGTGCAAGGCAAACGGTGCCTTGGAACTCATGCCCAGGAAGGAAGCTGCGGACACATGGATGAGGCAGCTACTCCATGCCGGGCCACCTAGAATGGGTAAAGGATTCCTTCCAAGTGCATCCAGCAGCCATGCTTCCCCTCAAATCACGCTCCTCACTCTGCCACCTCCTTTGTCCTAGGAGGCTTGGATCCACAGGGCCAGAATCTACCAATCACATCCCAGTGCTCAGGTCACAGCAAGAACTCGACAAATGCTTTTTGGGTTGTTTTATCATTCATTCATCATCACACCATCTCTGAATTCTTGGCAAGAGGTCTGACTCTCTTAAAGCTACACCCTCCATAGTGGCCTTGTTGACCCATCTCCAAATCTCTTTAAATTGTCCATCACAAGATAAATCAATCACCATGATTCCAATCACTAAAGGTCCTACTACAACCACAGAGATTGTAGGGCATAATGGACAAAACTAGTCTTAGAGACAGTAAAGACCCTGAAATGCAAGAGGCTTCACACTGGAAAACAAAACTAAAAAAAAAAATTGAGGATCTTGAAGAGCCAGAGATATCACTGAGAATATTAGCACTCAGGAAAAATAGGATGAAAGGCCTCTTGTTGAAGGAGTGGGATGTTGGACCCCACCACATAGTGGGCACACAGAGATGCTGGGACATCTGCTCTAGGCTGCTGTTCGAAAGAATCCTGGTAGGGAAATGGGGAGAGGAATTCATCCCAGGATGAGACAGGAGTACAAGCGATGTATTGCCCTAAGGAAAAGCCCTGTTGCCCCACCCTTGTTACAGCCCTGAACATAGTTCTTATCAACCGATAAATCATTCCTTGAGTTCCTGCCAAGTATCTAGCAGCAGTATCCTAAGAAAAGGCTTATCTAAAAAGTCATAGGTCAAAGGACTTCAAGATAGAAGGGACCTCAGGTCACCTAATTTAACCCTTCATAATATTTCTAAGGTTATTGAGGCTGAGAAAATGGAATTCCACACTTCTCTGCTATTATGTTACTGTGTCGTCTCTAAGGGATTATCCAGAAGCACAGAATATAACATCTCACTGGGGAGATCAGTCAGTCCATAAGCATTTATTAAACACTGAATGAATGCTAGACATTGCAATGAGAGGCACCAGTGATACAAAAACTGAAGCTGAGGGAGATGACACATACATAATTAAATGTGCACACACACTTCTGGGCCAGGCAGTAGTGACGCAGGCAGGCACAGGAAGTGCCAAGGGTATGGGGGAAGGGAGACTCATGTGATGGGCCAGGCTTCCCTGGACCTTCAGGGACAGGTCCTGAGCTGGAGGACGTTAGAGAACATCTGAGCCAACTTGTCATTTTATAGATGAGTAAATCAAGTCCAGAGGGAGAGTTAGAGACTTGCTCTTGGGTGTGTAGGGACCCAAATGGGGACAGTACTGGACTTGTCATCTGCCTTCCTTCTAGCCTATGATTGGTCAGAGAAAAATCTTGGCCAGTCCTTGAGCACAGCTGGATAACCAGAATGAATGTCTCCAGAACATTTGCACCCTACGGATCTTACTTCACAACATTGGTGAGGGGCCATCAGTCTCATATAGCCATCCATCCTGGCAACAGATGACCTCTGGACATCCAAACTGCCTTAGTCACTGCTGCCACTGGTGACATCAGATCCTTCCTTAAACTCAATGAATCCAGCATGGGGATTCCTGTAATGTCCCTGTTCTTTCACATCAAACTCTATTCTGTCCCGCCCTCTGGACTACCCCTGACCTATTGAATCTACTAATAATAGTCTGTGGGAGCGAAGCCAGAAAGATCTTGCCAGTGATGAAAAGCAAGGACCTTTCAAAGAGCATTTTCCTATTAGGATTCACAGTATTGTGTGTGTGCAGGTCAGAAAGCTCTACCAGTCATGAGGGCTTCTTTATTGGCGAGTGTGTGTGTGTGTGTGTGTGTGTGTGTGTGTGTGTGTGTGTGTGTGTGTGTGTGTAAGTTACAAAGAACTTGGTCTAGAAAGCAGGGACATTTTCAAAGAAAAAAAGTCATTAGCACACATAAAAATAAAAGCAATGCAATACTGACAGTGGTAACTTAGGAAAGCTGGCAAAGTCTGTTGCTCAGGCTTAAAGGAACCAGAAGGGAAATCAAGTCCACACAGTATATTGCCAAGAGACAAAATGACCTCAGGGTGGAACCAGAGGGTGACTAGAGTCCTTGCCTATGCCTGGCAGCCTGGTGAGCAGCCAACCCCAGGGAGTTCTGAAAGAAGAGGGGGAAAGAGCCAAGTATTTACCTGAGTCTGTCCCACATCCCTCCCACCACCTATATGCTAGGCAGGTCCATCGCCTTCCCCTTCTCTATTTTATCCTCCTAAGAGCCCCATTCTAAGCTCGGCCCTAAATCTCTTTTCATCAACATCATGTGGGGGCAGAAGCCCCTGTTTAGAAAAAGACCAATTTTGGATCAAGAGGATCCAGGTCTGTTAGCAATTACAAAGCTATTCCTTTGTAGAGGGCCCTGAGACCAGATCAGATGCTTCCAGACATCTCTAAGAGCTTCAGAGAGCAGCATGGGAATGAAGATTGGTTTAGGGATGGAGAGATCTGAGTTCCTGTCACACACTGTGTCACCTTGGACAGGCCAGGTAAAACTCTGCAAATTGATGTCAAAGGTGGGAGGGGGGGAGGGAGAAGGGATCCAACATTCTCCAGGGTCCCTTCTGGCATCAGCCATCTCTTCATCTAAGCAGGTCTGGCCCATGGCCACACTGAGAATGCCTGTTTCTGTCACCCTGGGGAGCTGCTAGGTTATTTGCATTTATTTCTTCCACCCTGCTCCAAGTCCAGACACTTAGCAGTTCATCAGTATCTTTTCCCCCGCTCCCACACGTACACACAGACTCTATTATCCTTGGTCGTCTTCAAGTTTTATTGTGACACAGTAGTTCAGGTTCCCTTGTCTTTTCCTACCTAGTTCCCCCTCCTCCAGCTTGGCTCCCACACTACCAGGTATTCAGGGTGATCTCAAAGCACGTACTCAGTTCTGGGGGATGGGGGAGAGCCTGAGGATGACACGAAGGCTTTTCCCTTCCCACATGAGGAAAAAGGGGGTGTTTCTCCTCATTTAAGTGTGCCCTGGTGAAGAGGAGACAGAATACACAAGTGGGTGAGGAGCCAGAATCAAATCTAAGAAGACGGCTGGCTCAAGGAGACCTGCCTCAAGGAGACCTGCCTCAAAGAGATCTGCCTTCTTTCCTGACTGAGGAGACAGAATGAAGGTCTCTGGAGTGGACAGAGCAGTTTAGCCAGAGCACTTAGGTCAGTGCCATCCATTTATCTTCAACTCCGGTGCCCGCCGTGACCAAGCAGCATGGAGCCCTCCGCATTCTGCTGCCACGGAGTCCCCAGGTAGCAGCCAGAGAGCTGACGTCTGACCAGCCCTGTGCAGCTGAGGCACAGAGCTTCCCATTTATTCCTAGCAGACTGTTCCTAGTGAATGCTATTTTATTAGGCTCAGTCCATGATGATAAACTGATTGTCATCCAGGTTCTAGCAGTCGCCAACCTCTACTGCTCACTCTCTCAGCCTCATATCACCCACAGATTTACTAGGCAAGCTATTGATGATGCCCAGTCATGGACAGAACAAAACAGCAACCACAGACAGCACACCAAAACCCATGAACCTCGATGGAGCCCTGGGGTGGTTAATTAGCTCTGGGCTCCTCAGTCTGAAGTATGCAGTTCAATTTCAGGGGATCTGTGAGCATAAGTGGGGAAACACATCTCTGCAATCCTATGTATTTTATTTTACACATTTGGAGCATTATAGAGGTTCATAGACTTCACCAGCTACCCAAGGAGGTCACAACATTAGAACCAAGTGAAGAACTTCTCTAGCAATTGCCTTCAGGTTTGGGGTCAAAGGGGAGGGCTCCAAGATGGGAGAGTGGGGAAGAAGATGGTCTTTAGGGAGGCTTTCGGAATCCAAACCCCAACCCAACACAGGCCCCTAATAGCCTGTATCACTGGATGTCTGAACTTGGCCATCCTGTTAATATTGTAGAAATGTGGCCACAAGGAGGTGTAAGGAAGCCATCAGCAGCCAAACAAGAGACACTGGAGGACTTCACCTATAATGGAGCCAAGGACCTGACCCATGGACTTCCTGGTACCTTTTTGACAAAAAGTCTCCAATATCCCAGAAGAGGAAGGCTCCAGAGGTTTCCTGCTCGAACACTGACCTCCCCCAAATTGGTGCTATGTCCTCCCTGGATAGTGACACCAAATTCAATATCACAGAATGCTGTTGATTTCTCCCTCTGACACTAGCAGCAAGAAAAGAATAAACCTGCTGGCTCTTCCCTCTAATCTTCCCTCTGTCATGTGTGTGCGTGCAAGAGAGCTCCAGATGGCATGAAGCCGCAGGTGGGAGGAAGCTAATAAACCCAGAAAATCGTGTAATATTAGGACAGGAAATGGCTGACCTTCAAATACACACATGTCAGCTGCCAGCTAATTGATGGGGAGGGCTTGGAGGGTAAGTTGCCATGGAAGGAGGCACCTGTGCTTCTCTGCTCAAGCATGGTGGAGTGAGAGGGTGGGCATAAGCTGCTGAGCTGCTTCAGAACAGGCTCCTGACCCTTGCTCTTGACCACAGTCGGGGCCGACACTTAATGAAGTCACCCGAGATGCTCTGGGAAACAGCCTCCAAATGAGATGGTGCCATGTTCAGAAGTCACTGTGCTTCCAAATGTAAAAGCAACAAGAAGTCCCCTTCCCTTGATGTTTCCTAAGATGTTCATTCACATGCTCAGCACAACGTAAGTGGGAGGTCCTCGCCCACTGATCCCCACACACACAAGAGTGGAGGGGATGGCTTATATCAGTGTGGACATTGTCACTCAAAGAATCCAGAAGACAGAAAGGAGGCAACTAAAAACAAGGACAGCCCTTCAAAGAAGCAAGTGGAGCAATTCAGAGGATCACACACCCACAGCAGCTGGAAGCCATCCTCCAGGCCCCTTGTCCAATGGTTAAAGTCGTAAAGACCAGGAATCTAAGGCCCCAAGGACTTACATGACCTGCCCAAGGCCACACAGGTAGAACAAATTAGAGAGGGGAATGAAACCCAGGTCCTAAGACTCCAAATTCAGTGCTCCATCCACTGTGCCAAAGTCAACAAGAAAAATCATTTCACAGGATATTTGGTCCTCTCCTATGGCAGGGGTTATGATGTCTGTCTTCATCTTTCGTTGCTGAAGAAGGTCATGCCATCAGAGAAATGATGACATGACTTGCCCTTGACTTTGATTTGAGTGAGAGAGGGCTGTGCAGGTCACTAGCCTCACTTCTACTCTACAGCCATCTGAATCCAGTGATCAGATATTCATCAGGATGACTGGAGATGACCCAGGATGAGGCAGTGGGGTTTAAGTGACTTGCCCAAGGTCACACAGCTAGTGAGTGTCAAGTGTCTGAGGTGAGATTTGAACTCAGGTCCTCCTGACTCCTGCACTGGTGCTCTATCCACTGTACCACCTAGCTGCCCCAGGGGTTATGATAGATGTGTGCCAAAGAACCACCACAAAAACATCTGCAGCTTCATGTATGAGGTAGAAAAATGTCTAACAATTAGAAGCACCTGAAGGAGTCTAGGCTGTCTCTGGAGGTGAGTGGTTCCCCTCCTCAGAGATGCTCTAACTTCAGGGGAAAAAATTACTGGGCACTGGCCATGATGACCACTGAATATCATTACAAAAAGAGGGACATATTTTAACAGACGGGAAATTACTTGTTATCAAAGCAGAAGTCATATGTATATGTACATACACACATACATATATGTACACAAATAAGTATACTCATACATATAACATGATTATGTATATAGAGGCATACATATATATATATACACACACACATGCGCATACAAATATATGCACATACCCACACATATATGAGTGTATATACGTGTAGACATGGTCTATATGTGTATTATAAACATACAACTCAAGTCCTGAATTGATAGAATAAAGGCAGAAGTTAATAAAAGTTGGAAGGAATTTGTTTTAAAAGGTATCAAGGTGTATCCTGAACCTATCCAACCTGACCTATGCAACCAAGACATTGATGCTGATAAATGGAGCAAAGATGGAGGAAAGGACATTGACACTGATCACCATAATTTCAAAGAGGCAGCTAGGTGGTGCAGTGGATAGAGCACCAGTGCAGGAGTCAGGAGGACCTGAGTTCAAATCTCACCTCAGACACTTGACACTCACTATCTGTGTGACCTGGTCACTGGATTCAGATGGCTCTGGAGGAGAAGTGAGGCTGGTGACCTGCACAGACCTCCCTCACTCAAAACAAAGTCAAGGGCAAGTAATGTCATCATTTCTCTGACAGCATGACCTTCTCTGGCAACAAAGGACGAACACTCACATAATTTCATACAGAAGTTTAACTGTTAATCAGTGGCACTAAGGAGTTTATCTACGGAGCCTGAGGCAACTTTACTCAGCAAACTTTTGTCTTTATTGCCAAATGACAGCACAGGGCAATAACTGCTTATAGAATATAAACTCATCGGAAATTCTTCTGGAGAACGACGATGGTGAAATGTTATGCACAGCATCTCCAAGAGAAGCTGCCACGTGTCAATACAGTTTAATGAAAATTTGGAGAGAGATCTAACTGAGCAAAGTTACCACAACGAGTTTTAAGGGTGAAACTGGAAGGACGACAGACTGATGAAGGAAGGAAAATACATCTCAAGACTGTTAAAAACAAACTCTTTACCATCAAGACTGGAGCCACCCCACACAAAGTCAAACACTATAGTCCCGGATGAGCTTATACGGGAGGCACAAGTAATACTGAATGGAATAAAGATGAGAAAAGAAGATGGGTTGAATGAACTGTACACAGAGAAGGTCCCTCTATGCTGGAGGTGAGTGTGAGGCAGTAAGGCTATAGGGTCACCGAGTATCAAGAGTGAGGGTGGGGAGTGGGGAATCTCAGACCTTATTCTAACCAAAAATGTGTGGCTACAAGATCAACAATTACCAACCCTCCCTTACCCAGCCCCTCTCTCCTTCACTCTTCTTCCTCCTCTTCCCCCCCTTTATCCTTACAGGATTGCCTGGAAGGTGTAGAGAATACAAGATCTCTCTTCTCTGGCTTATTATTTGCGGACTAAGATACCCACTGGCTCAGCAGAGAAGAAGGCAACCTAAAAGGCTTTCACAAGGTCTCTTCTGAACAATTGTGTTAAGTCTCTAACAATGAGCAACCTTTTTGGAGGTAACTCCTTCAATCATTAGTATCAGCTGAGGCCTAGCACAGGCACCATATGCTCTCTAAAGGTGTACACTAGTGTCATGGAGGAGATCCAGCTTGGAGTTCAAGTACAAGAGGCTCTCCCTATGGGTGGTGAGATCCTCCAGGTGCTGTTAGCAGATGACATGGCACAGATTGCACCATGCCTCAAAATATCATAGAATTTCTTTAGGGAGCCCCACAGCTGCTCAAAAGAGAGTTTAGCCTAATTAGCTGCTCAGGAAAATCTCAATGGATGAACAATGCCTATCGTCCACTCTTGGACTCTGACTCTCACTTGGGCCTCATAGTCTGGGGGTACAAATTGCAGTGAGTAAAAGGATGGGAAAAGCAGCCCAGATTCCTGTGGGTGGCCTGAGGGCTCAGAAAGGATTAAGTCTTAGAAGCTTTTCCTCTCCCCAGTTCCCACCAGATGTTGGACCCTTCCTCCCCTCTGGATGCTGACCACTCCGTAGCCAAGTCTGCCAGGGGTAACCCAGAGCCCCAGTTTACCTTAACGCTCAGGCTTCCTATTCTCTTCCCCATAGTCAGTGATCAGGGGGCCACTTGAGCACCAACTGTAATCCTTCCAGGAAGATGGCAGGCCACTGAAATTCACCACTTGTTCTGCAACAATGCCCATGGATCCTCTTGGAACCTTCAGAGTCCACTTCATCATTAGTCCTTTGGGACGGTCTCGAATCATTGTATTCATTCACAGTTCTTCATCGAACAATATTGCTGTTACCGTGTAAAATATTCTCCTGGTTCTGTCACTTTATTATGCATCAGTTCATGTAGGTCTTTCCAGGTTTTTCTGAGATCATCCTGCTTGTCATTTCCATAAGTATAAAGACTTTATAAAGACTCTCATCTCATTTCCTTACAACAACCTGGGGGGTTAGATGCTGCTACTGTCCCCATTGTAGGGTTGCTGAAACTGAGTCAGACAGAGTTGAAGTGACTTGCCCAGGGTCACACTGCTAACAAGTACTGAAGGCTGGACTTGACCTCAGGTCCACTGCACCACCTAGCTGGCCCTCCTCCCAACACCCCAAAGGTACAGAATCTCTTCTCTGACAATGACCAACCATGCAATCTGGTGCAAGCAAACCCTCAGATCTGTTGGTTTTGCCATTGGTAAATTAGAGGCAAAGGCTTGTCTTTGACGCTTCTTTTGTATCCCCAGGACTGAGCAGAGTATCTGGCACACAGTGTTTTCCAAGACCTAGGTTCGAGTACATGGAGAACACCAGCAAGGATCAGAAATCAGGCATATTTATTTTCTTTGGAACAGCATTGTGTAATCACAGCACGAAGACAAGCCAATGGCTAAAATGTACGTTTCAGTTCTCCATGACTGACTGGTGCCCTCAGCAGTGTCCCCCAGGAATGTTCTGGGAGAGTCAACAAGCAGGTCCAGAGAAGCAGGTCACCTCCACCACCTGTCCACTCAAGACTCTTGTCATCTTCCTATCTCCCATTCATTCAAGGGGGTGGAGAGGGGGTGCTTCCTGACAAGCAGGCCAGACTTGGACTTTAGAGTTGGGCTCAGGGTTGAGCTGAGATGGGGTTTGCTTCACACATAGCTTGGTTTTGCTGTCAGACTAGGGTCCTGCCAAAGACAGTCAGAAGCAGCTCCACCTCCCACAAGTAGAGTTCCTTCCCAGCTGCAGAAGTGTGTGAGCTAACTGGCCAGGGACATGAAGAGGAATGGAAAAAACAAATGAACAGGTCCTCTGCTGCTGCTGCCAGGGTCAGGGCATCAGGCTCTGGGCAGAAGTGCTGGTAGGGGAAGCCTTCTAGCTCTGTCATATCCAAGCTGCTTCCTGCTGGAAATCAATCATCGAGTGGCAGCCCTGCCACCACCTCTAACAAAGCTGGAGGGAGCTGGAATGGCACCTCAGAAAGGGTACAAGGCTGGCATGCACACCACCAGGTCCAGGGCTCTCCAAGTCTCAGTCACTTATGTCACCTTGAGGTTAATAGTGAGAGGACTGTAAAGTTCATTTTACAGGACACTGTGGTTCTGAGCAGGTGACCCATGATGATCCAATGAGAAACTGGATTTAAGCCCATCTCTCACAGCCCTGAATCTAGGGATCTTTCCTTACCCTCAGAATGTGAGCTCCTTGATCATAAAAAAAGGAGAAGGACCCACATGTACAAAAATATATGTAGCAGATCATTGTGTGGTGGCCAAGAATTGGAAAGTGAGGAGAGAGATGCCCATCAACTGGGGAATGGCTGAACAAGTTGTGGTAGATGAATGTCATGGGATGCTATTGCTCCATAAGAAATGATGAGCAGGTGGACTTCAGAAAAACCTGGAAAGACTTACGTGAACTGAAGCTGAGTGGAGTGAGAAGAACCAGGAGAACACTGCACACAGTAGCAGCCACACAATACAATGACTGATTCTGACAGACTTAACTCTTCTCAGCAGTGCAAGGATCTAAGACAATTCCAAAAGACTCATGATGGAAAAGGCTATCCATTTTCAGAGAAAGATCTAGAGAGTCTGAAGGCAGATTGAAGTAGATTATTTTCTCTTCATTTTCTCTTTCTCATGGTTTTTCCCTTTTGTTCTGATTCTTCTTTCACAACATGAATAATGTGGACATATGTTTAACATGAATTTTACATATATAACCTATATTTGCCTGCCATCTTGGGGAGGAGGAAGGAAAGGGAGGGAGGAAGAAAAATCTGGAACTCAACATCTTACAGAAATGAATGTTGAAAACTATCTTTATAAGTAATTGGGTAAAACAAAATACTATTGAGTGCAAAAAAACCCAAAAAGACCATGAGCTCCTTGAGAACAAAGACCGTCTTCCTTTTCTATCTGCATTCTCAGCACTTAGCACAGGTCAATAAGTGCTTTATTCACCGATTTGCTCCCTCATCTTCCCACAGTACCGGGCTGCCTCTTGTCTCTTATGCTAATATCATTCCCCAAGAGCAACCTGTTTATGGTTTGTTTTGCCTATATTTGCATATTGCCTTCTTCATGAGATTGTTAGCTCCTTGAGGGCAGAGATGGCCTTCTGTCTCGTTTTTTTATCCCCAGTGTTGGTACAATGCTTGACACACAGCAGGCACTTAATGGATGTTTAATGAGTGAAAAAACAACAGTAATAAAGAATTAAATCCTGGCTGCTGCTTCCAGTGTTCTACAGTTTGCTAAGGGCTTTACATCATTGCATCATTTTATGCTCAGGGCCTGTTTTATAGAGGAGGAAGTTGATTCTTACAGAAGTTACATGATTAGTCTGGGCTCACACATCTACCAAGGTAAGAGGAAGCTCATGGCCACAAGTCTAAAGGAAGACCATTCTAGCCATTGGGAGAAGCCCTCACCCATTCCAGGGCTGCCTGGATGAAAAACAGCAGCTCATTGTCTGTACCCTCTCAAAAGAGAACAAGTCTCCTTCTTTCCTTGACCACACAGCTACCTTCAGTGCCTTAGGGCAGCTAGGTGGTGCAGTGCATAGAGTACCAGTGCAGGAGTCAGGAGGACCTGAGTTCAAATCTCACCTCAGACACTTGACACTCACTAGCTGTGTGACCTTGGGCAAGTCACTTAACCCCAATTGCCTCATCCTGGGTCATCTCCAGTCATCCTGATGAATATCTGGTCACTAAATTCAGATGGCTCTGGAGGAGAAGGGAGGCTGGTGACCTGTACAGCCCTCCCTCACTCAAAACAAAGTCAAGTGCAAGTCATGTCATCATTTCTCTGATGGCATGGTCTTCTTTGGCAATGAAGGACAAACATATACACACCTTCAGTGCCCAGTAGGCAACCTCTGATAACTGTAGAAATGGCACCATCCAACCACTCCATCATCAGAAAACTTCATTTTGGAAACTTGTAGGAAAATCCAAGGATGGCTCAGGTCTTCTGATGCCCCAGAACATGCCCTTGACCAGTTCGCATTGGTCTGGATTGAGGAGGCCTGGAGCAGGGAGCTCCAGGCTAAGCCACAGCCCCAGTGATGCTCCCAAGTCCACCTCAGCTCCCATTCCTGGTTTACACCTGCTAGAAAGAATGCTTAGTGGATCCAAATACAGGCCAAACTTCCTCCATTTTTGAGTTCCCTTCTAGTTGGAAACCCCAAAGCAGCATTAGATCTACATCCTTAAGCCTTAGGAGTTTCAGTTTAATGTTCTTGGTTGGTGATGAAGAGAGAGGCTCCCACAGAGAATGAGATTCTATTGAGGGGTGTCCCAAGTCATTCAAAGAGAAAGGTCCATTTCCTAAAGACCATGTCCTGACAGAGGAAGGATATCTAAGGAGAATCTGAGGAGGAGAAGTACTCTAGTTTTTTTTTTAATCAAATTATGTTTAATAAGGTCTCATCAGTTCACAACATCATACCAGTATGATTGGTGGAATCCTGAAAGGGTTGGCACTGGGAGACACCTTCAAGGTTATTTTGGCCAACTCTGCACTTTATCCCCTTTCTGGGTATTGTGACTTCCCAAAGTCTCACTGCCAGCTAAAAACCAGTCTTTGTAAGGTACTTATACTGGAATTAACCAACAATGTTGGGACCAGCATTGGATATAGAGTCAGAAGATTCCATGAGACCTGGGGCAAAGCACATAAACTTTTTGGGGTTTCCTTATCTGCAAAATAAAGCAGTTGGCCCAAATTATTATCTAATTCTCCATCCAATACTTAGAGGCTCGGAAATCTCTCAGACCCTGAAGAATAAGGTGTAGTCCCTTGGCATCTTCTTCTCAGCTCCCCTACTTGTGCCGAGGGCACTCCCATGTTTGAAGGCCACTAGAAGCCTTCATGGAGTCTTCCATCTCTCTTGCTCCCCCCATTCCTGGTCACTTGCCAAGCCTTGTTGATCCTGTCTCCCCAGCATCTTTCCCACATGTTCCCCTTTCCCCATTCCCACATCCTCTGCCTTCTGCAGCAGCCTCTCAATTGGTCTCACTGCTTCTAGTCTCTTCCCCTTTCCAATCTGTCCCGGACACAGTTGCCAAATTTATATTTCTGACAAAACAGAGCCAACCATGTCTCTCTCATTTAAAATCTTAAGAGACTCCCTATTGACTCTAAGACAATTACAAAACCCACAGCCTTACATTCCCTCCCTCCCCCTCTCACCTTACTTCACGTTATTTCCACTCACATGCCCTCCATTCTAGTTACACTGGCCCACTCCCAAGCCACTACAATCCCCAGCTCTTTTTCTCCCATGTGAACTCTTGCATATCCATCATGAATTCTCATTTTGCATGTATGCAGTTGATTTTTTTTTTAACACAGGCACAGGATTTTAAATTTATCCCTATTAAATTTCATCTTGTAAGATTTGGCACATCAACATTGTCTGATGAGATCTTTTCAGTTCCCAGTTCTATTATCTACCATGATAATTTCATGCCCTTTCCAGTTTCATCAAATTCACAGATTTGATAAAGATGCCAACTATGGCACCATCTGAACCCAACAGGGCCAAGAGCTCCTTCTTATGGGATGAAGCAGTCACCTCTGTGCCCTCTTCTTTACAAATCTTTCTTTGATCTGAATTGGCCAGTGAGTTCCTTGGGCAGCCACACTGTTTTTTAGGACCTGCCCCCCTCTCTTCTTCATAAGAATAATTTATATTTCTAACATGAAAATTTCAATTCTCTTGAGCTGCATTCTCCCTCCCTCCCCCCCCCCCAAAGACTTAGAGAAAAAAAAACAGGCAGCTTGCCATGCTCTAAGTCTTTAAAATCTGCTCTTTAGGTGTCATGCCGGACTCTCACAAGATATGTCTCTTTATCATTCTTCCACACCAAGACTGTCCTCCCACAAGTCCTTATCATTTCTACTTGGCTCACCACTGTCTCCTTATTCATTCAAATAAAGACCTAAAGAGCAGTCCTCATCACCAATTCCTCTACTTTTTAAATGATGAAATTATCAGGAAAGGAAAAGCAAAGGATCAGTTGTTGTGAGTTTAACAGAGCAAAATTCCTAATAGATGATTGGAGAATCATTATTATTTTCCATTGCTTCAGTATCCAGGTGGCGCTCTTGTTATCTGCTTCCTAAGCTTGTCATCCATATCCTCTTTCTGGCTTGGTGGTTCTAACTTACTCCCACCACCATATTGCTTCTTTTTCTCCATCCAGATGTTTTCCAACATACACCACCCTTATGGCTGAGGTGTTTGTTTGTTTTTTAGAAGAGACATACAATTTCATTGCCATGGAGAGTTCCAGCAGAGATAATCCTGTGACCAATGAAAATTAGCATTTTATAATCTAAGGAATTTGCTGGAAAACAGAGAGGTTAAGACTTTGCCCAAGGTCACACAGTAAGTTTTGGTTGTGGCGGGGGAGGAGAGAAGCATATCATACTGTTTCCTTTTTTACCTAATTTACTATTTTAAAATAAGGTCTAACCTTATATGATCAACTGGCAGTCATGGGTTGTATTTCACTACGCTATTGTGACACCCAATGGATCAATATTGACTTGTGTCCTTGCATTAGAAACACTAGCTTCCTTCCAGACCCACACTTGGATCGTTCTTTTTTTTTTTTTTTTTTTTTTATTTTTTTTATTTTAATTTTTTTATTTTTTTATTTTTTTAATGTTTAACAATCACTGCCATACAATTGCGATTTTATCCCTCCCCACCCACCCCCCACTACCTCCCTCCCTCCCCACGACTGCATACAATTCTGTATAGATTCTACATATACTTTCCTATTGAGTATATTTTCACTATAGTCATGCTATGTAGTCAGACTAAGATAAATGAAAGAATCCGTATAACAAATCAGAACATGATACACAAACAGATACACATACACAAACATGATCTGCTACATTATGTGAGTGACTTCCATATTTCTCTCTCTGAGTGTGGAAGGCATTTTGCCTTGAGGTCCACCATTGGGATTTTTTTTTTTTTTCAGAAGTTCTTGTGTTATTACAAAAATCTAAGTCTACCAGAAAAAACTCTCACACACTGTGGTTGTTGCTGTGCATAAAGTTCTCCTGGTTCTGCTCCTTTCACTCAGCATCAGGTCATATAAGTCCTTCCAGGCCTCTCTGAAGTCTTCTTGTTCATCATTTCTTATGGCACAATAGTACTCCATTACATTCATATACCATAATTTATTCAGCCATTCCCCAATTGATGGACATCCCCCTGACTTCCAGTTTTTGGCAACTACATAGAGTGCTGCTATAAATATTTTTGTACATGTGGGACCCTTTCCCATTTTTATGATCTCTTGGGGATATAGTCCTAGTAGCGATATTGCTGGGTCAAAGGGTATGCACATTTTTGTAGCCCTTTGGGCATAGTTCCAAATTGCTCTCCAGAATGGTTGGATGCGCTCACAGCTCCACCAACAATGAATTAGTGTTCCAACTCTCCCACATCCTCTCCAGCATTTATCATTTTCTTGTTCTGTCATGTTTGCCAATCTTATAGGTGACACTTGGATCGTTCTTGTGGGAACTTCTGAGGTCACAAGAGATGCTACTTCGCCTCTGTCTGGCCATCTCTCTGACAACTCACCGAGCACTGGTCCTTCAGAGGCCACTCTGGGTCTTTACAGAATTCAAGGGGAAGGAGGCTTCACCACAGATGCCACACAATCAGACTTCTCACTCACTCACTGCCCTGTCTGTCCCAGCCCAGCCTTATTGTGATTACTAATTCAACATGGAGATATCCGCTATCACTTGACGCCAAGGCTGGGCAGAAACTTGGCGTGATGTGTACAAACAGAGTCATCAAAGAGCCAGGTCGAGCTGTGCCTCTGGCTCCTGACAGGGATGACAGGCAGGAGAATCTTGAAGGGAGCTCTCTTTAGCACCCAGAGATGGCAAGGCCTGATGAGTCTGGAATTCATGGCCCTTGGCAAGGCTCCAGCCTGGAACATCCAAGCAAAGGCAGAACGCAGCTGCTCAGCAACAGCTGCAGAAGGAGAGAGCACATCCTGGACAGACAGCCTGGAGGTGGAGGGCCCCTTTGTTCTCTCTCTCACCCCCACAGAGGTGGAGCACATTCAGTGCTAAGCCTTGCTCCTTCCATTTCTAAAGCAAACCTATAAAGCAGGACCATCAGGCAAAGCAGGACAATGGAGGCTGAACTCCAGGCATGCTTGAGATGTACCCCCTTCTGTTCCATGGTCCCACTGACTCTTAGAAGCTTTAGCGAGCACTCACCTCCTGAATGAGCCCTGAATATTCCTTCTTTCCTCTCTGCTAAGCTGTCCTGTGCCCTTTTGAAGGGCTAATGTTTAGTGGGACGGTTCTCTGAGCCAGGGAGGAGGAAGGAAAGACTGGGGAAGATGTAATTGATGGAAAAAACCAAAGACATCAATAAAATCAGACATAAAACTTGAAAAAATACTCACTGGATTCCATTGAACTGAATAAGGAACAGGAGGTCCCAAGCAGTTAAATGGCCTGCCCCAAGTCACAGAGTGGGAGGACAAGGGCCTGCAGGGCTTCTAGCCAGCTACCGCTGCTGCTCAGACAGAGGCCCTATCTGCAGCCCACTCTGCAAATACAGGAGTTGCTACAGAAAGCCAGAGAGTCTCCACCTTGGGTGAGGTCATTTCCATCCCTACCAAGTCAAACAAACACGGTAGGCATTTCTGAAACCACCGAACACAGGAACCAAAACACAGCTATCTTTGGCCTAAACAAAATCCTCATGACCTACAGAGCGCGAAGGAGGGGGTTTGCCTGGCCTCAGCCCAAAGGCCGACTCTCCGACGCTAAAGCTGATCTTTCCTCGCACATGGATATTACAGAACGATGAAAACTTTCCACGGAGCTAACAAGCCTCAGTCGGACTTGAAATGAGAGGGCAGACCTCCACCTCCCTGAAGGAGATGTTGATGGGGACTGAGATCCCCACCAGGGTTGCGTCTGCTGGCCTCCATTCCAACAGTTTGCATTGCTCTTGGGCCAGGTAGAGATCCAAAACAAACAACATCAGCCCCCAGACAAGAGGAGAATCAGATTGTGGCTTTCTCTTGCTCAGGTAGAAGAGACTGTAGATTTGGAAGGACAGAGCCCTGACTCTGTGATCCCCAAAGGGCCAGCAGCCCTCCTGGATGGGATGTGCTGGGCTGCTTCTTGGGCCCTGCAGTCTTCCCACAGGGGGATGGAAGGCAAGTGCTGGTCCTATCATCCCCCTGCCTCAAGACGGCACAGCCTGGAACCCTGGTTCCCTCTGGTCTCGATGGATGAAAGCAGCACAGGCTCCTAAGCAAAAGTAGAATGCAATGGATCCATCCCATCCTGAACCCTGAAATAACTAATGGGCATTTATCTAGTGGCAGCCAGGTTGCGGACACTGTGCTCAGTGGGGGAGGAGATAGTTCCTCCCCTCGAGAAAGTCAACACAAGCACATAGAAACAGGCTTCTACTTTGTACATGGTGCCAGGCTGTGCATGACCCAACCTGACCCAGGCCCCACCATTTCATGCCTAGAAATCCTTGGGTGAGTCACCACTTTCCGAGGAACTCCTAAATCCACGGGCTGCACCCCCTCGTGGAGCTCAGGTCCACTTAGGTCAAGGACCAGGCCTTGATCCAGCAATTTCCAAATCAGGTGAGACCAGCTCACTCTGAGCGTTTGCTACTGGCACTCATGAGAGCCAGCAGAGGTTCTCTTCTACCCATTAGCTTTTGCCAAAGGCAATTTCGCTCTTAGAATGGAAGGGGCTGAAATAGGCAGGATGTTGGTGCATGGGAATTCAGCGACTGGACAGCCAGGAGTGGGGGGAGCCCAAAGGAGCTGTGGCCTCCAACCAGGCTACCCCTCCTGCTGCACCTCTTCCTCCTGAGCTCCATTTCCTGCTGCCAAAGTAAGTGATTTGACCAGACCATTAGGGGTGGACACAGATGAGGGAGTTTACAGACTGTCTTCCTCCCTGAAGAAAATTGGACAAGACATAAAGAGCCACATCAGATGATTTTTTTTTTTAACTCTCCAATGCTCAAGCTCCTGGCAGACTCTCCACTTTAGAAAGCAGGACTTCTTTGTAGGGGTCTCTTACCCTTTCAACTACAACCAACTTGGAAAAGGCTTTGACTCCCACCCGTTAAACAAATGGGGCTGTGATGTATTCAGCCAACACTAACACAGACAGCGGAGCCAGCCTAGTAAGACCCATAAGATCCATGGGTCCAATCCCAGGCCTATGCTGAGAAGACAGATTTGTGCATCCCTGAGTCAGAAAGTGGGAAAAGTGACAGACACACACACACACACACACACACACACACACACACATATACACAAATGGTAGGGACATGGGGAAGAAGGGAGAGAAAGAAGGGGAAGAGAAATGAACAAGGCCAGCTGAAGACCTTCCTTATCACCCAGACACAGAGGCCTCTGAAGCACAGAACGTTCAGATTTAAAATGAGATTCAAAATACACAAAATAGTCAAGTCAAAGATGGAAGGGGAAAATGAACACCGACATGCCCTGCGTATTTCACAAGGACTCCATGAATCCAGGAAGGGACATGGGGGAGGCATGGGGCTGGCACAGAGGCCACAACCTTGAGGAGACTACCCAGGGGATCCAGCAGAGAAGGCAGGAGGGAAGTGCCCACTGATCTCCTCAGAATCTGCCAAGAGACAACACCCGAAAAACCAATGCAGGGGCAGGCTCAGCCCATCCCTCCCTCTCCCCCCAGCATCCCCTCACTCAGCCCCTTCCTTGGACTTCCTATTCACAGAGCCAACCTTAGAGCCAGAGACATTCTGGAAGGACATTAAGGCAGTGCTAACAGAACCTATTGGAACAACCCAGACTCAAATGCTCTCCCCAACCATCCCTTCCTCCTTCCTTCCTTTTCTCCCTCTTTTCTTTCTTCCCTCTTTCCTTCCTTCCCTCCCTCCCTTTCTTCTGTCTTTCCTCCTTTCTTTCCTTCTTTGTTTCCTTCCTTCCTCCCTTCTTTCCTTCCTTCCTTCCTTTCTTCTCTCCCTCCCTTATTACTATTCTCCTAGTAGTCTGGGAAGAAAGGGGAGCCCTGAGGACAGAAAGAGCTCTCCTTCTCCTCCTTAGAATTTCCAATCCGGTGGAGTATTGGGGTCACAGGCTCCTAGAGCTCAGATTACTTGTTGAGCACCAAAACACTGAAGTTCTGTGCTTTGCCTAAGGCCACATTCCTGAAATGCCATCCAGCTGAGGCCATCTGTGCACTGAGTGGATGACTGAAATGCACTCCTCTCTGGGAGGAGAGAGGTATATATTCATCTTGTAACTAGTGGGATAAGGGAAGGGATTCAGAACCCATGTAACCCCTACTCAGGACCGAAAAGGAAAGGGGCCCTGGCAGCCAGACCTGAAAGTGGGCCTGGAATCACAGGATCATCAGAGCTCGTCAGTGGCCTGACTCAGCACACAAGGAGTTAGTGGCAGAGATGGATGTGGGGCCAGGCAGTCAGACTCCATGTCCAGCCCTCTTTCTGACAGACTGAGCAGGTCCTCAATTGGTGAGAGATGGAAATGCAGGCCCCCATTCTCAGTATGAACCTGCCAGGCCAGAAGACAGGAATTGCCCGGCTGAGCCTACCTAGATCGCTGCAACCATGAGAATGGTCTTGGGCCCAGTGGACGTGGCTGGTCCTGGCTCATCCATCACATGCTTTGTTCTCCTGAAAGGACAGCTAGAGCTCCTTCTTTCTGTACTCTTCAGCCCATCAATGATCCCATATAGCACAATTTCATGCATCAGGAAATCACATGTCCCAGAATCACAGACACTCAGAGAGTCAGGAGGGCCCTGAGGAACCAGCTCATCGTGGGCACTGTTTGGAACTGGAGACCCTGGACAACAGAGCCCATCAACAGATGGGCATGAGGCCTCTGCCTGCAGAGCTCCAGCAATGAAGAGTCCACCACCTCTCACAGTAGGGCAGCCCCCTCCATCTCTGACCAGCTCAAATGATCAGCAACCTGACATGCAACCTCAGGTAGGACCTCTCTGCAGCCCCATGCCTTGCTTTCTGGGCCAGAATGGCCCTTCTGGTGTCCTGCCTTGTCTGGGGATTCTCTTCCTTCAACAGAGCAGTGGAAGCATCTCCACTGAGTCAGGGAAGGAACGAGGAATCAGACAGAGGGCCTACCTATTGTTTCAAGATGTGTAACTCTCACAGGAAGAAATCAAAGGCTTCCTAGAACTAGTCTTGAAGCAGCAGGTGGATAGAGTGCTGGACTGAGAATCCAGAAGATCTGAGTTTGAATCTTCTCATCCCGCTTTCCCACCCACCCCCAGCCCTGGTGACCCTGCACAAGTCACTTAACCTGTCACCCTCAGTTTCCCCATCTGTCAGAAAGGGATAACAGTAGCACTTACACCCAAGGTTATGTGGCTAAAAATCACATAATAAAGCCTTTGCCAACCTTAAAGTGCTATCTAAATGCTAGCCCTCAACCCACGTGGGCACACAGCTTCTCTCTTCCACTTCAGACCCTTGTCCCCTCTGGCCTACAAAGCACTAACCTCCTGTGGCAGAGCCAACAAGTCCTGGATGACTACGGTGGCTTCCATAGCATCTGCTCTCAGCTGTTTCCAAGAGGCCTTTTTATCATGTGTCTTGGGGCTTAACTGATTAGAATTCTGGACCTGCCCAGGCTCTCCTTCCTCCCTCTGAAGAGTACAGAGAAATAAATACGGCTTTCCCACAGAATTTACATGCGCACATACAACTCTGGCCATTGCTTCATGAGTAAGTGAAGAGTTGTTGGGTAGGATCTTTGTGGCATAGGAGGCAGCCTTGCCCGGGCAGACTCCCAAGAAGAATTAGAAACATCACAGACACACAGGCAAACAAAAACACTCACACTCATATGCATGTACAAACAACACCGCCCTCTCCCAAAAGCATACTTCCTTACCGTCATCCTTTCCTCACTAGAACTCAATACTCTCCTGGCACTTAGTTCATAATTGGTACACACACTCCAAGCATACATTGTCCCTTGTTTTTGGCATTCCCCACCAAAGCCAGAGGAGAAGGATTTTATCCAATAAACAGCTTCCCAGATAAGCTGCCCATCTGGACCCCATAGCATCACAGCATCAGCCAGAAGGCCCCCCGCCAATCCCCTTGCTAGTTACATGTGGATAAGTCAGAGAACATTCCAATCCCATGCCCTCAGCCCCTTCAGTCATTAGTCTCAGAGACCACAAAGCATCAGTTCATAGGCAGGGGTGGTAGATCATACCTATCTCCATCCTGGAACCCCTAGAAAGAAAGGAGCATCTCTAATATGTCAGAGATGGGATTTTCCTACACCAAAGGGGAAAGCTGGAAAGCCATGTTTCGAGTGATCTCACCATCATTCCAATCTGGATTCATATCAGGAGCCCTGCTGGGAGCATCTCATGTCTATTTCCATGGAGCTGTAAAGAATTCCCTTGAATAAATCTCCTTTGGTCACATGGCTTCCCTCTTTCTAGGGAGGATGTAGGGACACCACATGGATGTATCTGCTCCCAACTGAAGGAATTCAAATGGCAGGTGAAACCTATCGAGTGTCTTCATTTTCAGATTTCTCATTTCAAGGAGTCCTCATCCCAACGGACACAGTGAAGGGATCTAATTTTCCTCCTCCGACTGGTCTCATTTTCTCTAGGATCTGATCCATCCTCTACACCACTACCCATTACAACAACCAAATGCACAACACTGACCAGGTCACTCCTCTCCTCAAAAACCACCCATGGCTCCCAACTGGAATCCACACTCTTTAGCCTGACATTCAAAGTTCACACTGTGGATCTTAATTGTATTCAGCAGGATATGCAGTGCATGCTGCCACGGTAAATGCTATCAGAGACAAGAAGAAAGTATTAAGGCACATCCCTGAGGCCAGTCACCAAATTCCATCATGCCAGCTGCCTCTTAAGAGAACTACTGAACGCCTATGGGAAAGTATAAGAAGAATGCCTTTGGTGTATGCAAGAGAAAAAATTGAATGCTTAATTGTCCAAAAGACACATCAAAAAATCATGGGTTAAGGATCAAAAAAAAAGTTATTGGAAAGTGTAGGTTTCCTTATTCACAAATGAAAGGAAAATAAATAGATGGATAAATGAATGAATGAATGACCAAGTATAGGGATTCAAAGCAGCCCAGAGACCACGAACCACTCAGTATCAATCAAAAAAGCTAATTCTGAGGCTTAGGAAATTATATCAGAGGCACAGAAGGAGAATGTTAGACGTTTCTGGTTTGGATGATGAAAATAATTTTAACACAATGAAAATACAAGTTAAATCAAACCAAAAATTGTGTGTGTGTGCGTGTGCACATGCGTATGTGCACACACACATGCATGCACAACATCCATATGGTTCCTTCAAAATAACTGAGGGCATCTTTTCTGCAAATCTGAGAAGTGCGTGGGCTGGAGAAAACGCATAATTATTAGTTCAAATGCATCAGTCATACATTAAGTATTGGGAGAAACCCGACCAGTTTCCTATCACAAGTCAGCTTGGTGTCATCTGTTTTAAGAGGTCTTACAGTGGTGAACAAAAAATCATAATATCATCCAGTTGTTCAAATGTGCCAATTGTACTTTTATGTGCTTTATACAAATTATAATTTTAGATATAGTGAGAAAGTGAGGGATGCTTGTAAACAAATGTGCACACATAACATATATATACACATACATGTATATCTCAATGTACATATATATACATAAAATGTATGTGTGTATATCTACATATATGTCTGTACATATCTATATATAAACCCCCACTCCAACCAAATACTAGTAAATTGTAAGCTTCTTGAAGGCAGGCACTGTGTCATTTCTAATCTGTAACCCAACATCTTTTGTGGTGCCCTGCACAGAGTAAGCCATTAAGCGACATTTGTGGAATTGGATCAAGATAAGGGAGCATACTGGGTCATTTCAAATGAGGTCATGTTTATACAAAAGGTCTTGCAATCCTTAAAAACTAGGTAAATGTCAGTGACTGCTGTCCTTGGTCCTACTATGGACCTGCCCTCTCCCATCTGCTGCCAAACCAAAAAAGGGAGTCACTTCACCCAATGCCAAGGAGTTCACAGAATCTGAAGCATCGTCCATCTTGGGAGAATTATATCCCTCGTATTGTTTGACCTTGAATTGCTCAATGTCCTTCCTCTGAAAGTACATCTTAATCCTATTACCCACATAACGTCCATGCAAGATAGTAACTTGAAAAGATGGGAAAAATAGCAATCGGATGGAGATGAGGGACCTATAGGTGTGCCCACAATGGCTGAGCATGGCTACCACTGGTCAAGTCCTGCACCATATTAAAAGGGAGATGGAGAAATGAGGCATAGGGAGCTGGGTAATATAAAAGCAAAAAAAAAGAAAATTAAAAAGTTGGAAAAGTCCAGGGAGAAAAAAACAAAACAATAGAGGTGGAGAGTAGTCTGCCTGGGGAAAACAGTGACTTGATGGCATCCTCCAGACTCACAGACTAATTTTTCCCCTAGAAACTTTTTAAACTTTGCTCATGTTTTCACAAATTCTCATTTGTGTTCACAGTGGGCAGCAAAGGGAATTTAAAAATCCACCTCCAGCGGACCGACTGGTTCAGCTCTGATAAGTTAAAGAAGCATTTCTAGGAGCTGAAAGAGAGCTTCCACCAACCCCATTTTACAGAGGAGTAAAGTGAGGCCCGGAGTAGTCAGAGACTCCTAGATGTGCAGCTGAATGGAAACCCCTTATTTTACAGATGAGGGAACTGAAATCCAATGAGTGTCAGGGGACCATGGATCCAGTGCTAGATGGGACCAGCCCTCTTAGCTCACAGGTGAGGAAACTGATGCTCAGGGTGCCTACAAGTGACTTGCCCAAGGTCACTCAGATGCTAAGGGAACCTCTGACCTCCCATTTCTTTCCAAATATCCCCTTCCCCTCTTCCCTACACCCCTCTAGCCTTCATAGGATGAAAGGATCATAGGTTTTTAACTAGAAAGGTCCTTCAAGGCTATCAATTCTAACTCTTGTTTTATAGATTAGGAAACTGAGGCACAGAAAAGTTAAGCAATTTGCCCAGAGTTAGTATGGGCTAGTAAGTATCTGAGGCAGGATTTGAACCCAAGTAGTCCAAACTCCCAAGTCCAGGACCCTAGTCACTATGCTACACTGCATTCACTTGTAACATAGATTTAAAAAAAAATAGTTCAGCAAAATCAATAAATAATTTCATGGTATATGGCATATATAACATTTCTCTCTCTCACACACACACATACACATATACAAACACTCTCTTGCCACCTCTTCCACAAAAGGAGCTTTTTCACACCACTTCTTCAAGGCCAAGCTCAGACCACCCCAATTTCACACTGCTCAACTCATTTTATTGTGCTTTCCCTCCACGCTGCTGGAGTCATCTTGTATAATGTGAAGAAAGGACTTGGCTGACAAGTGAGTACAAAGGATGTCGAAGGCTAGCATTCTGCCGAGGTTCCAAGGACTGAAGTTAATGGCATGAGGCAGTGATTCGAGAGCGGGGCTATGCCACAAAGAATCACAGAATGGAAGAGCTTTCAGGACCTTGCAGATCCAGCCCTATCACAGCCCCCAGTCTCTATGACTGACTCGTCCAGAGCCCCAGGTATCTATGGAGACACAGAGCCCACCTGACTCACCTGCAGGACTCAAATGCCCCACCTTCCAACTCCCAGGCCCCCACACTGACCCAAAATTGCTCTGAATTCCAGTTTAATGGTCTACCCAAAAGCCTCCTGGCCCAGGGGGCTGAATGCTATGAGCTAATGATGATTAATAAGAATTTGGTCAGATAAGGGTGGTATGGCAAAGAAAGGGAAGCCCAAGGGCTTGGGTTCACCTTCCTTCTTATATGACTTTAGACAAGTCACTTACCTTATCTGGATCTCTGCTGCTCCTCTAAAAAAATATGGAAGTAGTATTAGGTGACCTCTGACATCCCTTCCAACTCAATCAATGATCTAGGCTCTGTCCAAGTTTGGGACAATCATAGACACCTGTAAATTGGCATTAATTTTGGGGGGGTAAAGAGCTGTTGTGAATGATACCAGTGATGCCAGAAAGGTGATTCGAAGTGGCTTCTTCATTGTTGTTGTTTTGTAGGCCCTTTTCTTTTGGAGGGGGGTGGTTCAAATGTAAGAGAGCAGGCTTCTGTTACTCTAGCCACACTCAGGAATGGATGAATATTTATTAGATGCCTCCTCAGGCAGCCACATACTCATTGAAAGAAGTGGAATAATTGGAGTCAGGAAGACCTTACTTTGAATCTTGCCTTGGACGCTTACTACCGTTTAACCCATAACATCTCCATGTAAAATAATGATGATCATAGCCCTTCCCCAGGAGGGTAGGTGTGAAGATCAGATGAGACAATCCAGGAAAAGTACTTCCCAAACCTTACAAGGGAGAAATTCTGGTGATGATGGATAATGATGTGGTCAGCACTGCCCTAGGCAATGCAGGAGCATCCCCTGCTCTCCTGGACCTGCTCCCATTCTGTAATAAGAGACAATGTATACACAAATTCCAATGTGAGTTACTGGACACCAGGACCAGTCTTTCTTTCCTGTGCATATCCCCAGTGCATAGGGCCACAGTGCTTTGCTTAATAAATTCTATATAGAGGAAGTCCAGCGACAATAGCCTTCCGTGATTTGAAAGGCAAGAGAAGACACTCCTCCCTTCATGTTTTGCCAAAGGTGGCAAATGGACCCACTATGTCATGGCTGGGTAGCTCTGACACCAAAGATGGAACCATTCTTGAACAAAGGGAAGATGCATGGAAACAGGAGTGACCCGCTCAACACTCTTCTTCCTTGAAATCATAGACAGATAAAACGTAAAAAAAATAAAAAACTACCTGTCATTGAACAAATTCACAGAACTGGAAAATGAAAATTCAGGAAATAATTACGATTAAGTCTTCCACAAATTAAATCTTGGTGAGTAGTGGTGATGGCTCCATCCATTTTGAATGACACTGGCTGAATGTTTGAGGACAGAATTGTTTCTCTGTCCCTGCCTGCCTGCTGCATTTGGAAGCCACAAAGCTAATAGCTAATTTAAAACCCTCCTGCTCCTCCAACAGACCATCTCTACTAAATGTCATATGGCAGAAGCAAATGCTGTGCTTTTCAGGGACAAACAGATCACACAGGACGTGTTTCTGATGCAAAAATAGCTCGGTAAGTCCCATAAAACCCAACGAAAAAAAAAAACAAAACAAAACAGGGCTTTCCTCACTTTCAGAAAGGCAAGGAGAAACAGAAAGTCCTTGAACAAAGCCGCTAGCCCTCAGGCTAAACAGATACCACACAGCACAGCATCCCAGACTTTCCAATCTGAGACAGGAAAGACATTGCTACATTGGGGAGGACCCAGGTGCCTCCTTCCATCACCTGCTACCCAACCCCCTCATGAGTCCAAAGGCAGCTTGGCAGCTTGGTGAATTTAGTCCAACAGACAATGAGAAGGGAGACCGAAAATAGTCCCAATAGACATTATCAACTAAGGAAAGGAGGAGGCTCTTTGGAGCAAAGATTTCCTAGGATCACAGCACCAGAGGAGGCAGAAGCCCTAAATCATCTAAACACAGTCATTATGGTGTAAAGGAGGAAATCAAGACCAATGAAGTTGTTTGGACAACTTGTCCAAAGTCTCACAGGTAGTAAGCAGCGAGAAAGGAATTTGAACTCAGGTTTCAGTTTTCAGTCATTTTTCAATCATGTCTGACTCTTTGTGACCCATTTGGAGTTTTCTTGGCAAAGTTGCTGGAGTGGTTTGCTATTTTCTTCTCCAGGAAACTGGGGAAAACAGGGTGGCTTAAGTGGCTTGCCCAGGGTCACATAGCTAGTAAGTGTCTGAGGCCAGATTTGAAATCAGGATGAGTCTTCAGGCCTGCCACTCTACCCTCTGGGCCACCTAACTGCCCATCTGAAGCCAAGTCTTGACTCTGAAGTTCTTTCCTCCATCCAGATCTGATCATCATCCCTGCCTCCCTCAATGTCCTAAGGACCACCAAGTATATGCTATCTCTCTTGGTCCCATCTCTCCACTGCTATTTCTATTGTCTCTATCAGAATAGGAACTTCTTGAAATCACAGAGAAAATTCCAGGAGATTTTGATTACATGAAGTTGAGAAAGTTTTTGCACAAACAATAACAATGCAGTTAAAATTAGGAGTGAAAAAGTTACCTTGGAAAGAATTGTGAAGCAAGATAAAGGTCTGGTATCCAAGATGAAGAGGAAACTGACTCAAATATATAAGAATAAAAGCTGTCACGCAAGAGAAAATAGTCAAAAGATAGGACCAGGCAGTTCTCAGAGAATCAACAAGTACGCTAAAAAAGTTTCAAATCACTAATAAGGAAAATACCAATTAAAACAACTCTAAGGTTCTACCTCCTGCCCCTCAGACTAGAAAAGATGACAAAGCAGGTGACAGCCGTTGGAGTGGGCAGTGGGAGGCCAGGCCCACGTACCCATCCCCTGCATTGGCATGGGGCATTGGCCACGCCCTTCTAGAGAGCAACTCTGAACTATATATCAGAAAGTCATACCTACCCTTTGACCCAGTAATACCAGCAGTAGGCACAAACCCCAAAGGGATTCAAAAATAGCAGAAAGAGCCTAGATGTACAAAAACATTTCTAATAGTTCTTTTTTATTGTCACAAATAACAGGAAAGTTCTGATCCACCGTGAATTGGCGGATGGTTGAACAAATTATGGTACGTACACGGAATGCAATATTCTTGTACCATAAGAGATGAGCAAAGGGATAAACACAGAAACCTGAGAATCCTCATATTAACTAATGTGGCACGAAGTGAACAGAACATTTTCTACAAGTATACTATGGCTTAAACTTGAGACCTCTAATCAACAGAAGGACTAAGCAGGGACCCAGGCAGTGGATGATGAAGCATGCTGGCCCAACATTTTCAGACAGAGACAATGCGTGTGTTTTGGTTTCCTGCATTCTGCTGATTTGCTACAAGGGAGGTTTGTTTTTCTTTTTAATTTTTGGAGAGAATGAAAAGGAGTGGTGCTAGGGATCTCAGAAAAGGGAGAAAAGGGTAATTGAAGCTTTTTTTAAATGCACAGAAAATAAAAGGAGAGTCAGAGGATAAGCAGGCAAGCAGCTGTGCTGGGAAAGCAACTTAGGACATGGCTCCCATGCACTTATGTTATCGAGGACAGAGATCCTAGGCTTCGTATGGAATGTTCTTCCGTTCTCATGTTTCTTAGCGTAGGACAAGTTCGGAACTACTAAACAAACAAATGGATGAATGGACAAATGAATACACAAGCTGATAATTAAACAAAAAACCATCGCCTCACAAAACAGCCAGGGATGCTGGGATAAAGTTTATTTGCCCTCAGGGCCTCCTTCTATCACATCCCAGGGAGGGAACCACCACTCAATTCAATGCAGACCTCCATCTATCTCTGCCACTGTCTGAATGAGCGTTCAAGCGGAAGCAACAGGACACTTTAATCATTGGCCCCATAACGCCTTTCCCCTAATCATCCCTCCGTTGTATCCCACCTGGGCCTATAGCTAGAGACCAACAAGGCATTTGTCCCATCCACGATGGTCCTGCAAATCCTCTTCTCCAACCATACAGGTACAAACTTTACCTAATTGTCTATGTATTCAATTCTCATTCAAATGTTCACAGAGAAAAGGATGTGGACGCTTTAAGAATGAAGGGGCCACGACCAAGAGAAGCAAAAAGCTAGATTGTAAAATGACCTATGAAAAGAGCAGACTCATCTATCCGATGGCCCTGAAGGAGTTATCTGGATGACTGGTCACTACGGTCTTTGTTTCCTGATTAGGAGACACTAAGTAGAGGATGTCTCAGCCAAAATCATCTCATTGACTAGAAGGAATGGCCAATGCCCATGCTGGCCACCCCAGCAGAAAGCCTGGCCAAGGTCCCACTGCGAGTCTAAGTCTCAAACAGCCAGCATTACTGGAGAAGAAAAACATGTCTTGAATGGCAATTAAAAGTAAAACCCATCTGCATAAAAGGAAAGAGTCCACTTAAGCCTGTGGACTCATGAAAAGTAATCAGACCCACCTAATTCCCATAAAATCATACTTGAAAACCCTGTCTTGGGATCACAGGCCTCCAGCAGGTAAAGGGTGGTCTCACATTCAGCTTTCTCTGCTCGACTCAGTAGGCAGAAGGGTGTCATGTTGCAATGAGGACAATCTCCTGACAGGCTATAATGTCCTACCCCCCTCTTCCCATTCCTTAAATGACAATCCTACCTCATCCAGAAGGCCTTTCCCCACCCACCATCCCAGGAAAAAATCAGCTTTCTGAAAGCAGGACTGTCTTGTTTTTCTATTTCAAAACCTGCCACCCAGTATGTGATAGGCACTTAACAAATGTTTGTTAACTAGCTTAATTAGAGCTATCTAAAATTATAATGGGTGGTCTGAAGACATTCCACCCTCTGTCCCACCTTCTCACTCCATTGGAGGGTACGATGGTACAGGGTTACTGTGGAGGGATTCCTTTTTCTGGCATAGATTCAACCCCATGGTCAAGAGGCCCCTCCAGTTCTGAAATTCTGTGATTCTACAGCACGTAGACTCATTCCTATGATCACATATAGCATGCCATTCACCAATATTCTCTGGGTGATCATGCCAGCAGGACTTATTTTTTCCACAGAATAAATACTTCAGACAACTCAAGGGACACACCGACTAGACACCCACTGCTAGAGTCCAGAAGTAGTTCAAAAGACCTTGTCCAGGAAAGTCTAGGAAAGGATGCAGGCCAATCATGCAACAGGGGCTTAGGAAAACTAATGGATGCCCCAAGGGTGGGGGAAGTACCTGTAGGCATGGAAGGGTGCTGGCCACATGAACACAGATTCCTGGAAGACAGGACAAGAGCCAGTCAGGATCCCAAGGCAGGGATGGACTGTGATCTGCCCCAGGGGATGCAGTACCCACCTGGCTGAGATCATAGATCCAGGTAAGTACTTTGAGAGGAAACATTTTGCTAAACCATCAATGTAAGTACACAGTACCAGGGTTCATCACAGGTGTTTAATACATCATCTGTCCAATGAATGAATATGTTAAAAGCTGTTTAATGGCGGGGGGGGGGGGGGGGTGGGGGGAGGGGAGGAGTGAAACTTTCTCTCCTGAAATATGACCTATGTATTCCATTTTCCCAATACTTCAATAAATGCCCTGAAATAACATAAAGGCAAAGAATATCATGCTCTTTTACTGAAAGAAGCCCAGTTGATGAGCTTGGAGGAATCTGACTCACACAGCTTCAGCCACCAGACTCCTGGGCTAAGCAGTCACAACCAAAAGAGATGAGTGTCTAACCCATGGGAGTGGCTGGTGAGGCTCTTGGGTTTGGAGCAAGACCCCAGGAGTTGTTACTGATGCCAAGGCTGCTCCCTCCTGGCCACACTGCTTGGTGAGGCATCCCAAATAGTCAGTCTCAGTCATGTATGCTTTTTATTTCCCCAGTGACACGGCATATGCTGCATCATTCTCCTGACATCTCCAGTTCCCCCAGCCCAACTCAGCCTAGTGCATGATGTCTGTGGGATGTAGTTCAACTTGAATGCAAAACAAGGTCCAACCCACTAGGAGAGGCCAGCTAACCCAGCTTCTTTCCCTCAAGTGCCCAATGAATCAAGGGGCTCCCCAATATCTCATTACAAATCTTTGAGCTGCACACTTGGGCCTGTCAGGATTCATTTGGCTCTTGGAGAAGCGCTATGGAGATAACCTCCAGCTTCACATGTGCCTTCCAGTGAAAACCAGGTGGCAGCTTAATTTAGGGAGGCTGTGATGTGGCATTCCAGGCTCACTGAATAGTGATAACATTGAAGGGAAGCCTAATGTAATTGATTCTTTTGGAAGAGAGAAAGGGGAGGAAGAGAATGATGAAGAAATCTATGACAGGATCAAGGTAAGGCCCAGATACAGCAGGGCGCTCTGTCTGAAGGGGAAAAAGTCACAAATCCATGAGCACTGTCTGATAGCACTGATAGGCTAGTGCTGTCTAGGAGGACGGAAGGAGGGATGGAGAGAGGAAGGAAGGAAGGAAGGAAGGAAGGAAGGAAGGAAGGAAGGAAGGAAGGAAGGAAGGAAGGAAGGAAGGAAGGAAGGGAGGGAGGGAGGGAGGGAGGGAGGGAAGGAGGGAGGGAGGGAGGAAGGAAACTTCTAAAACAAGTTCATGGTAGACCAAACAAGAGAGGCAGGGGGATAGGGAGAAGGTCACCACAGCCATCCTGCTCATCTCCAGATGAATCCAAGGACTACCCAGAGGCACTGGAAGTGGGAGCTTAGTGGGAAAGGGTCTCCTGAAAGGATCAATGCAAAAAGCAAAGCATATGGAAAAGGGCAAACCACTTAAAAGGGGGCAAAAGGCAAAGCCTTCTGGTACCGAGGGCTCTCAAGGGAACAGGAAGTAACCATCAAATCATTCAATTAACACAGGCATTTATAAAGCTCCTGCTGGGTGTCAGGCTCTGTGCCAGGTGTTGGGAATACAAGCACAAAGGATCTCTCTTCTACAGCAGCTTCCACTCTAATGCGGCGACTGGGCAGAGAACAGGCAGAAATGTCCCAGGTCGATCTCTATTAGATGGAAAACAAATACAAAGCAGCTACACACAAGGAAAGGGAAGGGAAGTGAGGGGGAGGGGAGGGGGAAATGGCTGTAATAAACTACAATCAAGATGATGCCCCCTCTCAACCTCCAATGTAAGAGCACCATTCAATGGGACACTAAGTAAAAACTCTTTTTTTTTTCAAAACAGAAGCGCAAACGTCTTCATCAGATTTGTACAGAGTTTCCTAGGGACCTCCTCTGAAAATCAGCCAAGGAGTTCAAAGTTATCTCGATCTCCATCTCTACGTATTTCAAAGGATGTCTCTATGGGGAATCTTTGTAAAAAGACAGCTAAAAGACACCAAGGGTTGAAGGAAGAGGCGGAGAAAGAAGAGGAGAGGAGCAGGAGGCTCCTCCAGGCCCCAAGCAAGAGAGATGCCTGACCGGGGGGCAGTTGTTGATATCCTGGTATCAACATAAACCCCACAGGATCCAGAGTGAGACCAGCAGAGAGTTGGGTGGATTTATAAAAAGACAAGAACAAGAATTGCACAAGATGAATGAAGCAAGGAGGTCCTGCAATCTGTACTGCACATTGAGGAGACTGGGGATTCATTTTGGTGTCTAGAGATGGATCCTGAACCTGGCTTCTCTGCAACGTGAGCTTAATATATAAAGAAACAGATATCCACCACCATCAGCCAGCCACCCAGACTCACTCACTTTCTCTCACTCTGTCCCTCTGTCTCTGCCTCTCTCTCTACTTTTCTCTTTCTCTCTCTCTTTCTCTCTCTGTCTCTATCTCTCCCTCTATGTCTATCTGTCTCTCTCCCCTCACGCATAAATAGTATTTTCTGGTTACCAAGTGCTTTCCTTGCAACAAGTGGTTTGAAGGCAGTATTTTCATGCCCATTTCAAAGATGAAGAAACTAAGCACAAGAGGTACCAGAGCTAGGATTATAAGAAAGGTCCAACCCCAGCCATAAGCATAGCTCTTTTCCTTAAACAACACCTTCCAGGTCTCTTGGGCCTGGAGAACCACCCACACCATCCAGCACGCACACACACACACACACACACACACACACACACACACTCACACACTGCAACCTTCCACAGGAAGACTTTCCCAGTCGTCCCTCTTAATTCCAGGATCTTCCTTCTGTCTGTTCACCTCTTTATCCTGTACACAGCTCTTCTGTACCCGGTTATTTGCAGGTCGTCTCCCCCATTAGATTACAAGTTCCTCATGGAGGGAAAAAGGGGGGAGGTGAAAGGGAAAACGTGAAGCTTACTCTCATCACATTTGGCTCAAGGAAGAAATAAAATGCACACTCATTTTGGTATGAAAACATGTCTTACACTACAGGAAAGTGGGGGAGAAGGGGATAAGCAGGGTGGGGAGGAGGATGGAAGGGAGGGCAGTGGGAGGAGGGAGCAATTAGAAGTCAACACTCTTGGGGAGAACAAGGTCAAAAGAGAGAATAGAAGCAATGGGGGGTAGGATAGGATGGAGGGCAATATAGTTAGTCTTACACAACATGACTATTGTGGAAATCTTTTGCAAAACGACACATATATAAGCCTATATTGAATTACTTGCCTTCTCAATGGGGATGGGTGGGAAGGGGGGAAGGGGGAGAAGTTGGAACTCAAAGTTTTAGGAACAACTGTTGAGTATTGTTCTTGCATGCAACTGGGAAATAAGAAATACAGGTAATGGGGTATAGAAATTTATCTTGCCCTATAGGACCAAAGAGAAGATGGGGATAAGGGAAGGGAGGGATGTTAGAAGGGAGGGCAGATTGGTGGTAGGGGTAATTAGAAAGCTCGCACTTTGGGGTAGGGGAGGGGAGAGATGGGAAGAAAATTTGGAACTCAAAATTTTGTGGAAATGAATTTTGAAAACTTAAAATAAATTAATTAATTTAAAAAAATTTTTTTAAAATAAACACACACACACACAAAAAGATTACAAGTTCCTTGAGGGCAGGGACTGTCCACCATTTGTCTTTCTTTCCATCTTCAAGGCTTAGTGGCACATAGTAGGTGTGCTACTGACTGATCCCTCGCCCTACCTCCAAACACCACCAGCTTTCAGGAGTATCCGCTTAAAAAAAGACTGACCAAACCACAGAAAAGAATGCTTCTCTGAACAGTGATCAGCATTGATCCTTCAAAAAAGGGATAATTCATCAAAGCACTCAATTTGTCTACAAAAAAGAAAGAAACTAAAAGAAAGATTTCTTTACTGAACTAAATAGAAAAAGGGGTATGACAGAAGTAGTCATGCTAAGAGTGTCCTCATCTATTACTTACCTGACAATATTCAATTAATCTGAGACCCATCATACTGAAGAAACTGGTCCCCTTCTCAAGTGAGGTAATGAGACCTTTCTGAACATCCAGGGACCAACCACAGCGACCCATCAGCTCCCAGGCATTAGAAAACCTTCTTGCTGAATCTACATTTATTTGGAAAGCCATTTAAGTTTGCTTCAGGTACATAAGAGAAGAAACATGTCACCATTTCTGTATTATCCAAGGAAAACTAGCATTCCGTAGGAGGGAAAGCAGATTGGGGCTCCCATCTCACAGGGGCAGCACAGATACAGTTCAGTGAAGGAACTGGAAGAATTCCTGGACCAAGAATGGAGGGAGACTGATGCCCCAGAATGGTGCAGATTCATGGGAAGCATTGATGGGGACAGATGGCACCAGCTGCCTTGGAGATTGCCTGAAAGCTTGGGATTCCCTTGTGAGCATCCAGAAAGGAAAGACTCAGGCTGCTCCCAAAGCAGACACCTAAGGAACTTCTCCTCCTCCAACCCCTCACATACATCCTTGGACATCAAAAGTGGCCTGATGATTGATGATAAATATGAATACCTCCACTTTGTGGAAGACAGATCCTCACCAACAGGCATATTTTGAGTTATGAGGGCGTTCAAAGGTCATTTAGTCTAATTCCTTCCTATTTTATTGAGTGACTAGGAGCCCAGAGCAGAGAGGGGCTGAGTGGGAGAAAGTGGCAGAGCCAACTTTGGGCTTCAAGAGACAAGAAAGTCTAATACCCTTGCTCCCAATCTGAGATAATGATGCCCCAGGAAAAGATGTCACACTGGAAAAAAAAAATATGCCAGACCTGGAGCTCTCTATACTTCATTAGGACTTGATTCAGAAACTGCAGAAAATCCTTCAGCAGGTTGAGTGGCCTCCTGGTAGTGAACTTCTGGGAAACACACAGGACAAGTGGCTGGGCTGCAATCTCTGGCACTGGAGAGGAGTGGAACACCACTTGAGTATCACAGGAGAGGCTGAAGGTCATGAGTCAGAGGGAGGACTGGAACCCAGGCCTTTTGTTTTATGACCCTATGCTCTCTCCACTGCACCTCTCTGTTCCCCAGACAAATTGAGGAAATGCTTGGGAGCAGACCTGGAAATCTTTGACCTGAGAGCCTTGTGAACTGTTGCAAAATTTCAATAGCGAGCTTATTAACACAGCCAACATAGGGAAGCAGGGCAAATATCAAAGCAATTAGAAAAGAGGAGGCAGGCCCATAATTATCCTAATGTTTCTAATAGACTTAAACAATGGACACTGAATTACATGCATGTGTGCTGGGAGAGAGGGGGCTGTATAGAGATCATAGCTGGTACTTCGGAACCTTTGAATGGCTATTACTCTGAACAACAGGAAACAAAGGGCATTTTTAAACGATTAAGATCAATTTTCCATTTGGAGGCTTAGCGTGTTTGGATGTAATTGCCCGGCAGCCAGCTCTAGGGTAAATATGACAAGTTCTTGGGGGTGGGGTGGGGTACAGCACTGGACTGGACTAGATTCAAGAGGTCAGTAGCCTCCAGGTACTGCTCCTGAGTGAGCAGCACTTTGAGGCAACATTGCCTGGCCCTCAAAACCTCAGAGATACTTGGCCATGATGAGCCAGAAAGTAGAGCCTGGTCCTACCTGCCTCGTCACCCAGCCACCCCATCACAGGGCAGGGTACCAGCCAAAGCTGCCCCCACTGTGACCTGGGATCAGGCCGTCTCTTCGAAGGAAAGCCAAGAGACACAGGACTGATCTCAGATATGGAAGCTGCCACAGAAAGCAGTACTTAGCACAAACGCAGTTATTTACAAATAACACCAATAAGGCCTCCGCTTAGAGAGCAGACCTCCCTCAGCAACACAGGGGAGGGCGAGGTTGTAGCCCCTCTTGTCATGGCTGGCACTGAGATGACGGTTGCTCCTTGGGAGGAAAAAGTCATTGGATCCAGGGGAAATTCACCCATGGAGGAGGCGTCTTTTCAGTCAGGACATCTCCAGCCAAGAAGGACTTTCTGTAACCAGAGACACTCTTGCCCATAACTGAAACCCTCCCAGATGCCAAGACTGAGATGGGCTCCTGCTGTGGGGACCCCTTCAGAACTCCGGACAAGGTGCTCTAAGACCTCAGCTGAATGTTTCGAGGTCGGGCCCTTTGGCTGAGGTGGCACAATCCAGAAGCAGAGGGGCTGCGGCAGCCAGAAGTAATTACAACAGGCATTAAGAGGGTACTTTATGGTTTTCAAAGGACTCTAAGTGTTAATGTGTCACAAGGTCAAGTTCAGACTTGAGCAAGGTTTCAGTCTGGTTGGAATGAAGACTTTGTGTGGAATAAGTATGTGGCAGTCTTGGCAGGGAGGGGGCAAGGGCTGTGGAGGGTCTTCCATACCAAGTTAGATGCCAAAGAAAGTGTTCAGCAATGTCGTGGTCAAACTTTGGCCGTAGGGAGAGTATTTGAAGTAGAGAACAGATCAGAGAGAGTGCAATTCAAGGCAGGAAAGCCAGTGGGGCCCCTGAGTCAGGGAGGTGCCGTGTGCCCTCTGTGCCCTTTTCCCCCTCCATGCTCAGCATGGTGCCTGACACATAGTAGATGCTTAATAAATGTTCACTGACCCTTAACTGCTAAAAGGCTTGGATTGGGACTGTCCAGTTCAGCTCTTTTCTCCCTCTGTGCCCAACCCCATGGTGTTCAGGGGACTTCCCAGAGGAATGGATCTCAGGCTCAAGATGCCTGCTCTGAGCTCAACCATCACAGCCAGGATGCTCTGCTGATCTGCCCCTGAATCCCCACACCTGAGGAAGGAAACCTGCTGCTCTGGCCTAGAAAACTGTGCTAATAGACCAAAGGCCACTAGAGAAACCCACTCCCTCCCATTCCTTCATACTAACAGTCTTTTCTCCACTGAGGCTAAAAATAGTCACCATTACATCCTATTAAAGTTTTTTGGCAACCAATCCTGCTTCTGAATTATCTGGCCCTCGTGTGGGTGGACATGTCTTCAGGACATGGGAAACATGAAGGAGCCCTGGGTTTTGCTCCCCTCTGCCTTTGGGTCCCAGCTGGGGAGGGAGGGAAGTGACCCGGTGACTATAGATCAAACGTCCTTATGGAAGAGTCTCCAGACACCTCACTATAAGAACCAACGGCCATTTCAGATCCTCAATTAGAGCTGTGCCCAGCTCACACAGAACTGTTCATCCTATGGAATTCTCATCCCTATCCCCTCACAAATCCTGCCTCAAGGACCCAGTCAAGGCAACGGAGGCTTGTCTCTAGACTTTTCAATATTTCCCAACCTTCACATAGCCTTCAGGATGCTTCTCTATTATCTCACACTTTGGGGACATGACCCACCCTTCTTCACCAATGCTGCAGCTCCAGGGTGATATTACAACTACTTGCCTCCAAGGCCCACTTCCGTTACACCTTGGAGTCTACTCCAATCACACATGAGGAACCCTTTAAGTCAACCCAAATTCTGATTCTCAGCGATTAATGATCACAATAGTAGGAGCTAGACGGTACAGTGAACAGAGCGCTTGGTTATTATTTAGGAGGTCCTGAGTTCAATTCCCACCTCAGACAAGCTGCCTGACCCTGGACAGGTCGCTCCTCTGTCTCAGTTTCCTCATCTGTAAAACAGGATAATAATCACATCTAACTTCGAGCATTGCTGTGAGAATCAAGTGAGATATTTGTAAAGCACTTCACAAAGCTTCAAGCGTTCTATACATGCTAGTCGCTATTAGCATTATTAATATAGATTTTGCAAAGAAAATGAGGCTGTACAACCTATCACAGCAAGGGGCAAAAACGTAACTGCCAAATATTTTAAACAACGTGATCGAGCAGCCAGAGCTGCACCACAGGAGCTCCATCCTAACCGCTCCCAAAGCAGCTCCACCTTTCTCTGGCGCTGAGGGGCCTCCAAAGCTGCCCAATGACACACAGCCAGGAGGCTTCCGAGGGCTAGCTCTCTATCCGGGACGCTAGGAGGCCTGTCTTCCTAAACTAATAGAAACTAAAACTTGGTACTGAAAACAGTCACCCCAGAATCACTTTACAAAGTTAACCACTCAGCCAGTCTGGAAAAAGGGCATCGTTACAGACAAAACCGCCACCTACAAATGTGAGGACACAGCACCAACCAACCCACAAAAAACCAAGAACAATATTTTCAATAGCCATTGTCACGCCGACAGGACCCACCAAACTCTCTGCCACGGAGAGCTGCCCACACATAGAGATCAGATGCAAGGTGGCCTGCAGCAGTGGGCTAGGGGATCGTGCTGGGGTGTCTACACAAGATAATCTTGTGTCTGAAAACCTGCATTCAATTTCCAAATTGAGAAAAAAAGAGAAAAATAAACCTCCCCCATTTTACCTACCTGAACAAAGAATAACACCGGTAACCACAACAAGAAAAATAATAGCTGGCATTTAGGTGGCGCCTACTGCATGCGAGGCCCTAGGCCGTCACAACCACCCTGCAAGGAAGGTGCTGGCATGATCCTCTTTTCACAGATGTGCCATCTGAGGCAAACAGAAGTGAAGGGACTTGCCCAGGGTCACCCAGAGCACTCTATCCGCCGCACCACCTAGCAGCCTGAGAATGCGGACAGCAGCTTGTTCTGGGATGGAGTCTATGTGAGCGTAATCCAGGGCCACTCTCTAAGTGAGAGAGGGAAGACTATTCCCCAGCTGAGGCCAGGGTGGGCTTCCTGGAGGAGGTACCACTTGATTTTTTTTATCTGTTACCTTTACACCTTTATTTCTGAACACATTCCATCCTCCAGGAGCCGTCCTTCATAATAAAGATTTTAAAAAGAAAGGGATTGTGTGTGTGTGTGTGTGTGTGTGTGTGTGAAAGTTTAGAAAAATTACACACCACACTAACTAACTTGGTACCCAAGCCTGACGATGCATGCCCCTCCACCCCTGTAGTCCTCCACCTCTGCAGGAAGGGAAGGAAGCAGCTTGGTTCTTCCAATGACATGGCACCATCAGCAGGGAGAGAAAACGGTCCCCTGGCTCTGTTTACTTCCTGCAGCCTTGAATTCTTCGGAATTCCCTACAGTGATAATTTCTCACAGTGAATTAGTCCCATAGACTTGCTGCTATACCAAAAATCGGAGGCTGGGAAACCCCACCTGTCCTTAAGAGTCAGAACTACATGGCCCTGGCCCCAGGTCTCCCCATTACAGCAAGATGGCTTGGGCATTACTGGGCCAGTGACTAGGGCTACGGACATGAACAAGGCCAGTGAGAAGAGGCCAAAATAAACCAATAGTGAATATGGAATCTGGTGGAATTCTTACTGTACCACTGATGGCACCTGAAGCAGGTTCCTCCTCTGAAAACTGAGGGGGCCAGACCATGGCATTCCCAAGGCCCCTTCAGCTCCACATCTGTGGGCCTTTGGTGTCCCTGAATGACCTGCAGCTCAGCTGAAGACCTCACTCAGAAGTACTTGGAGCGATGCTAAGCTAAGGTGATGATGCTGCCTTCGAAGGTCACCCTCTATCACTGAGGCCTTCAGACCCCTGGTGGCTCCACCCCCTGGCCTGCTGGCAGATGCCGGATCCCTTTTATCAGTCAGGTGCTGCCCTCACCCTCCCTCCAGGATGGATGAGACTCAAGGGAAGGGGTCACTCTGCCCAAGACCTTTAACAAAATTCTAGCAAAGGTGAAAAAAAAAAACAAGTGAGTTTTTATCACCATGAAGAAAGGCTTTCGTGTTTACAGCAGGACAGTGTGCCATAGTGGCAAGAGCTAAGACATGGCAGACACCTCCCAATTCTGACACCAAGATCATTTATGAGATGGGAAACACCCACAGGTGACTTCAATCAGCCTCAATTTCCTCAACTGTAAAATGGAAATGAACTCAAACCCCTATATCACAGCATTACTGCAGGGAAAATCACCCAAGTGTGATACAGGGAGGAGCCATTCATTAGTACCATTTCTTTCTCTAAATCACTCTGACTTGGCTGGCTTGGCCTTAGAGGGTGGATATTACCAATTGCCAATTGAGGCTTGAAGTCAGAAGGAACCATTTGACAACTGGAACTATCTGAGTGGAAGAGGCTGCCTCTGGAGGGAGGGGAGGTGACCCTCAAGAGGAGTCTTCCAGCCAAGCTGGGAGGGTCACTTGTTGGAGCTGCTGTGGAGAGAATTCATGTTTGGGTCCATGGACGATCCCATGATCCTGAGGTCTCTGCCAGCTCTGGGATACAGGAGATAATTGGCTCCTCTCGTTCATTTACTGGGCCTGATTTAGAAGCAGCTTTTTGGAGTGAGGTTGTCTGCATGAAAGGTGAGGGACTAGGATTGCCCAGACTTTTATCTGGAAGGAACCATAGGTGTCATCTGGTCTGATCCCCGGCTTTTACAGATGAGGAGACTGAGGACAAAGGAGCATAACAAGTTTACTCAGGATCACCCAGATGGTAAGAAACTGAAAGAAGATGTGAGCTCAGGTCCACCTGGCACTACCCACCTCACTGCATGGCCTCATCACTGGCGGTCATGTTTCAGGAGGCAGCCAATGCAGCATTCCCAAAAGAGCCAGCTCCTGACCAACTGCCTTCCCTGTGTCCGAATTCAATGCTCTAAATCTAAAATGAACCCAGTGGTCAAAGGGAAGAGGAAAAAACATCAACGCGATGAAAGGTATAAATTATGCAGCATCAGGGGTTCAGTTGACTTAGGGACTCCCAAATGCAATCAGTTAGTGAGAGGTGACCTTCTTAAATCTGAATTCCAAGTTTGTTAATTATGGGAGGTTCCCTCCAACAAACACAGTAGAAGAGAAATATCAGAATATGGCTTCCTGGAAAGCCAGGCTCCCAAAGGCTCTGGACACCATGGTGGGCAGCAGGAAATGTTCAAGAGTCGCGGAAGAACCTTGGGACCTCAGGTCATGCCCATCTACGCCCATGTAACTTGAAGGTTAAAACTTAAAACAGGAGACTACGATTGCCATAGAATGTCAGCACGAGAAGGGGACCTCAAAGGGCATTCAAGTTGACTCAACAGGAATCTTTCTTCTCTACTAGAACCCCAAGGAGCCTCCGCCTCCTCCTTCCTGAGGTGGTTCGTTCTAGTTGTTTGGAAATGTTTCCTTAGGGAGAACCAACATGTGCCCCTCTGACACAGCTCCCCTAATTCCACCTTCCGGGGCCACACTCTCTGGCAGTGCCAAGGCCCTTTTGCTTAGTTCATTGGTGAAGTCTTTGGAGCTATAAGAAGGTAAATGTGGGAGAGACTATTCTGTGGTGTGTGTGTGTGTGTGTGTGTGTGTGTGTGTGTGTGTGTGTGTGTGTGTGTGTGTGTGTGTGTGTGGTGTGTGTGTATGGGAGTGTGGAGGGACTGAGAAATAAACAGGAAGAACTGTGTGCAAACAGGCAGGAAACAAAGGAGTCAGGTCAGGAAACATCCTCAGCCTAAAAGATATTTATTCGGCATCGTTAATCTAAAAGCAATTAGGAGACCTCCAAATGCAGGCAGCCGAGGCAGAAATATTCCTTCCTTTAAAGCCCTGCTCCCAGGGAGCATTCCCCTTTCCCATCAGAACCAGCCAAGTTCCCCACAGGAAGCTCAGACAAAAAACTAATAATAAAGCCCATTTAGAACTCACTTGGAAAAGGTTCTCATGAATATCGCCTCCCCACGAGGCTGCTCTTCTAGGCTCACGCAGCCACCTTGGGAGGCTGACAGTGAGTGGTAGCCCATTTAGCAGAAGAGAAAACCGAGGTGAGTGAGATCAGGGGACTACCTTTGGTAGGTCAATCAGCCCATGGCTTCTGACTGCCTGTTCTAGGTGATCTCCCCTAGGAAAACGCCCTTCTCCAGGGCTCAGAGCGGCCACATTTCCAACACCTTTGAAGACAAGTGACAACCAGAGGAGTGACTTTATAAAATCAGCCAAGGCCAGCAGAGCCCTTTACAGTCATTACGTATATCAGTCTCACAGCATCCTTCTGGAAGTAAGACATGCAGACGCTATCGGAAGCCTGAGGCTTGGGGAGCTCAGAGCCCCCGCTATCCACCCTGGCTCCAAGGCTCTCCCTCCTCATGTGGGCATCCAGGCTGCCCTAGTTTCCTCCAAGGCTCAGCTGAAATCAGTTCCCTTCCTTCTACTCCTGGCCTTGCCTGAAGATACCTCTCCTTTCTCCTGCAAAGCTTTGGCTTGTACAGCATGGTTTATACTCTGGCCCCCATTGGAACGGTGTTCCCAGGGCGGGGCTGATTGTGCCTGGGTACTCCAGGCCTCACTCAGCACAGGGCCTGGTGTGCAGCAAGCACTTAATGAATGACTGTTGACCTGACTTGCCTGCATTTACGAAACTGAACCCTGGCCTTACGGTGTTCAGACTGCCACACCGCCTCTGCTTCCTCCCTAGTAAAAGAAAAAGCCTGAACAAGAAGGTCACAAAGCTCCCCACCGTTTCTGCTTCTCTCCATTTGCACTTCCCTAACAGAGGAAATGGAGGTCAGATCATTCCCTAACCCTAAATGAACTTACTCATACATTGTCCCATCTGGATACACAGTGCCAACCCAGAAGAGCAGCAGCATTTTACCTAATGAGGCTCACCGGGCACATGGAAGTTTCTGAGACATCGCTCAGACCATCTGTCTTAATCTAACAGATGAGGAAACTGAGTCCTGGACAGATGACCACAGAGGTAGTGACTTGTCCACGGCCACCCAGACAACTAGTGGCAGCATCGATCTCTGGCTCGGGTCTTGGGATTCCTCATCTAGCATTCTGCCTCCCCAAAGGGTCAACAGCAAAAGGAGTCAATCCAGTGGGTGCCTCTCACAGGTGCCCTAGGGCCCCCAGTGCCCAAGGGTTCGACCCTATCATAGGAGTCACAGGCCCCCAGTGCCCAGGGGTTCGACCCTCTCACAGGTGCCTCAGGCCCCCAGTGGGTGCCCAGGGGTGAACTTAAATCATCCAGATCTTAAACTAGCCCTTACATTGGCTTGCTCTGGTCATTTGACTCTTACATTCTGATGTGGTTCCCCAAGGCAAACATAACTGTGCCAGGAACAAAACAAAACAAAAAAAACAATTTGGGAAGCACTGAATTACTACTCCTCTTTGTTTATGTTCCCCCAAAGGGACTTTGGTACCTCATGTCAGACATCTCCTTTCCCACCTCCACACCTTTGCACTCACTGTGCCTCATTCCTGAACTGTACTTCCTCCTCACCTCCATCTTTTAGAATCTCTAATGTATTGAAACATCAGCTCCAACAGCACCTATTGCATGAGGCCACCCCCTGTCCCTCATTACCCCTGGAAGTCAATCTCTCCCTCTCAAAATTACTCTTTCCCTTGAACGAATGCCATATGCATGTATGTATGTATGCATGCAAGTATGTGTATGTATGTATGTATGTATGTATGTACATATACACACACCTCCACAGAGTGTTGAGCCTGACCCTTGCTCTTTTTCAGCATAACAGCTCAGCACAAAAGGATGCGGATACTTTGAAATGACCCTTGGGAGAAAAGAACTGCTGACTCAGTAAATCTTGAACAGGGAGAGATGCTCCCTCCTCCTGTCTTCACATCTGAGGCTCACCAGGAGGGAACGGGAAAGGCTGCCCTTCCCCGTCCCTACCTGGGGGCATGGGGAGTGCTCCCAAGTGGCTGCTAGAGCCAGGGGGCTTAACTAGGCAAGCCTGACCCTGAGCCTCTGGCTGCCTCCTAGGCTTCAGGTTTCTTTGTCTGACTGCAGCTGACCAAAGAGCAATCATCAGGCAGACATGAAGGTAATTCAAGAGGTCTGGAAGTCCTGGCTTCATTGGTCAGAGATGAAAGGGCAGTCACCAACAAGAGAAGGAACCCAAGCCTAGCCCGCTGCCAAAAGCCACAGACCTGGAGGCAGTTGTTCGGAGAGTTGGAATGCAAGGTAAAACATCTATGTAATCCTGCCAAAGGCTTTATGGATTGATAAATTTAATTTTTGAGTTCCTGGGAGAATATAATAGTAGATATTCCTGCTTCTTGTGTTAAGTTTCTCTTAATACATGTTTCTGAGAGTCTTTTGGTTTAAGCATTTCTTTTGTGTGTAAAAATTAAATAGCTGTCCCATACCAGTTTCCTAACCTACACTGAACATACTTCTACTCCTCCTCTTCTAGGAGATCCAAGACACACACACACACACACACACACACAAACCACATGCCCTAAGACTTAAGTATTTTCCCAGGGCAACATGTGAGGTTGTAATGACAATATGAAAACAAAAGAAGCATAGCCCTCGTTATGGGAAGCCAGCCCCTCACCCCAGAACTCATACCAGTCCACTCATGCTGACTCCAGGGCAAAGGGAAAGTACTGGAAAGAAAGAGCCCAGCACGCCAGACTCTTGGGTTGGTCCTGCAGCAGCCCTCATCATGAGACCTGTGTGTGTGAATGCTTGCTTCTCTAAGAGAACAGAAGCTCCTGGAGGCCAGGGTTGCTTTGTTTTTGGCTTTGCATCTGGTAGTGCCTAATACATTTCAGGCGTGTAACTGATGTTCAGAAGGATTGTGGCAGATTCAATGACTGTTTCCAATGAAGTCACCTTGGTTCTAACTCAGAGAAGACTTAGGAAGACCCCACTGCTGAGCTCAAGGGCACAGGGGAAAGAACCAGCTGTTGAATCTTCTTGATTAAGGACAAAAGAAAGCACAGCAGCATCTGCTGTGACGAGCATCTGTGCCTGCTAATAAGAGGCCTGTGACACGGGAAAAGTATAGGCTTGCTGGTATAAGAGAGTCAGGCAGCAGCTTGGAGAACACTAGGCCTGCTCCACCACCAATCCTGCCGAGCCCTCCGGGATCTTCTTGGTCAAAAGATCATGCTCTTCCCTCCTGCCCATCCCAGGGCCCCAATGTTTGACGGCACTGACTCCCTCCCATTGTATACCTCAGAGCCAGTAATGCATTACTGACTTGAAACCAAGTATGGAATTTCATTCCAGCTTTTGACTCTTCCTCTCCTGGAAGTGAGTGAGCACCTCCATGAGGTCAAGAAACTATTGGCCCCTGGGATTCCCAGGAAGACCCCAGGAATTCTATGTAGCCTATTTCCTCCAGTATCCACCAAAGTCCTTCTCTGGTGACCTGGAACAGACTCCAGGGATTCCTAGGTTCTGCCAATGAAGTTTCTAGACCAGGGGTAGGGAACCTGCGACCTCGAGGCCTCATGTGGCCCTCTAGGTCTTCAAGTGCAGCCCCTTTGACCAAATTCAAACCTCATGGAACAGAGTTGGAGAACTTTTAGAGTGTTCTCTAGAAAGAAGAATAGACAAATTCTACTTGGCCACAGATATCAGAAACAGAAACAAGGGGATGCTGCATAAAGGTCAATTCAGCCTTGGTTTAAGTGACTTTGGTGGGGTCTGGCTGTGACAGGCAAACTGAGGACTGGTCCCGATGACGTTAACATGGATTCCCTTAGTAAGGACAGCAGGAGAAACCCTTCCCAGCGAACCTTATCTCAGTCTCAGAGTTTAACTGCCCCAGTTAGGCTTTAAAATAGGTGTTTACTGTCCTTTGTTCCTCCCTAGGTTCAGTTTTCCCTGGGGATGGGGCTTGGAAGCCAGGTGTGGCTTAAAGAAACATTCCTGAGATTGGTGAAGTGTAGATTCCCATAAGGCAAGCTACCTTTGGGCTTTTATGGTGGGAGCTGACTGTGTTCTCTCTAGAAGTGCAGCCAAATCTGCATGCTATGATGGGAACAGACCCAGCTTCCTCCTGTTAAGGTCTGGGTAGCCATCCCTATATTTTCAAATGGAGTCAAGATCATAGCCTTCAGGTAGAAGGCACCTAGGGCTGAATTCAATCACTTGGTCAAAATCACCCAGTGGGAAAGTCAGAATTCAAACCCAGGTCCTCTGACACCAGATCTACTTCCATGGCACAAGCCCAAACCCAGCTTCTATGTAGTGCAGGGTTCTTGTGAATTTCCTTCTCTCAGGGAGTCCTTTCCAGCCCTGTCCCTCATTTGCGTATTTCTCCAGACCCTTTTCAGTTCTGGGGCTCAGCGTCTCACTGGCACTCTATGGGACACGTCAACATTGCTGTCCTTGTTTCTGGTCATAGGCTCTCAGTGCTTTCCATCTCCCTCCATGACCAGACCTGAGCCCTGCTGGTTAAATGTACAGGCTGACATGCTTCATGAACAGAGCAGCAGGAGAAAGGGGCAACCTTCACTCAAGAGGCTCAAATGGGAAAACCAACCACAAAAACCACTGGAGGCCTGAGTCACAAACAAGAATACAATCAGCCAGCACCAAGGAAGAAGAGAGAAGAGGACCAAGTGACTCACCTCTGACCATTTAGACCCATGGCGAAGTTGTCCGTAGCATGGCCATGTTCATGAAAAGGCTCATTAGTGAGAAAAAAGAAGGGAAAACACCTGACCTGGCTCCTGGTTACCACTTGTTCAGTAGTGGCATAATTATGAACTGCCCTTAGAGGCATCATTGAACTTGGCAAGCCCTGTCAGAATCTCCTCAGATCCTCCGGAACCATGACCCCCAACAGGAGGAACCAGTCGGACAAGGCCCTGACAACTCCGTGGAAGAATGCATGGCCCCAGGCCACAGGGACTTGGTCTGCCAAGGAAGATGCCAGTTTGGCTACTTAGCAGGGACAAATTTTCAACCAAGAGGTGAAGAGACAGGTCCAGCAAAAGAGCTCTGCTGACTCTGCCAGGGTCAGGGGAGCTACAAGTGGCATCTTTCCAGTAATGACTCTGCCCCCTCCTGCCCCCAAAGGCCAATTCAATGAACATTTACCAAAATTTCTTATTTTCAATCAACTAGCACTTACTGAATCTAGGCACTGGGGATAGCAAGGCAAAAAATGAAGCTTTATTTTGTATTTACTTACCCTACCGTGGCCATGTTATATGCCCGCCCTGAACACTCCCAGAAGAACCTTAGCTGAGTAAGAGGTTAACGAAGATGCTCCTGTTTTGAGTTAGACACCAGACTCCAGACTGGAATATAAAGGTGATAATAATGATGACTAATATCCAAGGAGCATTTGAGGACTCGAAAAGCCCTTTGTGAATAACATGCACTTTGGCACCCACAGTAACCATGAGGATGAGTTACTATGATACCCATTTTACAGGGAAGGAAATCAAGTCAGAAAAAGTTGAGAGACTTACCAAGAGTCACACCCACATAGTGTCAAAGGCAGGTCCACCTGAGGCCACTTCCCTGCCAATATTCTACATAGAGCCACAAGGAACCTTAAAAGTGGCCTAGTCTGAATTCCACATTTTACAGATCAAGGAAACCGAGGCACACTTACAGAAGAAATGGACAGAAAGTTAAATGTCTTGGCCAGCAGCAACACAGGCAGTGAGATGGGGCCTTGAATACAGCATAGGCCCTGGAGTCAGGACAGACCTAAGCTGAAATCCAGCCAGAGGTCCTGCTTCCCAGGGAGGTTATAAGAATAACGAGGTCATATGTAGAAAGCACTTAGCACATGCCTGACACACGGTAAGTATTTAATAAATGATCTTTCCCTTCCCTTCCTTTCCAGCTCTCTTACTACAAAGGAGACTGTCATTGCTTTTGTTGACCAGCTCTGTTTGTTACAAGAGAGGATCTCTACTGAGGGTGGGGGGGAAGAGAGAGGCATAGTGACCCCTGATAGGTGCCAGCTCCCCCAAAAAAGAGCATCGATAAAATAAACAAAACAAGAAGAACGTTCTGAAAGGACACAGGCAAAGAGAGCATTTCTTCAATTGTCTTAGTCAATTCAATATACACTTCTTAAAATTGTCCGTAACCAGACTTCACTAAAAAAAATTCTTCACTCTGGAAAATTCAAAAATATTTCTGAAAATTCCTTATTCCTTATTTATTTGGAATGAGTTTGGGGGAGACAGCTGAATGCAGTACAATAAGAATAATGATTTTAAAACCTTATTATAAGCAGATATGGAGGCCACAAAGCCCACAGTAAGGCAGTCTGCCCTCCAGGAGCTCACAGAGGGAAGGGGGAGGGGCATGGGAGTAACTCCTGTTAATCATGACAGGGAAAGGAAAGCAGCAACGAAGGGAACCAGTGGAGGCTTCTCAGGGCAAGCCTTGAAGGAAGATGAGGATTCTGGGCAGCGGAGAGGAGGAAGGCCATCCCAGACGGAGAGAAAGCCTGAAATTCCAGGGGAAGGAGCTGAACTTTCTTCTCACCCCTAAACAGGAGGGACCTGTCCTCTGCTCTGAGCATCCCTCACTTTTCTGCCTGACCCTTCCAAACTTCTATGCTTCACTCCCTCTCAAAACTCTGGGAATGGGATGCCCAGGACAGCATCAGTCAGTCCTGGGCGACAAAGAGAGTCCAAAGGGCCAGGACACATGGTCTGCATCCCAGGCAGCCTGTCCTCTCCAGTCTGGAGGGAACATGTTCTCTGAGGGCCACTGAAGTCAGGCCCAGGGGCAAGGCAGAAGCTTTTGCACTGGGGATGAGAAGACCCAAAAAACAAATCTCAGGAAGAAGAAGAGGAAGGAAGGAAGGAAGGAAGGAAGGAAGGAAGGAAGGAAGGAAGGAAGGAAGGAAGGAAGGAAGGGAGGGAGGGAGGGAGGGAGGAAGGAGGTAAGGGAAGGAGGGAGAGAGGGAGGAAGGAAGAAAGGAAGGAAGAAGGGAAGGAAGGGAAAAAGGAAGGCCACAATGCCAAAAGAAGATGGAGGAAAGGTAGGGGTCACAGAAGCCCAGTTCCAAACAACAGAAAGAGCCAAAGATAGAGCTGGAGGTGACTTCGAGGTTCAGGGCAGGGGAGGGCCTGGAACAAGGGTTTACCCAGCAGGAGAGTAAGACCCTGATCACAAAGGGCAAACTGGGCGGGCTCTCCAATTCTTGCGGTGGCTTATCTATCTGATAATAAGGCATATAAAAAGAAAACCTGGGAGTGTCCTCTCAGTTAATAGATGATAGACAGTAATCCTTAGGTTAAGGAATGGAGCTCCTGACTGAGCAAGGGGCCACAAGGCTGTCCAGTGCAGTTACTTGGGCTCTCGATGATCCATAGGAGCAAACACAAAAGAACCTCAAAGAGATTACCATCCACACCAAGTGATGCCATCAACAGAACCATATTCCAATGCCAAGTACTTAAGGCCAGTCACTGTCAGCCAAGCCTAAGAGGGAAAAATTAAAGCTTCCATGAGGCATCAGGGATGAGGGGTACCACCAGATCTTCTTCCCCTTGGACAGATCAAACAGAGCTTCCCCCTCAGGCAAACAAAGGGATGCTTCAATGATTCAGAAGGGTTTCCTGATGGCTTTGGGGATCTCTTCTGCCCGGGTATGTTCTAGGCTGCCATGTAACTCACCTTCAGCCTTTACCCCACCCCAGGCAGAAAGAAAAGTTTCTAATGGTGCCCAAAGTCTTGTGCCAAAGAAAGTAAGACTTTGGGTAAAATAATACCTAGCTCTGGGCCTCAGGTTTCTCATTTGTAAAATGAAGGGGGCAACCAAGATCTCAAAGGTGTCCTACCATCTTACGATTTGGGGTTTGGCTAGAAAGGTGTAAAGCAGGCTCTTAGGAGCCCCAGACTCTAAGTCACTGGGAGGGAACAGTGTGGTGAACAGTGATCGGCCCAAGGAGAGCCCTACCTCCTACCCACGCAGCACTAGGACACTGGTCAGAAAGGGGGGGATCTCAGGCTCTCTGAGACACAGCCCAGTGGTGGCCTGGATCCAGCTCATGAAGTGCCAAAGTCAGAAAGTCCATCAAAATCACCTAATTTTATAGATGGAGAAAGTGAGTTTTGAGGAATTATCCAGGGCCCCAGAAGAATCTCTTCCCCAGGCCTGGAAATTCTTCAGCTTTCTCCCATCACAATTAAGGCAACATGATTTAATCAAGCATTCAGGAGCCTGATTGTGGCCACCCTTATGGAATGACCTAATTAACACATGCTGGGCTACTTTCTAGGGCCAGTGTGTAGAGACAACGTCAAAGCAACTTCATCACATCCGTCTACCCAGGTCCTAAGTCTGCACCTCTGGAACTCCTTGGCACTTGCTAGGGTGCCTGGGTACCACCTTGGGTGGAAGGGAAGGGGATACAGAAGCAAATACTTGTTGTCAATGACAACAAAGTATAACACAATTGAAGGCCAAATGGACGGAATCGTGAAAAGCATCTGAATTTTCGTCTCAGTCCAGGATGTCCCAGAGTGCCTCCAACTCTGCCACTGTGAAATGGGGATGTGGAGGGAGAAAGAAAAAAGGTGGCAAAAATTGGGCAAGTACCAAACATCAGTAAAACGTGAATGAACTCTGACGATTTCCCTGAGTGCTGACAAATGGTGCTCATGATGCTCACAACCTCTCCCTCCTGCTGAGCTCTCGAACTTAACTAGGTAATAACGATAATCATTCTCACAAAGGACCAAGGTGGGGGAGTGAAGGGGGTGCACCTCGGGGACCCAAACTAGTATATCTCTCCAAAGCTCTCTAAACCACTCAGGTGGAAGGAGGGCAGCAGCCCTCAGGATGATCGTCCGCCTGGACGGTGCTTTCATCTGAGCCTCCAGACTCGCTTCTCTCCAAGCTGAACTTTCACACCGCCACCAAATCCATAAGCTATCCCCACCCCCACAGACTCATCTTATTTCCACTTAACATAAATCTTTGATTTACTTTCTTCTTTTACTGTATCCTTTATTGTACTTATCTGTGAATCCAACCCAGTATCTCTGGAGCATACAGTTTATGTGAGGACATGAACTGGGTCTTAGTATTTTGTCTTTGCCTTCTCAGTATCTAGCCCCCTGACTGAAAGCCAGCAGGTGCCTAATAAATGCTCAATGACTGATCCAGTCAGAAGGTCCTCTGGGTCTTCAACAGGAGCCTCTCCAAAGAAAAAAAAAAATGATCATAAAATGAGAGATTTCAGCTGGGGGAAGGGGGGAACTTGGAGGTCATCTAATCGAAACCCACACACACACTCACACAGGAGAGCATGGGCACACACACAACTTTTGAGGTTAAGCGACTGGCCTGAGGTCACAATTTGACCAGGATCCAAAACTGGGGTTTCTTTGTTTTGTTTTGGGTTGGGTTTTTTGGTTGTTTATTTGTTTGGGGGGTTGTGGTTTTTTCCACCACAGGCTGCTGCCTCTGACATTTATGTAAAGCTCTAAGTTTTACAAAGAACTTTAGAGACATGATCTCATTCCAACCTCAAGGCAGCTCTCTAGTATTATTCTTCCCTTTTGACAGATAAGGACCAGACTCAGAAAAGGTCAAGAACTTGCTAGCCCCTTCCAAGTAAGTCCCAGAGGCTGACCAGATGAGATAGTGCAATGTAGAGGAAAGTTATAAAGGTCATCAGCCACCAAAGCACAAGGGAGCTATCCACAGGCTGAGGGCACTATCCAGGTGGAGAGCTCCATTCATGCTGGTGCTCTCAGGAGCCGCTCTATCTCTCAGCTGCATGGATTTTTTTCTGGAAGACCCCCCCATACCTGGAATGCTCTCTGTCCTCATCTCTGTCTCCTGGTTTGCCTTCAATCCCAACTAAACTCCATCTTCTGCAGGAAGCCTTTCTCAGCCCTTCTTAATTCTAGCATCTTCTCTCTGTTCATTATTTCCCATTTCTCCTGTGTGTAGCTTGTTTGTACAAATGTGTTTGAGGTCTCTCCATTACACTGTGAGCTCTGCAGGGACAGGGACTTTCTTTTGCCTTTCTTTCATTCCTAGTGCCTAGTACACAGTAGGCATTTCATAAATGGTTATCGCCTCTCTGACTGTAGAAATTGGGGAGGTGGAGGGAGATGGATTTTCCTCAAATGTCACTGGTCTGAAGAACTGCTATAAGGGTTTTAAAGACAACACCATGGCAATAAAGAACCCTTGCTCTCCAGGAAGCCTTTGGCTACTTCAGGTAAAGCTGTCTAAGAAGCTGGGGTAGGAAGGAGGATCCAGAAAATAGCCAAGGATCCAGAATCCAGGCTCAAGTCCACCTGAACAACATGACAGGTGGGAACACAATGCAGATATGCAAACATGTTCAATACTTTGAATTGATGATAACTAATATTTCCTCTCTGGAGGCAGCTCTTGGTTCACCTATGGACACCTATGGCTCAAATCCTATAGCCAGTTTTATCCATATTAGAGGAAATTACTGTGGTCAGAGAAGCTGAGTTCAAATCCCATGTCTTACACTATCTCTGTGGCATTGGGCAAAGCAATTAACACCTCTGGGGCTTCAGTTCCCTCTACTGAAAAAGAGAGTGCTGGACTGGATGACCTCTGAGGTCCATTCCAGCTCTATCTAGATTTGGGACTCAATGACCTAACGAGCTACAGCCATGACCATTCCTTAGATACACTTGAGATGACCTGAACATGAGGATCAGGCACTCAATAAGCATTTATTAAGCACCAGTTGTGTACCACTGTGCTAAACACTGAGGATACAAACTCAATCCTGCCCTTGAGAAGCCCCTAGTTTCATGGTGAAGAAGCAAATGGAGCCCGGTGCAGGCCTTCCTGAGCTGTGTGGCTAGTCCCAGCTGAAGAAGTTCTATGGACATTTTCATGGGGGCAGGGCGAAGGGGATGGAGAGGGGGAGGGGAAACAAGGACAGAGATAGAAATTTTTCTTGTTCAAATTATTCTTATTCAAAGCTCAAAGGCATCCTTAGCACTTCCCTCCTTTAGAAGAGTGGCTGTCCTTCAGAGTGAGGGAGGGAACATACATCACTATCCATTTGAAGAAGCCTACATTAGCACCCTCATTTCCCAACCCACTCCCTTCCCTCCCAAAGTCTCCAGTCTGCCTGGACGGGCTCTCCCCAGTGCCTGGCTCCAATCATGAGAGGCAGAAAACAGCAGCTAACCATGAATGAAAGCTAATGCTGCTGCTTGGGTCACCTCTTAATAGAACATGCAGCAGCTACCACAACAGGGATGGAGAAGTTTCCTGAAAAACAAAGGTGCTCGGGAGCTTCCAGGGAAACTCCAAAAATTTGTTTCCATTGTACATCTCACCATGAATGAAGGCAGGAATGAATGCAGGAATCCCTGGGGTCTTCATGCAGCTTATTTCTGGAGGGCCTCCAGGGAGTATGATACCCCCCCCCCCCCCCCCCCCCCCCCCGCTGTATCCTTACAGGTTGTAGCTGAGAGGCCAGAGTCCCCCAGGCTGCAAGGAGAGCCGGTTTTCAGGGATGTGGCAGCAGCTACTAGTCAGGAGTGAAGGTCCACATCCTTGTGTACATGTGGAAGAGCAATCCAGGCTAGAAACACTAAGAACTCAGGTGAATGTCACAAAGCCTCTAGCAGGGCAGCAGGCATGAGAGGAAGAGACGATGAATCAAAACTGCAAACAACCTATATACTGAGCCACGTGCTCCCACCTTCAGCACAGAAATAATCTACAGTTTTCCTGGAACTAGGCAAATCCTCCCAAGGTTTTCCCTCCTCAGAGAGTCTATGTGTGTGTTTAAGAGAACTGAGTCTTCGAAATATACAAATGATGGAAGAACAAACCCAGTGCAGGCCAGTTTATAACATGAGAGGTCCTGGTAAGAGCTAGGGAGATGGAAGAAACATGGGATAGCATCACCCCTCGCATTTTACGGATGAGGAAACAGGCCCAGAGAGTTGATTTCATTTGTCCAAGGTTGAACAGGTAACACAGGGCAGAGTCTAGATTCAAACCCAGGGTTCAGATTCCAGGACAAGACTCAGACCCCCCAGAAAGTTTCATAGGTGCTTGTTGATTTCACTACGGCTATGCTAAATAAATAAAGGCAAAGGAAGGCATCTGTGCCCTAGAGATCCCTTCATCCAAATTATTAAAGCTGCAGATGTGTAATTATCCCAGCACATGTAATTCCTATTGTGCTGTTTAGATTCCACTGTCTAGTCTGGAGCTCCTAGTGAGGAGAAAAAAGAGTTAACTGATGAAAGCAGGAATGAATGAATGAATCTCAGAGCCCAGGCAGTTCAGTATCTGTAAAGAAAGATTGAGGGCTACAGCTGTGGCTGCTGGTGGCAGTGCTAGGTCTGGGGACCAGGTATGCAGCCAGCCCTTTAGAGAGCTCTGAGTTTTATCAGGAGAACGCACAGCAGACGGCTTCTGCCAGGGAAGCCCTACAGCCAAGCGATGCCCATCCCTCCCCTCTGTGCCTGACCTACTTGCCCCTTGTGCAGAATGTCAGCACCCAGCGCTCAGTAAATACTGCACAACTGCACACCCCCGCCCAGATCTGTGACAGGGTGAGACACAGGAGCACCCTCTTCCGCCCCCGACAAGCCACGATTATCGTGGCTAGGAGACTAGGCTGCAGGATCCGAGTCCCTGGATTCAGTCCCCCACGTCCTGCTCTCTTGCCCCCGCCAGGGTCCAAGCTCTGAGGACATTCTTCTGGGCTGAGTCACCTCCTCATCTTTAGCTTCTAACTTCCAGGCCAGCAGACTCCGGAGATCACAGAAAAGCGGGGTCTCTGTTCCTCAAAGCCCCAGACGGTCCACTTGGGGCTCGCTTAGACCCACTCACACAAATCCACCGTCCTTGCTCCGTCGGTCCCAGACGCCTTTCTCGCACCAGCGCCCCGGGACTCATCAGCAACTGGTCGCTACGCAGCGCCCCAAGCCCCTTTCCTCGCAGCTACCTCCCTCCAGGCCGGCAGAGCCGCGAGCCTGGGCCCGAACACACCGCGGTTGGCTCGAAGCCCAGCCCGACCCAGCCGGTCCAGCCCAGCCCCGTCTGACACTCCAGACCCTTCTTCCCCGAAGGGCGGGTTCAAACCCCTGCCTCTTCGGCGTAGCTGACCCTGGGGGGTGGGGGTTCACAAAGGGGTGCGGCGGGGAAAAGGGATAGAATGACCAAAAGGGGGAGAGCCTCCCACTCAGCCGGCGCCCCAGCAGGGAGGAAGAGACACAGGCTACATTGTAGCCGACTCCGGGAAGGGGAGAGGCGGCGGGGCAGCGGGGGCTCCGTTCTCCCTCTCCCTGGCTCGATCGAGTGTGTCTGCCTGGGGCGGGCGGGCACACACAGGCGGGCACACACAGGCGGGCACACACAGGCGGGCACACACACGCACACACACAGGCGGGCACACACACGCGCGCACACACGCCCTCCCCGCCACCCGCGCCCCCTCCCCGTTCCGTACCTAGCATGGAGAAGATGAAGTCCTTGGCCGTGTGGATCTCCAGGGCCCTTTGGTCGTCGTACTCCCGCTGGTCGTGCTTGGTGAATTCCTGGATGAGTTTGTTCAGCTCCTCGATGCGGGCCCCCGATCGGAAATCCAGCTCCGGGAAGGCGGGCTTGTGGCCGCCCGAGCCCGAGCCGGAGCCCGAGCCCGAGCCCGAGCCTGTCTTGCTGGCCACGGGAGCCGCCATCTTCGTGCCAAATGCCCCGGAATCTCAGCGCCAGGAGCTCCGCCGCCCCTGGCCCGGCCCCGGCCCCGACCCCAGCCCCGGCCTTCGGCCGCTCCTTGGACGTGGCGCGGGCAGCAGCGGCGGCTCAGCCTCAGCCTCCCTCCCGGGCGCTCCGGGCTGCCCGCCGGGGCCCGAGCCCAGCTCCCGGCGGGGCTGAGCCGCGGCGTGTGCGTGGGAGCGAGCGTGCAAGTGGGCGAGGGTCGCCCGGGCGCCGAGCCCGCCCGAGGGGCTGGTGCGGCTCCCCGCCTCCCGGAGCCCGGAGCCGGGAGCCAGGCAGCGGCGGCGGCGGCGGCAGTCCGGGCCCTGGCCTCGGCCGCGGCCCGGAGAGCTCCTGCCGGCCCCGCTCCTGCAGCGAAAGTGGAGTCTGCAGCCGGCGAAATTCACCAGCCCTGAAATCAACAAGCTGCTGCTCCCGCTGGAGCTGCGGCGGCGGCTGGGGCGAGCCCGGAGCGGCCTCGGCGGCGGCGGCGGCGGCGGCACCATTTAAAGAGACAGCGCACCCAGCGGCAGGACGGGGGAGGGAAGGAAGCCGGGAGAGCTCCCCCGCCCTCCCAGACCGGGACGGCGCTCCCAATCAAAGCCACCCAGCCGAGCCGAGCCGCCGGGCCGGACCGGGCAGGGAAGGGGGCGGCCCGAGGATGGAGGGCGGGGGCGGGCAGAGTGGCAGGAGAGGGGGGCACGGGATGAGCCGGGGACCCCCGAGGGGCAGGACAAACCCTGAGTCCCCGGACTTCCCCCACCCCAGTCTCCCGAACTTGGAGCTAGGAGAGAAGGAATGAGACGTGCCGTTCCCCTTGTCCCTGGAGGAGGGAAGCTGGGGAGCAGGGGTGCTGTCCTGGCCCTGCCCGGCGCCCAGTCCCTGACTGCCCCCTGCCTTCTCCAAACGACGGCGTGCACGGGCAGGGCACCGAGCTGTTGGGGGACCTTGGAAGCTCACCACCACCTTAGGATTGAGGAGATGGGCCGGCTCTCATTTTGCAGAGACAGAAACTGAGTCTGCAACACGCGAACTGACTCGCCTAAGCCTAGAGAGATAGCGTCTGTACTATGACTGGGAAGGATGCACAGATTAGTTTTTGAAGGACAGGATACTGCTGTGGGTACAAACGGGATCCCATCTCTCTGTCCCTCTCCCTCTCCCTCCCTCCCTCCCTCTCTCTCTCTCCCTCTCCCTCTCCCTCTCCCTCCCTCCCTCCCTCCCTCCCTCTCTCTCCCTCTCTCTCTCTCTCTCTCTCTCTCTCTCTCTCTCTCTCTCTCTCTCTCTCTCTCTCTCACACACACACACACACACACACACACACACACACACACACACCCCCTTGGTTCAGGGTTTGTGATTTGTGTAATTGCTGACAGTTCTGCCCAAGAATTAGACCTGATATGAGCTACAATGTATTCCACATGGCCTTAAGGGGTGGAAATGTATCCTGGGAAGGGAGTGTCTTGGAATGATTCTAAGGAAGGTTGACTGATTGACTAACACCACTCAGTCCGGGTTCTGGACAAGAAGAACAACATAGGACCATGTCCATCCACAGGAGCTTCTGTTCCAGGGCAGAGAATAAGACTAGCCCAAAACCAACAATTTAAGGCAGTCTCAATACAGGGCCATATTCTTAGCATCTTGGATTTAAAACTGGGAGTTGCTTCAGAAGCCATCTCTAGTTCAGTCCCTTCATTTTACAGAAGAGAAAACTGAGGCCTAGCCAGGAGAAGTGACTTCTTTCCACGACTGTGCCACCTTGCTTTAAGAGATGGATCAAAGGGGAAGGGAGAAGGAGCCTTTGGAGATTCTTGGAAAGGCAGTGAAAAGGAATCAGAAAACTTTCCATGAAGAAGACAGTATATGGATAAGATCTTGATCGAGATTGAGCAGGGCTTTTCCAGGGGCAGAGGACTTAAGAAAGGTGGAGTCTGGAGAAGGACTTGTGTTGAGCAGGAGGGAGAGAGCGCCTCTAGACCAAGGTGAATAACAAAGCTGGGAAAGGTAGCTTGTGGCCAAATCACTGAGGTCCTGAATACTCCAAGATAAGAATTGTCTACTTTAAAAGATAAGTGATTTGTCCAGATAGACAATGAGTCTATTAATCATCACACTGAACAGTGGTGAATAATTAAGTTTTTGAAGAGTGAAACACATAAGAAAACTAGAGACCATTTTGAATCAGTTTCCAGCTTCCTGGTGCAACAGGCTAGGAAATGCAGCTGCTCTGGGCCCAAGCAAATCAGAGCATTTAAGATCAGACTCCTCAGAGCAGTATGGAGACCTACAAGGAAAGACCAGCACCAAATCAATCCATCCATTAGCAAAGATCTATTGAGTTTTCCCCAGGCATGGAGCCCTGGACTAGCCCTGAGCCCTAGGAGGATGCTAAGTAAGAAAGGATGCTAAGGAGAGGACTGAACCCAGGTTCAAATCCATCCTCTGATACCTGCTAACAGGGGAGGAGTTCATTTACTCTCTGAACCTCAATTTCCCCATCTGTAAAATAGGAATAATACCCTTTGTTCTGTCTCACAGGGTTCTTATGAAGAGCAAAGGAAAGTTTGTGTACATAATGGGCTTTGAAAACGTGAGTGCACTCTGTTATATAGAGGCATGGGAAGGTCCCCGCACCACCACCACCCCTAGAGACAGCAATCTAATCATAGCCGTTAGCCAAAGGGACAGGAAGAGAATAATGAAATGCTAAATTTCAGGCAAAAATTCCAGTGACTTTCCCCTCCCCCCACAGGAGGAGCAGTTCACCCCAGTTGACATTCTACCCACCTCCATGCCAAAAATACAAAGGTAGGTTCCATATCTCTACCTCTCAGGTGCCACTGCCAATGGTTCCAGCCATCCTTCACCAACCCCCGCAGTCTAGAAGGTGTTTCCTCCTCCTCATATCGCCTTGGATTTGTTTCACTTGTGTAGCTATGTGTTAGTCTGCATTAATAAAGGTAGTTTCCTTATTTATAAATTCCCCAGATCAACAGATCATGAAGAGTTGGACATGACTGAAATGACTCAAAAACAATGCTTAGTCACGATGACGAAGAAAGCTAACGGTAATATTCAAGGTTTGCAAAGCATTTTGCATATGCTTGGATGTTATCTTCCCAATAACCCTACATAAGGCAGGTGTTATTATTATCCTCATTGTACAGATGAAGAAACAGTCTACAAGGTTAGTGGCTTGTCCAAGGTAACACAGTAACAAAGTAACTGATGCAGCAACCAAATTCAGGGCTTCCTGACTCCACATCTGTCCTCTGTTAGCCGCCTGCTTCTCCAACCAAACTGGCCTGCTCCCCGTTTCCTACACACAGTGATATTTCAACACCTCACACACGTACACCAATGTGTAATCTTTCCTCACCTCTCTAATGCCCAGACATCCTCCTGCACAAGGCGTGGCTAACACTCCAAGAAATGAGCATTTTCTTCCTATTGCAGTCACTCAGTAAACATTTTGTTTTGAACTATGGTTGTTAACCACAAGAAGGTGGGGAATTATGATTTTCATATTCATCCATATGATATATGTAATGAATACACTAATAATTTAGAATCCTCAAGGATTGCCTTTTCCAGCTTGTGAGTCAGAGCTCACAATACAGCTTGAAATGATCAATCAAACTTTGACAAGGCTCAAAATCGCTGGCATCCTTGGCTCTGTGTATCTGAAGTGAAGCGAATCAGACTGTAGAACCTGCTCCCATCACAGAACTCTGGCCCATGACCCACAAGGTAACAACCCCCACAGATTTGAACAGTGCTGTTCCCACAGAACCTCAGGAGGCCTGTACCTTATTATGGTGGGATTTGTGGGCTGGTCATGGGAAACCACTCTGGCCCTGGGAGTGATGGTTTGTAATCTACCTTCCCCTTTCCTTCCCATTATGATTTATGTATATAATCTCTGTCATCATTTCATCAAGGAGAAATTCTGATTAGGAGAATTCCTGATTTGCAAATCTGTTCCTCATAATAAAATTAAGTAAAACTACCTGATTACTGGCACTTTGTCTCTGGCCCGCTGTTTCCTCATTCTCAGGTTAGAGGCTGGCTCAGTAAAATTCTGTTAACAAGGTTGCTAAGTGGTAGAGTGAACAGAGTGCTTCAGAGGCTTAGCTGTGTGACCCTGGGTAAGTCACTTAGCTTCTCAGCCTCAGTTTTCTTATCTATAAATGGGATTAATAATAGCATATACCTCACTGGATTGTTGAGAGGATCAAGTGAGATGTTATTTGTAAAGTGCTTTGTAAACCTTAAGGAATAATGTAAAGACTCATTATCATTCTTTAAATGCTGCAAAGCTCCGGCCAATAGTGAGGGAATAGAGAGCCTGGTATTTCGTTGGCAAGTCCTCTACTGAGCTCACTTTGAAACCTAGTGCCTTTTAACTAACAGCTGCACAAAGAAGGTAGAACAAATGTTATAAACTCCATTTTTCAGATGAGCAAACTGAGACATAGCCAATAAGTTCCAGAAGTGGACCTTTATGCCAGGTCTTCTGCTGAAAGAAAAAAACAGTATTATTTCCACCATACCAAGCTACCGCTCAGAGGGGTAGGGGAAGAAAAAGGAGGATGGGCAATCATTGAGTTCTGGAAAGAAAAGACATTTCTACTTAAAAAATAGACAGGTGGCATTATACTCTGCCATGCCACTAAGACTTTAGATGCTGTCTTCAGTCAGTAGACATCACTGTTAGATGCAAGAGCCTGGTAGGTTTTCAGAAACGTTTTCCCATTTTTTAGTATTATGTAGCCCATCATATCCTGTTAGGAAACCTTTGGGAAAAGCCATCACAATGTCAGGAAAGATCTATGTCCTATGAGGGAGCATCTGGGGTCTGAGACTCAAATGCAAAGGGAAGGAGGGGGACCCAAAGTCAGCATTAAGAAAAGTACAGGGGAGGAGCCAAGATGACAGAGGAAAAAGACACATATATGCTAGCTCAAAACCCACAGCCCATAAAACACCTGTAAAGAAGAACTCCCAACAAATTCTGGAGCAGTAGAAGCCACAGAACAACGGAGCAGACAAGATTTCTGTTCCAGAGAGACCTGAAAACCTGACATGAGAGGCCCGTCACGCACCAGACCTGGAGTGGAGCCCAGCCCTGCCTTGGCCACAGGGCACCGAGAGGAGCAGATCTGAGCAGGCTTCAGGGACAGAATCTCTGGCGGCCATGCAGGTCCCTCCACCCACAGGTGACAAGGGTCAGTGAGAGAGTCTTTTTGAGTGGCTGACAGGGGAGTGGGGTGTCCTCATGGCCCCCTCAGGAGGCGGCAGCAGGGGCAGCAGTGGCGGCAGACAGGGGCTCCCAAAGCAGGCAGGAGCTCAGATCCATTGTTGAAGGTCTCTGCATAAACCCCCTTAGGGAAATGAGTCCCATGTGGCAGCCCTGCCCCCACCTGAGCACCTGAACTTAATCTCACACTGAATAGCAGCCCTGCCCCCACCCAGAGCCCTGAGGCAGGGAAGCAGCATTTGAATCTCAGACCCCAAGCTCTGGCTGGGCAGATCTGGAGGCAAGGTGGGGGTGGAAAGAAAACTCAGAAGTCAAGTCACTGGCTGGGAAAATGACCAGAAAAGGGGAAAAAAACAAGACTATAGAAGGTTATTTTCTTGGTGAACAGATATTTCCTTCCTTCCTTTCTGATGAGGAAGAGCAATGCTTACCATCAGGGAAAGACACAGAAGTCAAGGCTTCTGTATCCCACACATCCAAAATAAATATACCATGGGCTCAGGCCATGGAAGAGCTCAAAAAGGATTTTGAAAATCAAGTTAGAGAGGTGGAGGAAAAACTGGGAAAAGAAATGAGAGAGATGCAAGAAAAACATGAAAAGCAGGTCAACACCTTGCTGAAGGAGACCCAAAAAAATGCTGAAGAAAATAACACCTTGAAAAATAGGCTAACTCAATTGGCAAAAGAGGTTCAAAAAGCCAATGAGGAGAAGAATGCTTTAAAAGGCAGAATTAGCCAAATGGAAAAGGAGGTTCAAAAGCTCACTGAAGAAAATAGTTCTTTCAAAATTAGAATGGAACAGATGGAGGCTAATGACTTTATGAGAAACCAAGAAATCACAAAACAAAACCAAAAGAATGAAAAAATGGAACATAATGTGAAATATCTCATTGGAAAAACAACTGACCTGGAAAATAGATCCAGGAGAGACAATTTAAAAATTATGGGACTACCTGAAAGCCATGATCAAAAAAAGAGCCTAGACATCATCTTTCATGAAATTATCAAGGAAAACTGCCCTGAGATTCTAGAACCAGAGGGAAAAATAAGTATTCAAGGAATCCACAGATCACTGCCTGAAAGATATCCAAAAAGAGAAACTCCTAGGAACATTGTGGCCAAATTCCAGAGTTCCCTGGTAAAGGAGAAAATATTGCAAGCAGCAAGAAAGAAATAATTCAAGCACTGTGGAAACACAATCAGGATAACACAAGATCTAGCAGCTTTTACATTAAAGGATCGAAGGTGTGGAATATGATATTCCAGAAGTCAAAGGAACTAGGACTGAAACCAAGGATCACCTACCGTGCAAAATTGAGTATAATACTTCAGGGGAAAAAATGGTCTTTCAATGAAATTGGACACTTCCAAGCATTCTTGATGAAAAGACCAGAGCTGAAAAGAAAATTTGACTTTCAAACACAAGAATGAAGAGAAGCATGAAAAGGTAAACAACAAAGAGAAGTCGTAAGGGACTTACTAAAGTTGAACTGTTTACATTCCTACATGGAAAGAAAATATTTGTAACTCTTGAAACTTTTTAGTATCTAGGTAGTGGGTGGGATTACACACACACAAGCACACACACACACACACACACACACAGCACAGAGTGAATTGAATAGGATGGGATCATATCTTTAAAAAATGAATTAAGTGGTGAGAGAGAAATATATTGGGAGGAGAAAGGGAGAAATGGAATGGGGCAAATTATCTCTCATAAACGAGGCAAGTAAAAGACTTTTTAGTGGAGGGAAAAAGAAGGGAGGTGAGAGAAAAACATGAAGTTTACTCTCATCACATTCCACTAAAGGAAGGAATAAAATGCACACTCATTTTGGTATGAAAACCTATCTTACAATACAGGAAAGTGGGGGAGAAGGGAATAAGCAGGGTGGAGGGGATGATGGAAGGGAGGGCAATGGGAGGAGGGAGCAATTTGAAGTCAACACTCTTGGGGAGGGACAGGATCAAAAGAGAGAATAGAAGCAATGGGGTACAGGATGGGAGGGAGGGAAATATAGTTAGTCTTACAAAACACGACTATTATGGAAGTCATTTGCAAAACTACACAGATACAGCCTATATTGAATTGCTTGCCTTCTAAAGGGAATGGGTGGGGAGGGAGGGATGAAGAGAAGTTGGAACTCAAAGTATTAGGAACAACTGTTGAGTACTGTTCTTGCTACTAGGAAATAAGAAATACAGGTAAAGAGGTGTAGAAGTTATCTGGCCCTACAGGACAAAAGAGAAGATGGGGACAAGGGAAGGGAGGGATGATAGAAGAGAGAGCAGATTGGTGATAGGGGCAATTAGAATGCTTGGTGTTTTGGGGTGGGGGGAGGGGACAAATGGGGAGAAAATTTGGAACCCAAAATTTTGTGAAAATGAATGTTAAAAGTTAAATAAATTAATTAAAAAAAAAAGAAAAGAAAAGTACAAGGTAGAGCCACAATGATGGACACAATTCCTAAATGAAGAGCCCAAATACTGTCACTCATCTGCTCAAATGCCTCACTAGCTCCCTATGGCCTTTAGGATAAAAGGGAAAATACTCAGGCTAGCATTTGAAGTCCTTTACAATTTGGTTCCAATCTCTCTCCAGAGTAACCTCAAATCAATCTTCTCCCTCACTTCCTCCCCAAACACACACTCTCTACCAGGAAAACTGGCTGATTTCCCCTGTCCCTGGTGTCTGGTCTCCTGTTTCCACAGCTTTGCCCACCCTCTCCCCTCAACTTTACCTGCTGAAAGGCCTATGCCTCTCAAAGTTCAGCTCAGATGCCCTGGCCAAGAAGGCTCCTTTGATCCTCCTCATTCTTGCCCCTGACACCATCCAGAAATTGCCTCACATTCACTTTGTTTCTATTTTGTATATTCTGACCTGTCTGCATTCTTTTTCTATCTGTATTAGAAGTTCCTTCCAGGTCTGGGCTATTTTCATTTCTGCTTTTGTATAACCCAGTGTTTGGCAGAAAGTAAATTTTACAGAATTGGATTAAATTAGAAAAGCAGACACAGGAAGGACACAAAGGACATGACTGAATAGGTACCAGTCTCATTGCAAGAGTTCCAGTATTCTCATAGTCACGTGCAGACCAGAAAGTGTGTGTGTGTATCTGTCTGTCTGTGTGCCTGTCTGTGTGTGTGTCTGTTCATCTGTGTGTATGTGTGTGTGTGTGTGTTTCTATGTGTGCACCAGGGTATGTGTAGAAGTAATACAAAGCTCTCTGGGGCAGGGCAGCTCAAAGAACTGGGAGAATCCAGGAAGGCCTCTTTTAGGAGGCAGCACTTGAGCTGAGCTTCAAAGGGATCCACATTTTCCAAGAGGTTAAAATGAAACAGAAAAGAAAGCTTCCTGGGCATGGGGAACAAACATTCCATACAAAAACAGAGCAGTAAGAGATAGAACTATGGATTCTGGAAACTTCAGGTAGGCCAAGCTGGCTGGAATGTTGACAGTGCTGGCAGGAGTGCTTGCAGCTGGAAAGGACCAGAGAGAATAGTTCACCTCGTCGTCCCTCCCCGATTTTCAACTGAGGAAACTGAGGCCCAGGAACAGGAACTGACTAGGATCTTTTGAACCTTAATTCAAGACCCTTTTCCTCTTGCCATGCAGCCTCCCCATGTGGGAATCCTCACCTTGACCAATGTGTCATTTCTGAGATGGCAAGCTTTACACTTACAGAAAGAAAAGCTGAATGTTGAAGCTCACCTAAGGTGAGGCAGATCTGTATTCTTACAAAACCAGCCCTTTTGCTCCAAATTGTCCATCTTCCATTCTGAGAAAGTCTTTCCAAAGAAGGCTCTAAAAACCACACAACCCAACTACCGCCACAATAATAAGACTGAGACTTATTTTTTCTTCTCTGTAACAGTCATGCCCCCTGGCAGGGGCACTTTATGAAGCTCTTAGCCCACAGATACTAATGGATCAGACAACTGATCAGAAGGAGATTACAGGCACCCCTTAGCTAGCACTATAGGCAGTATATAGGCACTATAGCATTGCCCATACTAGGATCTGGGTTGTAGTCCTGGGTTTCAATCCCAGGACCAGGAGAAGCACTAACACACGATAGCTTGTAGCCACACAGGAACTGGGATGCTGAACATGGTTCTAGGCTTGAAAAGAGTGCTTGTGGTCTCTCACAGACCAGAGCACAGGCCAGGAATATAGTAAACACACCTCTCCCTAGATCATACCAACTTGGAAGAACCCAAAACTTGCAGGTCCCAGAATTATCTTTGAAAATTGCTACACACAAAAAAACACTCTGAAACATGGGATAGTGCTCTCTCCACTCTGGAATCAGAGCCCCATTTTAGCATAGAGTTAAAAGTCAGGAAAGAGGTTGGAAAAAGCAACAAACAGCAGAAAACGATTCTGACTATAGAAAATTACTATGGTAACAGGGAAAATCAAAATACAAACTCAGAAGAAGATAATAAAGTCAAAACTGATACATCTAAAGCCTCAAAGAAAAATATGAATAAGTGTCAGACCATGGTAGTGCTCAGAAAGAATCGTTAAAATCAAGCATAAGAGGTAGAGAAAAAATTGTAAAGAGAAATGTAAAGAAAACCATAAGAAAAAAAGTCTACAGTATGGTAAAAGTGGCACAGACAATACTGAAGAAAATAGCATCTCACAAAACATAATCAGGGGGCAGAGCCAAGATGATAGAATAGAAGCATGGACAGCTATAACTCTCCCCCAAAAGCCCTTGAAATAACTGTAAAAATGATTGTAAGCAAATTCTAGAGTAGAAGAAGCCACAAAATGACAGAGTGAAATATTTCCAGCCCAAGACAACCTGGAAGGTCAACAGGAAGGGTCTATTACACTGGACTTAGAGTGGAGTACATCCCAGTGTGTGTCCTGCGGCACAGATAGGATTGGAGGAGGCTTCAGGGCACTGAATCATGGATAACTGATGCAGTTTCCAGATTTCTCAACCCACAAATGCCAAAGACATCTTCAAAGGTCAATAAGAAAGCTCTTTCACCTGGGTGAGAGGGGAAGTTGGTCTGACCCCAGCCCCAGGGCAGCTTCAGCCATTGTAACATCAGCAGTCATTTCTGGAGCTCTCACTCTAAAGATAATGGGGTAATTGAGCAGCTGATCTGGGTCTCAGTTCTGAGAAGTGGTCCTGGGGTGAGGAGGAGAATTGGCTGGGTGGAGCTGGTGGCACTTGTGGAGAGGGAATCCTATCCTCAGTTCCAGGAGATAAAAGAGTGCTTGTGGTTGCTCAAAGACAAGAGCGCAGGCCAAGAGAGGAGTAAACACCTCTACCCTGATTGTACCACCTAGGAGGAACTGAAAATTGATAAGTTCCTAGCATTATCTTAGATAAGAGCTTCACAAAACCTCTGAAGCCTAGAGTAGTATACATCCTCAACTTGACAAAGGACTCAAAAGTCAAGTAATTGACTTGGGAAATGCCCAAAAGGGGAAAAAATAAGATTATAGAAGGTTACTTTCTTGGTGAAAGGGTATTTTCTTCCATTCTTTCAGATGAGGAAGATCAAAGCATACATCCAGAGGAAGACAGCAAGGTCAAGGCTCCTACATCCAAAGCCTCTCCCAAAAAATACAAAATGGTTTCAAGCCATGAAAGAGCTCCAAAAGGACTTTGCAAATCAAATAAAAGAGATGGAGGAAAAATTGGGAAAAGAAATAAGAGCAATTCAAGAAAATCATGAAAAATAAGCCGACAGCTTGCTAAAGGAAGTCCTCCTCCCCGAAAATGCTGAAGAAAATAGCACCTTTAAAAACAAACTAATCCAAACGGCAAAAGAAGTCCAAAAAGCCAATGAGGAGAAGAATGCATTAACAAACAAAATTGGCCAAATGGAAAAGGAGGTCCAAAATCTCACTGAAGAAAATAGGTCTTTAAAAATTAGAATGGAGCAAATGGAAGCTAATGACTTTATGAGAAACCAAGAAATTATTAAAGAAAACCAAAAGAATGAAAAAAATAAAAAACAGTGTGGAATATCTCATTGGAAAGACAGCTGACCTGGAAAATAGATCCAGTAGAGATAATTTAAAAATCATTGGTCTACCTGAAACAATGATCAAAAAAAAGAGTTTAGACATCATCTTCCAGGAAACTATCAAGGAAAACTGCCCTAATATTCTAGAAAACCAGAGAGAAATCAAAAGAATTCACCAATCACCTCCTGAAAGAGACCTCAAAAGGAAAACTCCTAGAAATATTGTAGCCAAATTTCAGAGTTCCCAGGTCAATATATATGTATATGTATATGTATATATATATATATATGTATATGTATATATATATATATATATATATATATATATATATAGAGAGAGAGAGAGAGAGAGAGAGAGAGAGAGAGAGAGAGAGAGAGAGAGAGAGAGAAAGATAAACAGAGGGCACAGGGTGAGATGAATATGAAGAGAGACTTCCTAAAAAAATAAAATTTACTATTGAGTGGAATGTACTAGAAGTAAGAGAAAGAGAGAGGTAGAATGTAGTAAATCATCTCACATAAAAAAGGCAAGAAAGAATTTTTACAATAGAGGGGAAGAGGTGGGAGATGAAAGGGAATAAGTGAGCCTTACTGTCATGGGATTTGGCTTAAGGAGGGAATAACCTACACTCAAGTGGGTATGGAAATCTATTTTACCCTGCAGGAAGGCAGGGGGGAGGGGATAGTAGAGGGAAGATAATAGAAGGGACAATAAATTAGGGAAAGGATAATCAGAAGCAAACACTATTGTGGGGGGACAGATCAAGAGAGAGAATGGAATAAACGGAAGGCAGGACAGGATAGAAGTAAATGAGGTTAGTCTTTCACAACGTTTATGGAAGTGCTTTGCATGGCTACACATGTCTGATCTATATGAAATTGCTTGCTTTCTCAATGAGGGTGGGTGGGGAGGGAGGAAGGAAGAGAATAAGGAACTCAAAGCTTTAAAAATGAATGTTAAAAAATGCTTTTGTGTACAACTGGAAAATAAGATGTACTGGCAATGGGGTAGAGAAATCTATTGTGCTCTACGGGAAAATAGAGGGGAGGGAGATGAAAGAAGGAGGGTAATAGAAGAGAGGACAGACTGGGGAAGGTTGGATGGGGTGCCTGCTGTCCTGGGGTAGGAGTGGGAGAGATGGGGAGAAAATTTGGAATTCAAATTCTTGTGGAAATGAATGTTGAAAACTGAAAAATAAATTAATTATATATTAAAAAGAACATAATCAGCCAAGTGGAAAAAAAGGCATACAAAAAAATCCAATGAATAGAAAAAATATCTTGAAAAGGAGAGTTGGTCAAATGGAAAAATGAGCAAAAATTCACTGAAGAAAAGAACTCATTAAAAAGTAGAACTGGCCAAATGAAAAAGCTCAGTGAAGAAAATAACTCCTTAAAAATTAGAATTGGGCAAATGGAAGCTAATGACTCCATGAGACACCAAGAAACAATAAAACAAAATCAAAAGAATGGGAAATAGAAGAAAATATGAAATATCTCATTGGAAAAATAATTGAACTGGGAAATATATCCATGAAAGACAATTTAAGAATTATTGGACTACCTGAAGTCATGATCAAAAAAAGAGCCTGTACATCATCATTCAAGAAATTATCAAGGAAAACTGTCCTAATGTTCTAGAATCAGAGGGTAAAATACACAGTAACAGCAACCTTGTGTGATGACCAGCTTTTATAGCCTTAGCTCTTCCCAGTAATACAATGATCTAATTCCAAAAGAGTCATGATAGAAAATGCTACCCACATCCAGAAAAATAACTGTAGAATCTGAATGCAGATGGAAGCATACTATTTTCCCTTTTTTTGTTTGTTTGTGGGGTTTTTTTTATTTTTGCAGATTTTCCTCTTTGTTCTGATTTTCTTCCACAGCACGACATTTTTAACATGATTGTACATGTAAACTCTATATTAGATTGCATGCTGTTTGGGAGAGGGGAAGGGAAAGAGGAGGGAAATTTTGTTACTCAAAATCTTGTAAAAGTGAATGCTGAAAACTAAAAATAAATAAATAAATACTTTTAAAAAAGGAATTGCATAAAGTGATACAAAGTGAAATGAGTGGAACCAAGAGAATATTGTACACAATATTATATTAGATCATCTGTGAATACCTTAGCTATTCTCAGCAATACAGTAATCCAAGACAATCCTGAAGGATTTATGATGAAAATTGCTATCCATCTTTAGAGAAAGAATTAATAAAGTCGGAATGCAGATCAAAGCATATTTTTTCCTCTACTTTATTTTTACTGTTTTTTCTATGTTTTCTTTCACAACATGACTAATTAGAAATTTAAAAACAAATATTTAATTTAATTTAAAAAAATTGTGCTCCCAAACAAGGTTGGTCTCCTATGCTAAGGCGCATGGCACTGAGTCAAAGCTTCCTTTTTCTGACACTCTGTAGAGCCCAAGAAGAGATGACTTGAGTGAGGTCCGATGACATGCTGCCTGCAATCTCACCTTCTCATTTCATTGCTCCCTTTTGATGTGTCCAAGCAAAAAAATGAATCCTTGGCAACTTCTTGCTGGTCTCCCTGCTGTGAAAAGAAATGTCGATCAGTCTGCTGCCTGGGCTCAATTGCTTCAAAATGAGGAGGGTTGTTTCCATCAGTGTCTACTCTAAGCTATACACTGAGGAGCCCTCAAAGCCTTTTCTTGGCAAAGAAACATCCATCATCCCAAAGGGTAAAGCTGACTTAAGTATGCATTTGGGGCATTAGGTTGTTCTCACTATCTCCTAGCCTCTGGGGGCAGGAGAGCTGGCAGTGTGCCCCTGGAAGGCCCTCAGGATCTAAGAGCTAGTAGATTAGGGGTAAGAGGGCACAGAAATGATTATCAGGCTCCAGAAATCTTCCTCCCCATCTGCCCAAATGGGAACAAAGGTCCAGTGCCAGAAAAGGAGACTACAGGATTTATTTCCAAGATGCCCTAAATGAATCATGCCGTACTTCAAGGCCCTGAATTGGAAGGTGAGTGTTCACTGTTCTGGGGACCAGGTGCAGGGTAAATGAATTTATGGGAGAAAGGAGACTTATAAATCATTAGGTGAAGAGGAGCAAAGTATTAGTAAAATGCCCCAGGCCACACGAGTTCTAATGAGCCCAAGAAGAAAAGGTGCCCACGATCTGTCTGGGATGTGTGTGGAAAGGTCCTTGGGCTTTTGAGAATTAATCCCAGACAAATCCCAGACAAACTTAAGAGTGATAACACAAACATCTTCAGTGGTATAGGAGGAAGAGACCAGGTGCAGAACCAAGGAGATGGGCACAGAGGGAAGAAAACCACCAAGATCTGCCCGTCCAGCCTTCTCAGCTTGCACCCAAGGATCCCAGGGTCAAGGTCAGGAAGGGCACAGGGCCTTTCCAACAATGCACACCTATCTTACTGGTCTGATTAGAAGACATTCTCCCCCTCAAAAAATCTAACTTGTATAAAACCTAAGTGCAGTCACAACTATCTTTAGTTTTTCTCATCATTGCCCTCTTAAAGAATCAATGTAATGTATTGGACAGAAGGATGTATGTGGACTCAGGAAAGACCACTTCCCACTCTGATCTTTATGAAATGGCCTTGGGTAAGTCACTTAACCTCGGTCTGAGTGGGAGCTTCCCTGTTATAGAATAGAGAGAATACCTCTAAAGACCTCCCTCTCAGAAGGTGTCCTGAGATTGAACAGACTGTGCATATAAAGACTGAGACTTGAAGAAGTAAGTGACAAGTCAGGATTAGAGCTCAGGTTTCTCCTGTTTCCTAGACCAGCCTTGCTGGCACTCTGCTATACTGCCTGTTCATTTAGGAATATGGGAGAATTATATGTGCCTAGATATATATAGAGAGAGAGAGAGAAAGAGAGAGAGAGTTATATATACCTAGATCTTAAAACTTGTGAATTAACATGGCTCAGTAACATATCTATTTGAAAGCTTCTCCTCACCGCCATCTTGGTGACAAGTTGATGTTCTGAGGGCTTCCATGACACTGATGATTATATTTTAAAATAGAATGAGACACCTGTGTGGCCATATGAACTCCATAATGTACTATCCACCATAATGATTTTAAAAAAAATACTGGTCATGAATTCACTTAGAAATTGCGAAGCAATTGTTTGGTTCTCAGTTCCAATACCAGAAATCCTCTCAAACTCAGAGCGGGAACCCTGTTTCATTTCAATTCAACAAAGATTTCTTCAGCAATCACTAAATGCAAGGCACTGGAGATGCAAGGATCTCTAAGGGACTTTCTTACTGAAAATCGGATAATCCAAGTAAGAGAATAAAATAAAAACCAGAGCTCCTGACCTAGAGAAGTGTATCTATGCATATGTATGTGCGTCTATATGGATGATTATACATGTGTACGTATATAAATGTGGAGGCATGTATGTGTATATGAATACATCTATATATGTATATGCATATATGTGTGTATACATACACATACACATGGACAAGCTTGGGAAACAGCATAGTACAGTGAAAAGAGGAGCTCTGAGTTTAAATTCTCATTCTGCTTTTTACTCACTGGGTGTCTTTGCACAGGAGAGTACAGGGTGTAGCTGTCCTTCCTTTTTGGTCATTCTCAAAACTTTAAACCTAGTGCCCTCTGAAGCCCATAGGTTGGACAACAATAGGCCCCTGCCCAAGCTCCACTTAACTACTGGCTTAGTGTGATTATCAGTGTTAACAGTTTTTTTCTTCCAGTTTTTTTCTTTTGCTCATTAAAAAGGCCATTCACTGACTACTCCTTAAAGAGGCCTATTCATTAAATGGGTGTTACCTCCCCATAAATGAGTACGTGAAAAGGCCTACCCTAAAAAGACCAAGGTCTCCCATTGCATCCTACGCTATCTCCAGCCATCCTGATGAATATCTGACCACTGGACCCAGATGGCTCAGGAGGAGAATGTGAGGCTGGTGACCTTGCACAGCCCTCCCTCACTCTAAACAAAGTCAAGTGCAAGTCATGTCATCATTACACTCGTGTCATCATTACTCTCATGTCATGGCCTTCTTCAAGAATGAGGGTTGAACACAACAGGGTGTTCAGGGAGGACCAGCACCTCTGTTGTGATGGCTGCCAAGCCTTTTCCAGGGCTGCTTATACAACTTTGGTGTCTGCCTGGCACTCAACTCTCACACGTAGTTCCAAGAAGCTGTAGCACATGCAGCAGCCACACCCTGATAAAACAGTCTTGGCAGACCAGCTAAGCCAGGTCAAAGGTAACCCCCAGGGTTCAAATGCGTCAGTGAAGTTGGGAGGTGTTTACTCTCAGACAACAACGAGCCAGTCAGAGAAACTCATGTCTTGCCTCTGGACTTTGATGACTCTGGAAGAAAAAATGAGACTGATTATTTTGTGGAACTCCTCCTCACTAAAACAGAATACACTCACAAGTGAAGATACTACTTGTGATGTCATTGGTCCTTATTGAAACCAAGGACAAATAAAAACTTTTCAAAGAATCACTTCCTTCCTCTGTGCCTCAGTTTCCTTATATGTAAAAGTAAGGCGTGGTAAACAAGATGATTTCATAAGGTTCTTTCCAAGTATAAAGACTGGACTCCATTAATTATCCCACCCCACAAAAAGCAATTACCTTTGTGGGGCAAGAATACTTCTGGCTTCAATCAATCAATCAAAACCAGATGCGAAGGGAGCACCTGCACCTCCTTGAATTAATCAGTACCATTTTGTAAGAAACCTGGAATCTGGATAAAAGCAAGAGAAAGCTTAGACCAGGAAAAAAGAGCAGAGGGTTTGAAAGCTGAGAGGATTACTCAGAGCTTAAAAACGAACTGGCAGCCTCAAGGTCAATAGGAAAAGAGAAAAAGGAAGCAGGACTGGGATGGTGCAGAAAAGGGAGATACTAGCTCTTTAGGAATCTCAGTAGAGAAATCTGGGCAGCCATCTACTCAGGGACTCAGGAAAGTAGGTTCTTTTCCCATATTCCCCTCCCATCCCCAATCCATAGACATTAGGCAACAATCTGTTGCTTTGTGGTTGTTCAGTTGTTTCAGTTGTGTCTGATACTTTATGACCCCATTTGGGGTTTGCTTGGCAGAGATACTGGTGTGCATTGCTATTTCTTTCTCCAGCTCATTTTACAGATGAGGAAAATGAGGCAAACAGGGTGAAGTGACTTGCCTAGGGCCACACTTGTCTGAAATGTAATTGTCTGAAATGTTTGAACTCAAAGAGATGAGTTTTCCTGACTCCTGGTCTGCTTATTCACTGTGCCACCTAACTTCCCTAATTACTTTGCTATCTCAACAATTTTAACAAAATCCTTTTCTTTTCCTCAACCACAAAGAACACAAACGCTTAGTGGAATAAATATAGATTTTAATTTAAGCACAGATACCAGCTTATGCCTCAGTGTTTAGAAATATTCTGCCTGAGGGCTCAGAGCTATTGTGATTGAACTCACAAATCTTTTTGTCTAACATAAATTCTCTGTAGCCAAAATGGTCGCACCTGCTAACCATGGGTATCTCCCAAGACTCTATCCCAGACTCTTTTTTTCTTTCTCTCTGCTCTTTCCTTGGATGTTCTAATTGGTTCTGATGGATTCAATTACCATCTCTGTTTCTCTCTAACTGTCTGTTGAATGTCTCAAACTGGATTACCCATGGAAATCTTGCATTTAGCATGCCCACGACTGAATTCAAAACCTTTCTACTCCAAACCCTCTAATCCTTCAAGCTTCCCTATTGTTTTCCAGGGTATCACCATTTTCCCAGTCACCCAGACTCATAATCTAAGTGTCATCCTCAACTCCTCCCTCTCACCTCCCCATCCCAGCTAGCTTGTTGTCAAGTTCTGTTCATTTTACCTTCATAAGGGAATATCTCATATATTTTCTCTTCTCTCCTCTGAGTGACACATCCACCCTATTGTAAGACCTCATCACCTTACCCCTGGACTATGGCAATAGTCTTCAGGTTGGTCTCTTCTGTCAGCTGTCAAACTCATCTTCCTTGAGGGCAGGTTTGACTATGTCATCTCCCTACTGAAACATCAATGGCTCCCTATTGCCCAAGTATAAAATAGAAAATGTTCTGTTTGTCATTTAAAGCCCTTAGAAAGCTGGATTCTTCCAGCCTTTGCACTCTTCTGATACCTCATACTTCTCTGCATACTCTACAACGCAGTGACGTTGCCTTCCTTGCTGTTTTTTACACGTGACACTACATTTCTGACTCTGTACATTCACTGCCTGCCCTCATGCCTGGAATGTACTCCTTCACTTCCATTACTGAGACTCCCCAAGTGTCTTTGAATTCTCATTGCATTATCACCAGTGACATTAAAGTCTTTCCAGGCTACTTTCCTCCCAGTTGCTGGTGCCCCACCCCATCCTTTGCTTTGCATTGATCTCATGAATATCTCCTTTGCCTTTTATATAGGCATGGAGTCCCCCCCAGAAGAAGAGAAGCCTCTTGTCTTCATGGACGCTGGGATACAGTAGATTCTTATTAAATATTTGTTAATTGATTAATGATCCTGCCTCCCCTCCCTAGTACCTAGGACCATGTTCCACACGTGAAGCAAGGTGACGGAGTGGATAGGGTGGTGAATTTGGACTCAAAAACACCTGAGTTCACATTTTACCTCTGATACTAGCAGTGGTCACTTTGCTTGTGTGAGTCCCACTTTCTCCTCTGTGAAATGGGTATAATAATACTTGTGATACTATCAAGAACTTAAGGTGAAATGATGTATAGAGAACACCTTAAGACTTTGAAAATGCAGTAAAAATGCCAGGTTTAAACATTTTTAAATGTATTTATTAAAAGGTGAAGTGATTGTGAATGTGGCCTGAAATTAGTGGCCTAATTTCACATGGAAAGGCCACATTGACCCTAAAGTCTGAAATTCAGAGCTCCTGACATTTTCTTCCAGAATAGAGTCTAGAAGTCAATAGACTTTGTTTGTTCACTGCTGAGAAAAAAGAATGCCATGCTTTATCTCTGTTGTTTCAATTTAATCATCTTTGAAAAAAATCATGTTATCCTTCAATAAAAAAAGAAGTTTATTAGGCCCCTTATTTCCAATGAAACTACAGGTATCAACTCCAGAAACAAGATGCTAGGGGATTTATCTCTCATAAAATTAAAACCTGATTGGTTTTATGACTCAGCCATGAGCATTCGCTCATGTCAGCACCATCATTAAATTGACAAAGCCAAGGGGATAAGGCACCCAGAGGAAATCTGTTCAGTAGCCCCCAGGCTCCCAGCAAGGGCAGCTCCTCCTGGATGTTTGTTTTGGCATATTTCTGTGTCTTTTTATTTCTACTGGAATTCTGCTCAGCCTGCTGGTCACCCAGGCCTGCCACCGCTCCCTGCCCCCACCTTTTCTGAGTCTCTCTGTCTCTGTCTGTCTGTCTGTCTGTCTGTCTCTCTCTCTCTCTCTCTCTCATGTTCCCTTCCCCGCCCTCTCTCTTCCTTGACAGCGTTGATGGAAAGGCTAGTGTTTTAGCAAGTAGGTAACAAACAGGCTTGACCTCAGCTTCTGTCACCAACCCTCTGGCCTCTCCTTCCCTGAAATTTCTCTAATCATTGCCTTTTCTACTTAAGCTCCTGAGCTTGGCGCTAGCTTGCTTTTGAAGCCCCTGACATCCAGAAGTCAGACAAAAATGGTGAAACTTGGGGTCTAATTTAAAAAGCATTTACTGAAAAGAATTTGCTGTGTTAGTATGAGCCCTGGGAAGTTCAGAGAATATCTTGGGCCAGAGACTTATTAACTGGAGAATGACGTGTCACTGCTCACCACTCGGGCTCCTCCCACTAACATCCTTCCCTAACCTCCCCAATCTATAAAATACTATGAATAGAAATTCCCTGGATTCACATTCTTATAAAATGCATTATTCTAATGAAATCTGCCAAAGAGGGCTAGAAGGGGGAGGACAGTGAAGAAAGTGAGTAAGTGATTGGAAGCTCTGGGAATCAAGTAAGTGGCCATCATTGGGAAGTTGATGGGACCAGATGTGTGGAGCTCTCCAGGGTGTTCAGGGCTGAAGTAGTGGCAAAGTAATTTAGCATTTGTCTGGTGGTGTCTGATGCAGGAGGGGGTGGGGCACACAGCTGATGATTAGGACCATTGTGGGGCCCAAGAGCAGAAATGGGGGGGAAGGGACTGTGTCAGTCAGAGCAATCAGAAAGGCCAATTTCTGGATTCTTTGGAGCCCTAAAACCTAAGAGATAGAACAGAAGTGGAAGGCTCTCTGTAGGAGCACAGTCTGAGGCCAGTTAGTCAGAGTTAGATTAGGGCACAAGCCAGGCAGGCTACATAGACTGGAGGGAACAACTAGCTGTGTGTACCACTCAATTGTGCCTTCAAATCTTCTGCCTTGTGATTTTATAGTATTGGCTTATACCCCAGGGTGTTGGTGGGGTCATGGGGCCATTTTGCTATGCCTCATCCTGACTCTGCCCTGTTGGTATGGCCCCAGGTTTGGGCATCTGCCCCCCTAGAACACCTGCCTGGCTTCAAGGCTATGACCCATGAAATGGCATTGATGGGTGGAAGGTCTCTACCAATTCTGGGGCATACACACTTCACACCTGTCCCCACGTCCTCCTGTCTCTTCTGTGCAAGTGCCGTCATCTTCATGAAGTCCTTCCTTGCTCCCTGTAGTTGTGCCTTACCCACTCCCCAAATTCCACTGTATTATGTGAATGTGCATGTCCATGTGCAGGTATCAGCCTATACATTTATCTATCTAGATATCAATAGATTAATCAACAGAATATATATCATATACACATGCACGCTTATATGTATGTATGCACATATACACATACATTTTTATGTATATATACATGTGTATACATGTGTCTAGTTTACTCACATAGAATACAATCTCATCTAAGTGAGAGCCTGTTAATTTTTGTCTTTCTATCTCCAGTGCCTAGCACCATGTCTAGCCCACAGTAGGTGTTTGAGAAATGTTTGTTGATTGATCAATGGATGGATGGATGGTACTTCTACCTCTTTGGGTTGGGGAAGTATATTGGAACGAGTTCTGGATTCAGAGTCAGAAAGACCTGGGTTCCAATCTTGCCTCTCACAGTTCTTTGTTCTGTGATCACAATTATTTCACCGCCTGAGCCTGGAATGACACTTGAAATATTTACCTTACAGGGTCATTATAGACTCCCAAGGGGAAGAGTAGGGAGTCATTTTGTTTGGATCAAGGATATTTGAAACACTTGCATACTCAGACTTACTGGGACTTGGTCTCCTGAGTTCTAGATCCAAATTTAAGTGGGTACTCAGTTATGTTTCCAGTTACTACTGCAGCAGCTGCTGCTACTACCACTACTATTGGTACTTTCTTTGTCTCTCTATCTCTGTCTCTCTGTCTCTGTCTCTCTCTGTGTGTCTCTCTCTAAAAATTTAGATATGTGAACTACTGTGTTTGCTCTTGAGTTGGAGATACTGGGGTTTTAGGACTGTTAGAGGTGTCTTTTTGAGGATGGGAGTGAGAGGTGTTCTCACCACCCATTAATTTGCAGAAGCAAGCCATCCCATCTGCAGATGTTCTTTGCCAAGCTGGCAGTTTGTGCCCACATGGCAGAGGTATCTGGGCATCTCCCCAAGTTTTCTAGTTTTACCTCATCCTGCAACAGAGAAGCAGTTAATCCAGCAAACAGATTGCCTTGTTAGGTTCAAAAATTTCCCTGGCCTGTTCTATAGAGACTCCTGGGGGTAAATGTCCACAAATAACTTATTCAGGCCAAGTTCTCTGACCACCTAGCAGAAGAATCTCTAGGCTCAAGGTACTGGTCACTATTAGAAGCACCCAGCCCTATCCCTAAGCATTCTCTTCAGAAACGGGCACGGGAGGTAGGTTCTGATGCACTACATAGATTCTGCTGTTTAAATGAGGCTCAATCACTAGGGGAAGTGGAACGAACATTCTCTGTGTGATTTCAAGGAGTTCTAAAATGAAGATGCCTCATCAGTTCTCCTACCCATTTTGGTTTCTATTGTCTGCAAAGACTTCTCCAGATGAGTGATCAGTGGTAATTCATACAGGAAAAGTGGGAAAGCTTATGGCCAAGATCTCTATGTCCAGAAGAAAGCAGGCAGAGAAACTTCTTTCCAACAGTCTAGAGGGGTTGGGGGAGGTGGTGGGCTGTAGTTCTCCAGATGTGCAACCAGGTAGGGCAATGTGGTGGTGGCTGCCTTAAAAATGGGTTTCTTATATGTATAGGTAAACACTGCCATCTCTAAGAGTGTTAGAGATTGTCCTTCTTTTTCAGGGATTCAAGGTCAGTTACTGGTGGAAAATTTGGAGTTAACAATGACCTCTGATTTTTGTTTCCTTGGAGTACAGGGGTTATTTGAGAGCATTGATATATACAATTGTAATTTGTCCTTATTTACTCAAGATTGACCAACAAAGGGGATATGGAAGTTCTATGGGTACAGGTGAGCCCTCCCCCACACCCAGCCTCCTGAAATGAATCCAGGCTGCCTACAAAGTAGGAATGAGATGGGAATCTCCCTCTCTATTCCTTCTGGTGAGATAGAGGACCACCAGGTCTTCCCATCTACCCTGCTACTGGTTCCTTAGGTTCTGCAGGCCTTACCACGTGCATTGTCTCTAAACTTTCTATGCCCTGGGAATGGGCATTTTACCTAAGGACTCCCTGGGCCTTGTTATATTTCTCCTCACTGAACCATTAGGATTTCTGGGCCCTTCTATCTGCCTTATAGTTAAAGCTTCCTTTCTATGTTGTTTCCCCTCAAGCAGGTATAAACTCATTGCAAACAAGGTCTGTCTGGATTTTTTATTTGTATTTTCAGCATCTGACACATAGCAAATGCTTTGCTTTTTCTCATTTATTCATTATATATGATCCCAGTTGCTGTGGACATCTGGACCAAGATAAAGGCTTACCTACAAAGTTATACATGAGGAAATGGAAGGACCTTCCCAACTGGATTATGGGGTGAAACGAGCTCGTTTGTTCAGTAATTTGAAGGCAATGATCTACGAGGTGCCATTATAAATAGAGTAGCAGTCTGACATGTGCACTGTACCTGTTTTCTAGCACAGAACTTTAATCTGTAGTTCAAATATGGCCTCAGTCACTAGCCGTATGACCCTGGGCAAGTCACTTGCCCTTTCTCTACCTCAGAATCCTCATCTGTCAAATGGGGATAATAATAATACTTACATTGTGGGATTGTTTTGAGAACTGAATGAAATCATTTTTGTTAAGCGTTTTATAAGCCTTAAATGCCATGTTTAATGCTGTTATTATTGGTTGTTGTTTTACATTTCCCAGAAGAAAGCGTTTGTCATCGCAAAATTATAATTCTTATTACTCACAAAAGTATAAGGATCATAGAAATTAAATGAAAAATAATAACCACGGATCCAGTTGTCAGAATATCCACTCTGGCTCCCATGGACTGAAAACCAGATATGTTAACATTTTAATACTCTTTCAGGATTCTTTGGTTTCCTTCAAGGGACAGGGAATGTCTAGTCTCCGTCACTGCCTCAAGCCCCCACTGATTATGTTCTTCCAATTTTAGGGATCCAAGCACCCTGATTCCATTTAACTGAAAGGACAAACTACCTTTTACAAAGGAATATTTATCTCAAGGGCATTGCATGAACAATCGTACAAACATTCCCCTAGCACCTGGGGAGGCATAATCTCCCATATCCCACCCCAGCCTCCATAGAAGGAAGGAAAATGCGGTTTTTTGCTGAATTCATTTCCTTCCTGCATAGCCTAGTCCCACCAGCTCCAAGTCCAAAGACTCTTTGGGTTTCTTAGGGCTTCCCTTGCTGTGCTGGTAATGCTATCTGACCTAAGATCTTGGCTCCAAGCTTGGTGTGGCTTGGACTCTGCATCTGGGACTCCCAGCTTGTCCCTAGAAGTAAAAGATACTAACAAATAGACCCAAACCCCATTAATTCTTAAAGGGATGACCTCCCCCACACACAGTACCCAAACTGTAGGGGAATGAAACCTTCATTGCTTGGATGCAGCTGGAGAGAGACTGAGAAAGGGACAGACAGAGGCAAACAGACAGGGACAGGGACAGAGACAGAAACAGACATAGAGACAGACAGAGACAGAGCTAAAGTTTCCTCAGTTTCCTCATCTGTAAAATGAGCTGAAGAAGGAAGTGGCAAACCACTCCAGTGTCTTTGCCAGGAATATCCCAAATGAGGTCACGGAGAGTCAGACACAACTGAAAAGACTGAATAAAAACACATAGCTTTGCTCATGTATGTTGACTTGTCATCTGCCTATTATGTTGTGGGCTCTTTGAGACAGAGAGACAGATAGACAGCCAAGACCAAAGCCAGAGCTAAAGACAGAGACAGGGAAGCTGACCCAACCTGGTAATTTGAATGACATGACCAGTTCATATGTAACTGATAGAAAGAGGCGGTGGATAATGGCAAGTCATCCAGAAGCAAATCTCAGATGTCTCCCACATATCCTCCCCTTTGAGGGAATCTGGGCATGCACAAAGCCCAGTTCCACAATGAAATGAAACAGTTTGGCAGAGCGGGCTGAGTTCTGGGTTTCAAGTCTGAAGGCCTGGGTTCGAATGTCAAGTCTAACACTTATCACCTGTGTTACATTGAGCAAGACATTTCCACTCTCTGGGACTCAGTTTCCTTACTGGTACAATGGAGATCCAGCTCTTGAGCTAGGATTCTACGAATTGAGGCAGAGCAAGATGAACAGATCCTACAACAATGATTGAGTTCTCATCACTCCCTTAGGACTCGGGTACATTTCCCCAAAGTGGCAAGAAATGGGGTCACAATCTAGCCTGGACTAGACACCTATAAACACCTGAGCTCAAACCACACTGACTAGATCAGGGAAGGGGATGCCTATAAACTCCACAATTTGGTTCTTCCATTTCCAATAGCTTTGCACATGTTCTCCATTTGGACCAAATTGTCCATATGCAACATTTGATTTCCTACCTACGTGCCTTTGGCCAGGTTGCTCCTATGTCTGGAATATGCTCCCCCATCGCTTTGGCTGATAGAACGCCTCACTTCCCTCAAAGCTCATCAGGGTGCCACCTCTTTTACCTGCCTTATCCCCAGAGCCCAACAGATTTGTCTGGGGTGAATATCCAGTTAGCAAACTCTATTCCTGAAATCATATGGGCTTTATTTCCACCTGCTGCTACTGACCAGAAGAACAGATCACAGTGGTGCAGCCCCCAACCCACATTCCTACTAAAAGACGAAGTCATAGGACGACCCTGGATTCAGAGTAGGGGGTCTGTGTTTGACTCCCAGCTCTGCTACTCACCTTGCCTCTTGTGCCACTAAGACCATGGAGCATGGGTCTCAGTTTCCTCCTCTACAAAATGGGGAATTGGACTAGAGGACCCTTAGGGTCACTTTCAGCTCAAAATCTATGATACTGCTATGAGTACTTCTAACTGAGCTTTTGGTCTTTGACTTACGGTCCTGACTTGGGAACACTTCCTGTCCCTGAACATCATGTCTGGGTTAAGAGGCCAGTTGCTCTCTGCTCTCCATTGTTTGGCCAATGCTTACCATATGTGTTATATTTTCCAATAATTATTTTGGTTCCAATTGCTTTTCTTCTTTCCTTCTGGGGTAAAATTCCCTGTGCAACACAGTTTCACTATATCTTTCTTGCCACTGCCAGTGACAGAAAATGATAAGTCCCATCTGATTCTTAAAAGATAATTAGCAACCTGGATATCCACTTGGAAGTTTCTTTCCTTCTATAAAGCAAGGGAGTCAGCAGAGAATTTGCTCTGGTGGATGTTCATTAGCTCCTTCTCCTTGGAGGTTATTTAGTGGTGAAGGTTGGATTCATCAGCTAGGAAGATTCCTGCTGAAACTAATGCAGCTGGGGCAGGGGGAGGAAGGTCACAATGTTACTCTATTATGGGGTCATTCTACTTTAGATGGTCCCTGATTGGAGGGACACGTAGCTTTGTGACCTTCCTAGAAATGACTCTCCTCCAAGTCTGCCAAGAAGCTTGGGTGGTGGTGTGTACTTAGCTGTGTGCTGTATTTAGAGGACCCACATTCAGATTCCCACTCTGCCACTGTGTGACCTTGGATAAGTCATGTGTCCTCCTTTATCAAATTAGGGGGCTGGGCCTGACGACCTAGCTCCAAATTCCCCTTCAGCTCTGGATCTATGATGCTAACGACCCCCTGTTTGACTCTGTCCAAACAGTCTGATTGCATATTTTTAATTCTCACCCCCAAGTGACTGAGGTAGATGTCCCATTTTCTTTTTAAGTGCTCAGAATACGACACCAATTACATCATCATTTTGCCATTTTTAATCTCATCTGCTGGATGATTGAAACATAATGTAAGTAGGTCACAATGAGTTCAGAGACAAATGGCCCAGAAAGCTGAAAGATAAGCATAGAAATACTGGTCAGATGAGACCAGGCATGAATGAAAATGGTTCGTAATTGTAATTGACAATATCATGGTCATCGGCTGCACAATGCCCAGAGCACTCATTAAGCCCATCTGCCTGACTGAAGACAGGACAACATTTATACTGCCCCAGACAGAAGAAGATAGGGTCTTCACACACATACACACACCCATGGTGGAATCCAATAAAACACTCAAACAGCAAGAAAAAACTTGTTAGGTGCCTCCTAGGTACGAGGCACTGTGTATCTGACTCTGTTTAAGAATCTCTGGTTCCCAGGAAAATCTTCTCTTTCTTGCATTTTTAGGTTGCAACTTTGAGTGTCATCTTGCTTGTTAACCAGCTGCCTGTCAGGCACTTCTATCTAGACTGAACTGCTGCTGTTCAGTTATTTCAGCCATGTCCAACTCTTCATGACTCCACAGATATTGGAATGGTTTGTCATTTCCTTCTCCAGCTCATTTTACAGATAAGGAAACTGAGGCAACCAGGTTAAGTGACTTGCCCAAAGTCACACAGCTAGTAAGTGTCTGAGGCCATATTTGGATTGAAGTCTTCCTGACTCCAAGCCTGACACTCTATCCACTGAGCCACCTAGCTGCCTCAGACTGCCAATAAACCTTTCAAATTCAAGACATCTACAAAGCAACTCAGGCTCTTCCAGAAGATTCTTCCAAATTATGCTGTTGCTGTGGTGCACTTACCATCTTTCCAGTCATAGAAGTTCCCTAACTTTTCACTCTCCACCTCCTAGATCCAATCAGTTGCTTCATTCTCCCTCCACATCTCCCACACCTACCCCTTTCTCTTCACTCTTACACTACCATTTTCCTTCAAGTTTTATCATGCCTCACCATAACAATTGCAATAGCCTCCTAGATGGACTCCTAGCTTCCAATCTCTTCCCCTTCCAAATCGTCCTTCACATGCTATCCAAAATAAATGTCTGCATGTCTGTTTTTAATCAGACTGACTCTCAATTGACTAGCAGACTTAAGCCTTTAAGTACTTTCTGGTATACTTGCGATCAGAAAGCTATGCACTCCTGCTCCGGAAAATGTTAGAAGCTGGTCCTACAAGTCCAGCTTGGGAATGAAAGAATTCCAAAATATTGGAAACCAAATTCAGATCCAAGTCCACAGTGCCAGAATAGAACCATCTGCTGTAGCTTCATCTAGAAACTGCCAAGAGTTCGGGGAGATTTCTTGGTCAAGTTGGTCATTTGTTTCCAGGTGATGAAGCTTGCCCCATGTTAATAAATGCTAGTTTCAGGTCCAGCTTGGTCATGTAAGCCTGGTCCAACCACAGTACAACCAAATAGGACTTGATATTCTCTAGAGTTTCTCTTAGAAAGGCCTTCCCTCAGGACACTGGGTTCCAGGTCTAAACCAAGATGCCACCTAGGCATTCAATGTCCTCCTCATCCACACTGTATGTCATCAGTCTGATTCAGCAGAATCTGGCTCCAAATCTTGCCCAAGTAACTGAGGAAAGAATCTGTATCAAAGGTGCCTGGCACCTCAGAGGGCTCCTGAAGTAGCTCTGCTTCTTAGACCGGATCAGTGACTTTGCTGAAGTCCTGGGTCTGCTCTCCCCGCCCCCCACCCCACCTCTTTGCTGTGAGTTCTGTCTTGTCTTAACCAGTTGCTTCCTTCAGACACTGGTCCAGCTGATCTGGTAAGATACCCAGTCAGTGATCTTCATTCTCCAAGGAGACGTTAGCGTCTTCTTTCTTTAGCTCTTTCAGATCAAAGGGCGTTGTTCATAATAAAGTAAGATGTCCTTCCCCTTACGTCTAGAAAATTTTCTGGTCATTCGCGGATTGTGGGAAGCAGTTCCCTGCTCTATGTGTTTGTCCAAACGCTTAGCAGAGCCTTCTCTCTCGCCCTCCAAATAGTCTGTTTCTATTTCAGACTGTCCAAAAAGTCATTCCAAAATGAGGGAGGTGGTGGTCATTAGAGACTTCAGGGAATCAGTGGACTGGATTTAGGACACACAATCTCAAAGCCACGAGTCAGTTTTATGCCCAGTTCATGTGTTTGATCCTGGGGATGGGACTTCGCAGGCACACTGTACCTACTGCAGTGTCGCGTACCTATGTTTGTTGTACCAGCTGCACATCCTGACACTTGGTGAATGTGACTGAGGCCATTATATGTTTCTGATGAGAACATTTTGAAAGTAGGGCAGGCTTGCCAGTCTGTAGGATCCCGTAAGTAAAAGGTGAGGACAGTTGCAGCTGCCAGCCAAGGATGTTACTTCTACATTTCCCCAAAGCTAGCTGGAAGGAAGCAGTGAGCCAGAGGAAAGGGTGTTTGGCTACTGGGGAGTAGGATGGAGTGGAGGGTTTGGGGGGAGGCATAGGAAGGGAAGTATCCTTTGCTTCAGTTGTTCACTGCTGCCTCTCTAGATTCTGAGGCCAGGATTTTGTTTTTGTTTTTGTGTTTTTCCGGTGCCTGGCCATTATCTCCAGTGCCTGACTGATTGCTAGAGGTGTGACAGGAAACCAGAATATTTGCCCAAATGGGTGGTGCCAGAAGAATGCACAGTTCTCCCCAGTGCAAAAACGCTCGGTTCTATTATCGGGATCCAACTATTTAGGGAGAAATTTAGCCACTTCTAATTAGCAAGAATTCACCATCGCTGGCTTCAGTCCTTGCTACTAACTCTGGAAACTTCTTTGTAATTGGCAATAAATCAGGCACCCTCAATATTATCCCCAAACTTAGTTGCACCAACAATATGGGCAGCAATGCTGCTTTTCCCTCATTTTGTATCTGAAATTCCAAGGCCAAGTTTGCCAGATAAAGGAGGCCCGCAGAGGTGTGTGCTGGGTCATCGTTGTTACTGCTATGCTTCTAAAAGACCTCTAGTAGGGTTTCTGGATCTTTTGGTTCTGGTAACAAAAACAGACGACATTCTAAGGCATCTTTCACTTCTGCCAG